>NC_134311.1:46940973-47240973 GCF_949628215.1 Phalacrocorax aristotelis
TCAGCATAAGAAGCCATCAAACGAGTAAACAATATCTAGAAGTTACACCAGCTGTCTACATGATCTCCATTCCAATACTGAAGAGGACTGGGAAGCCTGTATGTTACAGGGGGTTGCAGAAATATGAAGAGTGGCAACTTAGGAGGCAAATACTGAAGCTGCAACCCAAGTGTATTGCGGCGGATCTTCAAAGCAGTGTTACAGCACCACAAAGCAGTCCAGCCCTAGCAGTTTAACTGGTGACAGTTCTGGCAGGCAGGGCACTGCCTCTTCTGCAGATTCCCGAAGGGTAAGAGGACTATCACTACCTGCTGTTACAAGCGCTTGGTTCACTGCTGTGTTTTCAAAACACACAGGCCAACAACTGGCTGACTGACGAGTCAAAAAAAAAAAATCACCTTTTTTTTGGTCCTAAAAAAGGCACAGATTTATATTCATGTGACCTAATATACCACCAGAAAGCAGTCAGATATGTGAGCAATGAATGGAGTCCTAAAAATGCGTAAGACACTTTTGTTTGAAGATACCTAAGATAATCAAGTAAGTACTTGCAGAATCTGGGGCCACAGGACCTGAACAGAATCCCATTTGTCAAATACATTTCTGTATGCAGGTTATCAGAGTTGGCTGTCTTTTACACCAACTAGAACTAGGCTTTTTTTGAGAACTGGCTGAAGTGTTCAAAAGAAAAGCAGGCAGCATACTAGCTTTCCTAAACAGCAAAGATCTCCACTAAAATCCTCTTGAGTACCTGATGACTTTAAAAAGCAAGGCACTAGATAAGTATACTGTTTTGGCAAGCAGAGTTTTAACTTAACATCAGACTAGCAAGTGCAAACTGGTCATGTTTTAATAAAGACCAACAATACTTACAGTAAGAGAATGATACTGAAAAAAGAAGTGCACAATGAGCACTACTTTAGGAACAGTTAAAACTGCACACACTGTAAACAGTTAACAGTCATTTGAATGGCAGGCTACAATTCAGTAATTGGTGAAATGTAGTTTACTCTTCATGGAATCCTCAGAGTCAGAATGCAAGCACAGCTGCAGCTCACAGATGCAAGCACCATTCTGTTTGCAGGAAAGACCTTAGAACTTAACAAGCACTCTGAGCCTCTCTCTCAGAAAGCATCTTCCTCCCCCCAAATTCAGTGCTATCCACACTTGTTCAGAGATGACAACTGCCACAGTTTTCAAGGTAAAATGCCCAAAGACCAAGTTCTCATCCTTTGACGTTAACAGAGCCTTGGATGCACAGAACTCAAAATCATGGCTGCTTTTGCAAGGTATTCTCTCTTTAAACACCCGTATTTTGGGTGTCCACCATCTCCAAATGACTGTATTGTTGACAAACTGTATTAAAAAATGTAACTGATTAAAATAAAGTAGATGTCTGGCCATATTTCTGCATGCTAACTTACCTTTTAAAATCATACTTACTTAGAAAAGCACACCGGAAAGACTGCAAGTGCAAAGGGCACCTTCCACCTCAGTGGAGAGGACTAAAATCCTAACCCAAAACCCAGCAGTACACTCAGAACTCAAGCTGTTGTGTGGTTTTAACAGCCACAGCAACAGATTCACCAATGTAATTCACTGCCTACGTAGTTCTGCCCTATGTCAGTTTCAGTTGAAAATCCCAGGATCAACGTAAGGATACGCAAGAAACTCCCCCAGTTTATTGCCTTCCGTGTCGTAGTGGAGCATCCGAAAACAAACATCGCAGAAGAAACAAGGATCCTCTGGTGCCAGGCTGTCTTTGTTGGTTACCCACCTGCAGGTTACAAAATACAAGTGTCTTCCATGCGAGTCCAACACATTTGTGACAAACATCTCAACTTTTACTCGGAGTTGGGGATGGCAGCAACAAACATCAGTAATAACATCATATTGACCGGGTACTACCTATATTGCGTATCTCCCACCCCAGGCACACAGCTCTTTTCCAAACTCCACACCCACTCAGTGTCAATTCCAGTTGCTACCTTGCACTGCTACAGCAGCAATTCCTGAAGAACTGCTCAAACCTGTGCAGCTGGTAGTGCATAACCAAAAAAACCCCACCAAACATGAATCTTCTGTCCACCCTATGGCCACTTAAGTCATAAAAGAGAAATGTTTTCCCTTAAGGTAAGAAACTGATACAGAGCAGACATGTGACTGACCCAAACTGCTTTAAATAATAACCAAATCCTTTTACAAGTCTGAAAGAAGGGCCTGGATGATGCAGACAAGACAAGGAGAGGATTGCTGCACACTCCAGCAAGCACTGAAGCTAACATGAACACAGCTGCCAGCAAAAGGAGGGCCTGCCATGTCACCAAGCAATTAATTTATGGTAGCGCTCAAAGGCCATAACAGCTCAAGGCCTCTAGTGATTAAAGATGCTATTGGCACAGATTAGAGCATGCTAGACAGCCAGCCAAAGCAGCTCTGCTATCCATGGTTTAGGATCTCCCCGCTTAAGCTTAGTGCTTAATCCTGGTTTTAATTTAATGCATTTACATCACCTCTGGTAATGCTCTCCCCATCCCATCTTTCCCCCATATTGACCCTTTGGCTCCACCTCCCCATATGGCCAGATGCCTCACAGACAACAGTCACTTGGTTGGCATCCTAAGGCTCTCCTAGGGACACTCGGTTGGGCTCCCATCATGAGGGGAATTGGCTCCTTGCCTGATTCCAGGGAAGTCTAAGGCCAAACAAGCAAGCTAACAAAGACACGGCTGCTGTGTCAAACTCAGGCTGAGAGTGTAACCTCCCCAGGGGGAAAAAAAAAGGGCAGTGGGTGTTTTTGTAAATAAATCATTCAGACCTATAAAATCAGCGAGCCTAGCCTAGTCTGTAGAACTCCTTTATAGAAATTCCTGCTGTGTTTACAGAAAAGCTTTCTCATGTCTAAGTAAACAGCACTAAAGTATATAAAAAGCACTGAATTCACATTCTGCTCTCTGAACTGCAGAAAAACTGTGCCTCACAAAATGTTCCTTCAAGTACAGCTGCACAGCACAGAGTTTTCAGGTAGAGGTTAGAAGCTTACCTGTGGGGAAAGCTACCTGTCTTTTAAAAATCTCTAGATTTTACTGTATTAAAGTTGGACAGATCCATATGTCCTTCTACATAGATGCTAGTTTTAATGAAAGCTCTGTATGACTTTTGGCAAATGAATTTGAATCATGTCTTGTCACAGGGGAAAAATGCAGCATTTCTCCCCAAAAGTAAGATATTCAGAAGTAACTGCTTGAGAGCTAAGCTCTGTATATGCAAAAGAACCCGAGCCAAATAATTAACCTCTTCATCACTTCAGTTCTTTTCATCATCCTGAATCATCATCCAAATGAACGCTACCTGCAGGAGGCCTTTTCCTGGATAGGGAGCAGACAGCTGCCTGAGAGTAAGATCTCAGAATACTTGCATGAAGATTATTCACACACCTTACCAAACTCATACAGAGCTTTGATATTTTTTTTTTAAGTTAGTAGCAGCACCTCAAAAGACTTATTTAAGGAGACAGCTTAAAAGGATTGAGAATGTAGCATACCTGGCTGTATACATTTTGCACACAAAGCATTTTCTGGTACATAACCAGTGTTTCTTGATTAGCAACGGATAGAGATTCCTGTCCAGGCAGTCATCATGATGAATGAGCCTTGAGGGAAATAAATGAAATCATAAAACACAATAAAGACTCAGCCACATTGGAATTTATCTCAACATATGCGTGGACATTGAAGATAAGGCATGATTTAAATTCCTGTGTAAACTATGATTAGACTTCTGCTTAGCATTTTTTAACATAGATGAAGACCTGGAGATAGATGGCTAGTTGCATCATCTGTGGACTTCATGGTCAGGAGTAAATTCAGTTTGTGTAGTAACACAGTATTCTTCAGACCATCTACTTTAGACCATCTTTTCAAAGCTTTTATCTCCTACATAGACAGGCAAAAGCATAACAGGCAAAACCATCACCCGGACAATGTTTAGACGCTCATACTCTTGAGATCATATACTTGCGACATCTTCACCCTTCCCTGGGTTGTATTCCTCTTGGGAGGCACCATTTATTAATAATGCTTAGGTACATCAGACTTCTAGGAACTGAAAATAATCTGTAACGCACTACAATCAGAGGAGTGCTCTCCCTACCCGTTATGCACTGAGCGGAGTATACACAATGCTCTACTCTTGATGTGGTTCCCACCTCACAGCCACTTCACCTCCTTCTTCTCTCCCTTGCCTATCCACTTCAGTCACTATTTCCACTCCTCGGCTCTCTTTTGGGTTCCTGCCCTTTAGTACCAAGTCTAAACTAACAAGTCCAGCTGAATTCAGTGAGAGCCGTTAATGCTCCAGAATCAGTATGTAAATCTGCCATACTTTGGCTCTGCATAGAAAGGGCTTTTCACTGTGGGTGCTACTTCTCCCATACCACAGACGTGCCATGCTAGTTAGAAAGCAGTGTTTTTATGCAGACAAATTATTAAAAAATAATATGCAAGGGAGATTATTTTCTTCCTTGCAGAGGCAGTCACGTGTATCAAATAAAATCTTAAATAAGCCCTGCAGAAGGCAGCAGGATAATCTTAATCTAACAAATACGCAGCATTTAATGCCTGAAGTTTGTCCACAGGCAGCTTGCTTTCAACTGCCTAAGGACTCCCAAAGAGCAGTAACTTACCTTATATCTGTGATGATAATGATGTGCTCACAATTCCCTTGGTGGCAGAAAAGGTACGGAAAGCCAATTTTGAGGGACAAATCATTAAATGTGTATTCCTCCATTTTAACAGACTGAAGATTTCCATAGCCTCTGTCATGAGATTCTGACCACTCAGTAATTGTTCTGAAAACAGAAAGGTCATCAGCATAGCAATGCTATGAACTGTGAATGCACAGAAAAGTAAGGCCTTGGGGGACATGCAAAACTCTTAACTTGGACACAGTTAAAAAGACGGATATCACGACAGCTCAAGATATTTTGTAGTAATTTCACAGCAATACCACAACCCCACAGAACTGTGTGCTGGTCTTGTGGAACACCTGCCTTTAAATCCCCACCAGGGAGCTTCCTGAGGAGTTCTGGCTGGATTGTACACTCCTGACGGCACCCATCCAGGTCAGGGTGTTTGCAGCACAACACTTCTCAAGCAATCCAATAATTCAAGTCAATGGCAGGTCCTCTTTGTTCACTTGGTCAATAACTTTGTTTTGAAGTATTAAAAAGGGTTTTTTGTTTGTTTTTGCCAACAAGCTGACAACTGCAGGGTTACATTTCCAAAATTTAACACTAGAGGGGCACTGGGCACTGTGGCAATTACTCCTTGGCTTTTCAGCACACTCCTACATACAAGGAATTTCACTTCTACAAACTGCGTATATTATCACAAGACCCTCCATGAAGATCGTTGTTGCTCATGGACAGAAAGAGAAGGAGCAAAATAATTTCTCTGAAGTCACACACCAAGTCTGGCATAACAAGAACAGAGTACAAACTCACAGCTCTTCTATATCATCCATTTTAACACCTTCATCTCCTAAATCTCATTTATGTGTCAGCAAGGCCCTACTGCCTTAAAATAAACTATTCATAGTAGTTTAAATGGGTATGGCACGTGCTCACCCAGTGTGAGCTATAGTTCCAAACAAGAGACACCTGATACTCTTGGCAACATCAAATTTCTTTTCCCAAAAGTCATACAGTCCCCTTGTTGACTTTCAAGACTGAGCAGAACAACTGAGCTCCACACAGCTGAGTTTGCTGTCTTTCTGACCCATCTTCTATCACACAGGCCAAGTCTTCTGGTGGTCATCACAACTAGGGAGGGCACTTAAAAAGCCAGTACAGACTGTTACCTGGCACCTTCCATAGCAGTCCCATCCCAAGAGAGAAAAACAGGATTTGAGGGGAAAAAAAAAGCATTCATCCCCTTTCCAGAAGGGAAGTGAGTGGAAGGAATAAATAGAGCAAGTGAAGTTAAACTTCTATGTAAAAATCAATTCAGGATGAAAAGACAGTATGAAAACTCCTTGCTAGCTCAACATTCCAGTCTTAAAACACCACAAATCATACACAAAATCGAATAAATTTCCTGTCCCTTAAGGTTTCCTCAGTCAACATCTACAACTACTTTACCTGCTCAGATCTCTGCACTCTGGGTATCTTTTATCATTATAAAAAATTCCTTCAAAATAAAAAAAGGCAGATTTGTAGTGATCCTGAGAAAGAAAGAGAGAGAGAGGAGTCTGCATTAGTATTATGAGAGATTAAACACTTTAAACCAGAACATGTCAAAAAACAAGTACTCCAGGTATCTAAATTACATTAGGAGACCTTGTTCTACAGGTTTTTTAAAAAAGCTTTGTGCTGGTTTTAGATGCTGACGTGACAACAAGGTTTATGTGATTGCCCACTATGCAGTTGCTCTGCCGATATTATTCTCAAGCCACTTCAGGTTATTTTAGTGCTCTTATCATTATCCCCATCATAGCAGTTACGGATTTCTACAAAACACAGAACAAGAACACAAGCATCATTACACATATTACACGAATTAAGTAACTTCACAGCACTGACTTAGAAATAGACTAACAATATTTTTAAAAATTAGCAAGATGTAGTGGGTTGACCTTGACTGGCTGCCAGACACCCCACCCAGTTACTAAGTCCCCTCTCTCAACAGGACAGGGGAAAGAAAACAAGATGGGCAAGGTCACGCACTGAAATAGAGGCAGGCTCATGAGAAAAACAAAGGCTGCGCACAGAAGCAAAGCAAAAAGAGATCTGTTCTCTACTTCCCATCAGCAGGCGATCTCCAACCGCTTCCTGGGAAGTGGGGCCTCAGTACACATAGTGGTTCGTTTGGAAGACAGATTCCTTAACCATGAATGGTCCCTCTCCTCCTTTCCTCCAGCTCCTACTGCTGAGCACAACATCATATGGCATGGGATACCCCTTTGGTCAGCTGGGGTCAGCTGCCCAGCTATGTCCCCTCCCAGTCTCTTGCCACCCCCAGCCCGCTGGCCTTGAGGGGACCTAGAGGAACAGCCTTAAGGCTGTGCAAGCACTGCTTAGCAATATTCAAAACACTGGTATGTTATCAAGCCCCGCCTAGCCAAAAATGCAAAGCACCACACTATATTGGCTGCTGTGAGGAAAGTTAACTCCATCCCAGACAGACCCAGCACACCTGATCAGGACAGGTCACAGCACAAAATGCTTTCTGCTGGAATGACAGAGAATTATTGCAGTCCTGTCCCGTACACACACACACCAGCCACATGGGAGCAGTCCCAGGTCACATCTAGATAAACAAGACAGGCATGCAATTTTGAAAGGTCCAGTAACCTCACCTCTGGGGGCTTAGGAAGCAAATCTAACATCCTTCAAAATTCCCCCTTAATTACAAAGTTTGTCACATACGGACAGGCCATTTACACCAGTCTTCTCTATCAAAGATAACCATTTATGGCACTCATACCAGCAGAGCAAGAGTCACCAAATACCAAATCATTTCAAGAAACTGAACTAATCCATGAGTCTCCCTTACACATGTAATAAATTCTGCAGCAGGACTACAGAGCTATTTAGGTAAAATCATACCCATCCATAAAAAAAAGCAGACTCCACCTGCAAGCACCGCCTTGAAAAAGAACAAAATAAATAAGAACAGGACATCTTGTTGAAATAGCACAATCAAGTATCATTCTGTTTATCTATCCAGACAGCTTGCACAACAATTTTGACAGAGCTGTTCTCTCCTAAAGCTAAGAATTAAAGACACACTGTATTTTTACAAACCGTGGGAAGAAAAGCTGGAGACCAGCCCCATAGAAAGAGATCTGGGGTTTTGGATTGGTGGCAAGTTGAAGATGAGCCAAGAGCGTGCCCTGGCAGACAACTGGACCAACTGTGTCCTGGAGTGCATCAAGCATGGCATCACTAGCCAGCTGGGGGAGGTGACTGCCCCACACTACACTGCACTGGTGCAGCCCCACTTCAAGTACTATGTGTTGTTTTAGGTGCTTCAATACAAGAAAGACATCAAACTATTAGAGTGTGTCCAGAGGAGGGAAACCAAGATGGTGAGAGGCCTCAAGGGCAAGACTTAGGAGAAGCAGTTGAGGTCACTTGGTTTGTTCAGCTTGGAGAAGACTGAAGGGTGACCTCATTGCAGTCTACAGCTTGGTCAAGGGGGTCAGTGGACTGGGAGGTGTTGCTCTCCTCTCTCTGGAGACCAGCGATAGGACATGAGGAAACGGAATGAAGCTGCATCGGGGAAGTTTGGATTAGACACTGGGAAAAGGTTCCTCACTGAGAGGGTGGTCAATCACTGGAACAGGCTCCCCAGGGAAGCGGTCATGGCACCAAGCCTGTCAGAGTTCAAGGACCATCTGGACAACACTTTTAGTCATATGGCTTATTTTTAGGTAGTCCTGTGAGGAGCAGGGAGTTTGACTTGGTGATCCTTATGGGTCCCCTCCTACTCGAGATATTCTACGATTCTGTACAAAATATTGTGCGTGGAGTTGCAACTTAAAAACAGCTACATGATAGGAGAAAGTAGAACAGATTCACACGAGAAAGAGATATATATAGCCAAAATTAAGAGAGGAAACACATACAAACTTTTTATTTAAACAGAAATGTCATTTAACATCTAAGAAAGGAGTAATTGTGTAATTCAGGCATACATCTACTTCCCATAATGTCCATCTTCTGTTGTTGCTGTCAAAACAGCCTTTATATAAACAAGCAACTTGAGCACAGAGATGACCAGGAAAGGTTGTGCTTTTTTATCCATGTAACATTTTACATTTAAATCGTGCTCTTACACATTCTTTCTGGCACATAAAAGGGTGTTGGTTTGGTTTGTGCTACAACCCCCTGACGACTGAAGCAAGGTAGCAGCGTACATTATCAAACTCATCACAACACATATACAGGACTTAGAAACAGTTATAAGAAGCAGGAGACATCCTTCTACAGTGGACCTTGAAGCAGGGAGATGCCTCAGACTGAAAACCCACAGCAAGCAGGGAATCATGTTGTTCAGGTACTTTTACTACATTTTGCTGAAGAAAAATGATAGCAAAAAAAAAAGTCACCATTGTTGCAAAAGCAATACAGTTAACACACAAGTCTGTCCTGGGCTAGGGAAAACAGGTCAGCTGCCTTGCACAAAATTAATTACTGGAAGTGAACAGAGATTGAAGGACACAGACCAAACCCTCTCAGAACAATTCAGAGTAGAACACATCTGTACCGACTGCTGCTCAGGGAGCCATTCTGCATATGCTCTATAAACAACCATACACAGCTACAACACATACAAGTGATGCTAAGACAAACTGTACACACATACAGTTAAACTGTAAGTTACAGCATATGATTTTCCAAATTTGCAATTGCACATCCAAGAAAAGCAGTGTTTCATGACCTTTCAGCAAAAAAAACTTTATCTGCAATGATACACTGGTATTCAGGTACTTCACAAAGCCTATTTAAATCCTGTATTTTCTCCACAACCTCTCTGGGCAGCCTGTTCCACTGCTCTGTCACCCTCACAGTAAGGAAGTTTTTCCTCATATTCAGGTGGAACTTCCTGTGTTCCAGCTTGTGCCCATTGCCCCTTGTCCTGTCATTGGGCACTATTGAAAAGACCCTAGTCCCATCGCCTGGACACCCACCCCTTAGATATTTACAGGTATTGATGAAATCCCCCCTCAGTCTGCTCTTCTCCAGGCTGAACAAACCCAAGACTCTCACCCTTTACTCACAAGGGAGATGCCCCAGTCCCCTGATCATCTTGGCAGCTCCCTGCTGAACTTCCTTGAGTAGTTCCCTGTCCTTAACCTGGGGGGCCCAAAAAGTTATATTTATTCAGAGGTTATGTTTACTTATATCAACAGACACGTGTGCAGGCAGGTCAGACAGATAATGACTGGGGAAGGTAACTTCAAGCAGCTTGTTTCCTTTCCGTGTTTAACACAGTGACCAGCTCACTCCAATTCTGTAACTTGGGAGTTGCTCACTGCTCATGAAATCACAGAATCCTTATGAACATGTCTGTAAGGAGGTGCCTATGACCTGCAAGAGCTTACAGTGGAAAAAGCAGAGAAAGAGTGGAAGACAAGAAGTAAACAGGAATTAGTTTAAAGACTGGTACAGAGGCATATGCAGACTAAATAAGAATCAAATAGGAAAATCATGGACAACCAGGCACTCTGGATCCCCAGACCAGTCTTAGGTGTCTTTGTTAACAGAGAGTGAATGCTTACCTGTCCCCAAAGGTGTCTCTGAGCTATTAACTCTAAGGTGTCAAAAGACAGGAAATGCAGACACTGGGGCAGCGACGGGACTCATGACTGGAAATGACCTGCACGAAGGCACAGCGCTAGAAATGTGTTTTACATTCAGTCAATTTGTTTCAGCTCTGTTATTGTCTCCCTCCCTGGCTCTTCAACCACAAAGTGTAAGTACTGCAACGCTGTGGCAACTGCTTACCGGCTTCTGTGGGTCACAGCAGTTCTGAGTTAGCCAGTCCTTCAAAGATGCTCCAAAGTTCAGGAAACAGCTGTTTGTTATAGTAAACAGAAGGCCAAGGGAGCCACTGTTTTAAACTTCTTGGGAATTTGAGTCAGGTCTTCCCTCATAAATGCTGGCCAGAGGTATGACTCAGACATTCCTTCCTCCCAGACTTTGCATTATCCTTAATTTTGCAAGGAGAGATGCCCTTTGTGTTTTTCCAGGGAATCACAACAGTAGCAGTAACCACATAAAAGATCCAGTTGTTACTTCACGTCCTTCTTAAACTGTGGGGCCCGGAACTGCACACAGCACTCAGGGTGAGGCTGCACCAACACTGAATATAGCAGGATAGTCACCTCTTTTGACCAGCTGGTTACGCTGTGTTTGACGCACCCCAGGATGTGGTACGTCCTCTTGGCTGCCAGGGCACACTGCTGGCTCATACCGAGCGTGCTGCTGACCAGCACCCACAGATCCCTTTCCGCAGGGCTGACCTCCAGCCACTCTTCTCCCAGTTTAGACTTGTGCCTGGCATTACTCCATCCTAGGTGCAGAATCCGGCATGTCCGCTTGTTAAATTTCATCCCATTAATCATTGCCCAGTGAAGAAGCAGCAAAGAATAAAATCACAAAATCCAAAAGTAGCAGGAATGAAAGAGAAGTTAGGCCTATTAACACCAATAAAATCCAAAGAGTCTCTCTGTATTGGCTGACAAGCTGCACTTGTTTACTTAACCAATGAGGGCAGCAACTTGATCCTTTCACTCAGCCTGTGTACTCAAACTGCACTTCAAGAGAAGAGAAAGCTGCCATCAAGAGCTAATTTAAGCAGCCTCTTTCCTGCAGACTCTCAGAGCACCACTCTGATTTAGATCAGTCTCTAAGATCCTTAAATTCATAGAAGTTATTTTCTCTATTTGGAAATGCTAACATACTTCTGGCAGGTCATCGTGCCACTTCCTTCCTAGACTGCAGGGCAGAAAATTCTACCCCACTGATGGCTGATTACCTGTCCGCTGAAGCAGCATGCAAGTCTTATTGTGAAGACTTACCACACTGTGAGCAGTGCAATCTCAATGCAAGTTGTAAATTCACGATCATGCTTGTGGAAAACAAACAAATGGAGTTAATGCACACCAGTCATTAACAGCTCCTGCTGGGAGGCTAGGCGTGGCAGCATGCACTTATGTTGGAGAAATTATTGGTGCGAGGAAGCCTAACCTCAACCCTGGTGAGGCCATGACAGCCTTTTATGACTCCTCTGCATGCCCAGGAGGAGAGCCTCAGAACTAATCAGCTAGTGCTTTACTGGGCAGTGGTAGAAAGACTCTTCCATTTGCATTACATAAATGAAAAGACTAGGATCTCGGATGCTTTTTGGTCTCCATAAATAAGAATGTGCCATCTTTTCACTATTATGAGGGCAGATCTTATCAACGTGTACAAACATCTGAAGGAAGGGTGTAAAGACGACAGAGCCAGGCTGTTTTCAGTGGTGTCCTGTGACAGGACAAGACGCAGTGGGCACAAACTGAAGCACAGGAGGTTCCCTCCAAAATCAGGAAACTTTTAATCACAAGAGTGACCAAGCACCGGCACAGGTTGCCCAGGGAAGCTGTGCAGTCTCCATCCATGGAGATATCCAAAAGCCAGCTGGAAATGGTCCTGGGCAACTGGCTGTAGGTGCTCTTGCTTGAGCAGGGGGATTGGACCAGATGAACTCCAGAGGTCCCTTCCAACCTCATTCTGTGATATGATATATATGTGATACAATCCATTATCAAAACGATGCAATTTCACTATTTTCGGAGTACTTTTTCTTTATTGACCCCTTTTGCGCATCCCCAGAGAACACTTGGCAATTGTGGGAGAGGGGAATAATCTTCATTCCTACTTCTTCTCATCAGCCAGTTGAAAACACTGAAGCATGTAAGTTCAAAGAGGGATGGTCTACATTTAGCTTTGTATTACCTCTGGTGTTTTAGAATATAGCTTAAAGTAAAGTCAGTCCACAGGGAAACACCTATGCAAGAACTCATTGTTACTGCTTCCCAGCAGTAACACTAATGATGTTTTTCTTGAGAACACGCAAAACAGGCCAGCTGGGTGATGCCACCACGATGTGTTTACTTGCAATGCAACCCACAAGCAGGACCAATGCAGCCTAATTTAGTGCTGAAGAAAAAAAAACAACAACAAAACAAAATTCTGTCTCCCTCTTTCCTGTATGTTTTCAAGCTCCTACACATTTAGAGGGCTCCAAGTAGATGTTACCTTGCTGATGTGCTCTGGTGCTTGATCTGGCTGGCTGCTGAACTCACCACCTATCTGGAAGTCACTGACACAGGAAATCGAGTCTCTCAGCTCGGTGAGCTTCTGGCTGCCCAGTACAAGGACCGTCTGATAGGGTTTGTGATCTTTATGCTACAACGAAAAGAGCATATGAGCTTCAAATAAAAATCACTTGTCAGCATCAGTACTGCTCTTCAGTTGACAGCTTGAGGTCATTAGTGGCAGCATATGGCACATCACCTCACTGTGCAAGATGTTAAACAGCATCTTGCCTCAGCCTCTCCTAAGGCTACCATTGATTAGTTTTATCCAGAACCTCAAACCTCACTTTCTCCACCAGAAAGTGCAGGAAAAATAGAAAGTCTGAGAACACTTACCCCAAATCCAGAGAGAGTACTGCATTCTTCACATATTTAGTTTCAGGCTTTGAGCTTTCTATGAAATCAATTTACTGCTGAGTAATTGTTGCAAAAAATTCCTTCTGTAAACCACTAACAGAATGAAAGCCAGATTCTGACAAAGCCTTGAGAAGTTACCATGGTTGAAGGGTTTACCCCGCACCCACAGTGGACTCACCTGATTTTAACTGCTTGGGAAAGCAAGGTATTACCTGAGCAGGGAAGAGACATCAAAATACAACCTAGAGGATTTAGTACCAACCTTCTGAAATATGACAGGATAGAAGATGTTCAGAGTTAAAAGTAACTCTCCCTCCTCAACTAGATCTGTTGGATTGTCTGGCCTCTTTCCAATTGCATGTGACTCCTGGAAAAATAAAGATACATATATATATATATATTATACTGGCAACCACTTATATATCATAGCCCGTGGATAAAAGTCTGAGAAATGGATTTCTAACTGTAACTAATTTTTCACTGTGTAGCCTTCTGAACTGATAACAGCCTATTCCCTCCAAGATGGAAAGGTGAGAAACTGCTGTAATTACTGATTTCAAGCATTTTCCTTCACACCTCAGCTCTGGAGAAGCTGAGGTGTTTCCAGCAATTAGGAGACAGGTGGCTACTCCTTGGCTACTGAGAGGCCCTGTGTAAAGTAATTAAAGCCTGCTGCTGCTCTGTCCTCATGGAACCCAGCTGCCACCAACTTCCATCACTTACTGCTTTGAAATGCAGTACATATGTCTTTGGACATAAAGGGGGATTGCAACCCTCAACTTAAAGGCTGACCTAGAAACTAGCCACAGTATATGAAAATAAAAATTAGTGCAATGCTGCCTCCTATGAGGGAAGCTTGACATAGCTGGAGGTCCCAATTTCTCCAAAATCCAAAACAAAAATCCAGCAATGCCCTTGCCACACTATGTTTTAGAAAAGAAGAGAAAGCATTTCCACATTTCCATCCTACTTTGTGTTTAAGACATAGCCCAGCTGTGAGAATGAGGTGGGGCACTTTTCTGTGGCAGTTTCCTCCTTTTTAAATAAATCAAGAGAAAATACTGACTGCACAAACACTTCCTACCAGCACAGTGTTCTTAAGATTTAACAATAGGAGTGTGTACTGCTGTGAGACTTCAGTTCAGAGATACTTGTGCTCTATCCCTTGCATCTCCCTTCTTCATGCAACACACTCCAAACTCACGTTTCTTATTGCTGTCATCCTGTTCCAGTACACCATGGTCACAACCAGCTCTGACACACAAACCAGTTACCACGGCTTGCTTAAAGGATGCAGTTACTGTCCACATGCTCATTCTTCAGAAACAGAAATAAGGCAGCACTCACTGAAACCCTTTATGATGATTTCTATAGCAAATATTTTCTCAGGAATGTCCTAGGCTGAGCCCAACACAGTTGCTGCATCTCAGCTGATTCATGATGTTTACATTTTGTACCTGGACCTCTGAACAGTTGAAACAAGATCACTCATGACAGGCCAGGAAACCTCAAGGGGAAAAAATGTTTAATAGTAACAAGTGAGGCTTCTTCCTCACTACACCTCTGATAGCAGACAACCCCCACCCTTGGATACAAGGAGTGTTAGTGTGAATCTAAAGGAGCGTTGTATATGTTCAGTTAGCATAAATCTAAGGAATACTGTATATGATTAAATTAGCGTGAATGCAGACTCTCTCCTTTTTGATTAAGCATTGCTAATAGTTAATCTAAGACTAGCGCCGAGATGCCTTGGCCATCAGCTCACTCATTAATTAATGACAAGCATTTTGGTTTAGAATTAAAATGAGAGAGTTGCTATGAGAAATAGTTTTCAGTTGTTTCTGTGTAACAGGTCTTAGGATGCCACATCCACCAAGATCACCAAAGACCCCTGAAGAAAGGAATGCATGTGTGGAAGAAACTAAGTGGAGCCAAGAAGAATGACTCAGTGCCAATTACATAACTTATGTAGATTAGAATGAATATGTACTAGATAGGTAGAATATGTATGGACATATTGTATAACTATGATAAGGTAGGCGGCTTTGGTGTGCTTGATTTGTGAAAAACCACCAAGCACTCAGGCTTGCGCAACCCTGAAATAAATTTGCAGTGTCCCTACCGAGTGTGTGATTATTGGCTCACTGCACACCAGGTGACAAATCCACTTTTTGGATAACACCTCCATCCCTAATTTTTACAGTAGTTCCTGGCTTGCTTATTCAAGCCATGGACTCTGGCACCACAAAATTTAAAAACTTATGTTTTCCTTTCCTTTAACCAACTTTAATAGTTATGAAGAAATCTTAGAAAGAGACGTACCAAGAATAGTTAAAGGAATTCCAAGATGGCTTTTGAGGGGCTGATCACTACACCCCTGGTTCCTACAGCTCAGAATGGCTGAAAAATTTGGGTTACAAAGCTCACAATTAGGAACTTACTGCCACCATGTTCCTACTGTCTTCCTCCTTCAGCCATACAGAAACTAGCTCACAATCATTTACACATTAAAGCTTAGACTCCAACATAGGACTCCAGAAGCAAAAACATTATGCATTTTGTCTAGCTGTACAATAAGTTCTCATGATGCTCAATACAAGAGATGCCCTACACAATGCCTTAGTAGCAACAAATAAAAGCAGTCACACAGTGGTAAGGAGCTGCAGCTCTTCCTTACTACAGTAAGTACTAATAGACAGACTGTAAGAACAGAGTTCCTGTCCTGTCTTTCTAAAAAATGTCTTTAATCTTAATCATCACCTGCAAACACCATTACCTGCAAACATTTGTAGTGTACACAGATTCACAGCAATCAAAAAAACCCCAAACAATCAGAAGTTTTATTTTGGCTATATGGAACTGTCTTGAGATCCTACAAGATGACAGGGAACTTACCATCTCATAAGCAAGAGTTTCTTGTCTGCAAGCCCGATCCACAATAATTGTTTCTTCTCTCCTCTCTGATGCCTTCTTTCTAATTCTGAGGGGAAGAACACAGGACAAAATTTCTTTCAACAATTTCCATGCAGAATCTCTAGGTATATTTTTAAATGGCACAAGCTACTACAGTGCAGCTTTCAAAGAGCTTTCAAAGAGATTTGTGGCTGTCTTAGTATGACAGACTAACTTAGAATACTCTTGTCTCCTGACTCCCATAAAACCTGGTAGTACACAGGCCAGCTTGTGGATTTCAACTTGACTTTGTCTTTCCCCTTATGTGCAAATTACAAGGTTGTTTGTGGCAGTTTTACACATATGAGAAAAAGCAATAGAATATTATCTGCTGAGGCTCTCCTAACAAAGAATACTTCAATACCCTTGAGGAAGCTGTTTCAACTATCCCTCCCACTTTAGACGGATTCATGTTCAAGCAAAAAAACAAGAAAAAACCCACAAATATTCTCAACCCCATGACACAGATACTTTTCTAAAAAAAACTTCAGTAGCATTTGTAGAAGAAAGTATCATACACAGACTATCTACTAAAATACATGTATTTAACCACTGTATGAACATCAAATCCTTTTTAACTTCTAGGACCAGTCCATTTATCCTCCAGACCTCCCTGAAGGTTTTCAGTAACAATCAAACTTAACACTCATCACCACCCTAACACACTTATTTACATTGGTACTATGCAAACTGAAATTCAAGTCCAGCAAATGCCTCAACTGGCCAACTATGAGTTCAAAGTTCACTAACTAATAGAAACTTAACATGAATGGCTCAACCTCTGGAATGTACCAGTTGTAGGAATTAGTTCTATAAAGAGTGGGTTGAAATTAAGAGTTACCTGGCTACAGCCTCAGTACTTGCACTGTGGCTGTTACAATGTGACTGTGGGTTACTAGAGGTAAGAGCTACAGATTTATTTCACAAGGCTTTGGAGAAACCTCCTGCACATGATTGTGAGAAGTTCCTTGCGTGCTCCAAATTTAGGCGCTAGTTCAGAAGTTCCTAGGCCCAGAAAACCCAAGTTCTTCCAATAAGAAAGACTGCATCTTCTGTGTCTCTTAATAAAAAATTCCTAAAGTAACGTTCAAGCAGAAGGCTCATACCAATTATGCTACCAGAAGCTGGTATTTCTGCCCTTAGGCTATTTCTGGACACTGCTTCAGGAAGTACACCATGGCCTGGAAAGGGAACAAGCAGCCAGCCATGATTTTGTGCTTGTTTTCCACCCCACCCCACATCAGGTACTATGAGTGTACCATGCCAACATACCGAAGGGTCAGCAGACTGCTATCTTCAGGAATAACATCTGGGTCCTTTTCTTTATCAGAAGACATTAACATATCAATGCTAGGACAATAAAGAAAATACCTATTATACATTTTTTCAAAGTTACTTCATCACTAAAGTCAGTTAAGCTCTTCTTAAAAGGAACAAAGACAGAAAAATGTGAATAAGCAAGGCACAGTATGTATAGCTTCAATCAGGGCAAAAGGGCAGTATGGTTATGTGCTGGTTTTGGCTGAGAAGGGGTTAATTCTCCTCACTGTGGGGGTCAGCTACCTTTCCAGCTTCCCGCGCTCTGCCGCGTGGCGTGGCAGGGGGGGCTGGGAGGGGCAGGGCCATGGTGGGGGCAGCTGACCCCGACTGGCCAATGGCAGGTTCATTCCATACCATGTGACACCATGACCAGTATATGGAGGGGGGGGGCAGTGGCAGCGGCAGCGGCAGCGGGGAGGCGGCGCGGCGGCGCGGCGGCGGGTCGGCGAGCGGCGAGCGGCTGCGGCGCGGGCGGTTTGTTCCGGCGGTTCGTTCCCCCTCTCCCCTCCCTTCCTATCCCCCTCCCCCGGGGCTTTGCGCCTCTCGTTGTTCTCCTTTACATTGCATTTCTACTGTTGTTTCTTTTCATTTTCATTATTAAACTGTTCTTATCCCAACCCACGAGCGTTACCCTTCTGATTCTCTCCCCCATCTACCGGTGGGGGAGTGAGCGAGCGGCTGTGTGGGGCTGAGCTGCCGCTAAACCACGACAGTCTTTTTGGCGCCCAACGTGGGGCTCAAGGGTTGGAGATAACAACAGCTGCTGGTCCCAGCACCATGTTGTCCTTTTTGCAGTTGGTGTTAAAAATCGGTGTTGGTTGTTTGAGTCTGCTGTGTTCTGCTGTGATTAGTAATGTTTTGCCTACAAGATTTGTTATACAAACACTCGTTTTCAGCTTTATCTGGTATTTGGGGTTTTTGCTGAAACCGTTACTGTACTTCGGATACCACCTTGTTGAGGCAATTAGCAATTATACCTCCTCCTCTGAGAGATTTTATATGGAGGAAATACAGAATAATACCTTTGCAACTTTGTTCTATGATGTCTGTGCCTTTGTTACAACAACGTTTTTGTATCTTGAACATCCTTGGGTGGTTAAGGTGCACTTATTGTTAGTTTTTGGGCATGTTGTTTTGGTTTTGACTAAGCAACTTAAGAATATTACCCAGAAATCTGCCCCGAGGCTTGATAGTTACGAGTGGCAGGGCATGTGGGATAGCATGGGCAAATACTTAGGGCAGTGGGCACCCCCAGTGTTTTGGAGTTTCACCCCCGAACAAGTGCAGAATCCTAAAAAACTAGTAGAATATTTGGAGAAAGTATGTTGTTACGCTGGGAACTCCAGAGAGACACAGATAACTGCAACGTGCTGGGGTCTGGCCCATGCATACCGAGCCCTGCTCAACAGTATTCAGTGCCCCCAGGGGGAAGAGAATGTCTCTGGATTGAAATGCAAAGTGACTGGCACTGTAGACAATCCAGCCCTGACAACAGGCACTGCAGCCATTCAAACCCCCACAACAAGTACCGGAGCTAGCTCAGAAAATAAACCCGTACCAGTATCAGTTGCCCCCATACACAAGACAAAATATTGGAAGCGGACATCAACTCGTTTAGAACGGGATGATGAAGAACCAGGGCCATCGCGGGGAGAGGAGGGAGAAGTAATAAATGAAATAGAGACCACCCGATCCCTGTCCTTAAGCGAGTTGCGAGATATGCGAAAAGATTATAGCCGTCGTTCAGGTGAGCACATTGTCACCTGGCTGCTCCGATGCTGGGATAATGGGGCCAGTAGCCTGGAACTAGAGGGAAAAGAAGCCAAACAATTGGGATCCCTTTCTGGGGAAGGGGGCGTTGACAAAGCAATTGGAAAAAAACCACAAGCCCTCAGCCTCTGGAGGCGACTCCTGTCTGGAGTGAAGGAAAGGTATCCCTTTAAAGAAGATGTTACATATCGCCCAGGAAAATGGACAACTATGGAGAAAGGCATCCAGTATCTCAGGGAATTAGCTGTGTTTGAGGTGATTTATGGTGACCTGGATGATCAACGGTCATCCAAAGATCCAGATGAAGCCGAGTGCACACGACCCATGTGGCGGAAGTTTGTACGGAGCGCACCATCTTCGCATGCAAACTCATTGGCAGTGATGTCCTGGAAAGATGACGAGACACCAACGGTGGCAGAGGTGATAGATAGACTCCGGGATTATGACACAAATATCTCTTCCTCGCTTGTCTCTGCTGTGGAGAAACTATCCCAAGAGGTCCAGCAACTCAAAGAAGATCTGTCCTACTCCCCACCTCGACAGAGCAGTGTCTCAGCTGTTAGGAATAAGCGTCCTTTGGCTCAAAGAAGGGGATACACACCACGGGCCACCCTATGGTTCTACCTGCGTGACCACGGAGAGGACATGATGAGGTGGGATGGCAAGCCTACTTCGACCCTACAGGCACGAGTACATGAACTGCAAGGAAGAACAGTCACTCAGGGAGGCTCTTCCAGGAAAGCTGCTGCTCCAGTTTCCAGCGAGCAAGTCCCCAGACAGAGGAGTAGAAGCGCAGATTTTATTTCTAAGTGTAATAGAGGGACTCCTGACTCACATTTACAGGAAGTGAGTTGTGACTGCCATGATCAGGACTAGAGGGGCCCTGCCTCCAGCCGGGTGGAGGAAAGGGATAACCGGGCTTACTGGACTGTGTGGATCCGATGGCCTGGCACGTCCGACCCACAGGAGTATAAAGCTTTAGTGGACACCGGCGCACAGTGCACCTTAATGCCATCAAACTATATAGGGGCAGAACCCATCAGCATTGCTGGAGTGACAGGGGGATCTCAAGAGCTAACTGTATTGGAGGCCGAAGTGAGCCTAACTGGCAATGAGTGGCAGAAGCACCCCATTGTGACTGGCCCAGAGGCTCCGTGCATCCTTGGTATAGACTACCTCAGGAGAGGGTATTTCAAGGACCCAAAAGGTTACAAGTGGGCTTTTGGTGTAGCTGCCTTGGAGACGGAGGAAACTGAACAGCTGTCTACCTTGCCTGGTCTCTCAAAGGACCCTTCTGTGGTGGGGTTGCTGAAGGTCGAAGAACAACAGGTGCCAATCGCCACCACAACAGTGCACCGGCGGCAATATCGCACCAACAGAGACTCTCTGATCCCCATCCATAAACTCATTCACCAACTGAGGAGCCAAGGAATCATCAGTAAGACCCATTCACCCTTTAACAGTCCCATATGGCCAGTCTGGAAGTCTAATGGAGAGTGGAGACTAACAGTAGACTATCGTGGCCTGAATGAAGTCACTCCACCATTGAGTGCTGCTGTGCCAGACATGCTAGAACTTCAATACGAACTGGAGTCAAAGGCGGCCAAGTGGTATGCCACAATTGATATTGCTAATGCATTCTTCTCAATCCCTCTGGCAGCAGAGTGCAGGCCACAGTTTGCTTTCACATGGAGGGGTGTCCAGTACACCTGGAATCGACTGCCCCAGGGGTGGAAACACAGTCCTACCATTTGCCATGGACTGATTCAGACTGTACTGGAACAGGGAGAAGCTCCAGAACACCTTCAATACATTGATGACATCATTGTGTGGGGCAGCACAGCAGAAGAAGTTTTTGAGAAAGGTGAGAAAATAGTCCAAATCCTTCTGAAAGCTGGTTTTGCCATAAAACAAAGTAAGGTGAAGGGACCTGCACGAGAAATCCAGTTCTTAGGAATTAAATGGCAAGACGGTCGTCGTCAGATTCCAATGGATGTGATCAACAAAATAGCAGCCATGTCTCCACCAACTAGCAAAAAGGAAACACAAGCTTTCTTGGGCGTTGTGGGTTTTTGGAGAATGCATATTCCAAATTACAGTCTGATCGTGAGCCCTCTCTATCAAGTGACCCGGAAAAAGAATGATTTCAAATGGGGCCCTGAGCAACGACAAGCCTTTGAACAGATTAAACGAGAAATAGTCCATGCAGTAGCTCTTGGGCCAGTCCGGGCAGGACAAGATGTAAAAAATGTGCTCTACACCGCAGCCGGGGAGAATGGCCCTACGTGGAGCCTCTGGCAGAAAGCACCTGGGGAGACCCGGGGTCGACCCCTAGGGTTTTGGAGTCGGGGATACAGAGGGTCTGAAGCCCGCTATACTCCAACTGAAAAAGAGATATTGGCAGCATATGAAGGGGTTCGAGCTGCTTCAGAAGTGGTTGGTACTGAAGCACAGTTGCTCCTGGCACCCCGACTGCCAGTGCTGGGCTGGATGTTCAAAGGAAACATCCCCTCTACACACCATGCAACTGATGCTACGTGGAGTAAATGGGTTGCACTGATCACCCAGCGGGCTCGAGTAGGAAACCCCAGTCGCCCAGGAATCTTGGAAGTGATTATGGACTGGCCAGAAGGCAAAGATTTTGGATTATCACCAGAGGAGGAGGTGACACGTGCTGAAGAAGCCCCACTGTATAACAAACTGCCAGAAGATGAGAAGCAATATGCCCTGTTCACTGATGGGTCCTGTCGCCTTGTGGGAAAGCACCGGAGATGGAAGGCTGCTGTATGGAGTCCTACACGACAAGTAGCAGAAACTGCTGAAGGAGAAGGTGAATCGAGCCAGTTTGCAGAGGTAAAGGCCATCCAGCTGGCCTTAGACATTGCTGAACGGGAAAAGTGGCCAGTGCTCTATCTCTATACTGACTCCTGGATGGTGGCAAATGCCTTGTGGGGCTGACTGCAGCAATGGAAGCAAAGCAACTGGCAGCGCAGAGGCAAACCCATCTGGGCTGCCACATTGTGGCAAGATATTGCTGCCTGGGTAGAGAAACTGGTTGTAAAGGTACGGCATGTGGATGCTCACGTCCCCAAGAGTCGGGCCACTGAAGAACATCGAAACAACCAGCAGGTAGATCGGGCTGCCAAGATTGAAGTGGCTGAGGTGGATCTGGACTGGCAGCATAAGGGTGAACTATTTCTAGCTCGGTGGGCCCATGACACCTCAGGCCATCAAGGGAGAGATGCAACATACAGGTGGGCTCGTGATCGAGGGGTGGACTTGACCATGGATATTATTGCACAGGTTATCCACGAATGTGACACATGCGCTGCAATCAAGCAAGCGAAGCGGGTAAAGCCTCTGTGGTATGGGGGACGATGGCTGAAATATAAATATGGGGAGGCCTGGCAAATTGACTATATCACACTCCCACAGACCCGCCAAGGCAAGCGCCATGTGCTTACAATGGTAGAAACAACGACTGGCTGGCTGGAAACATATCCTGTCCCCCACGCCACTGCCCGGAACACTATCCTGGGTCTTGAGAAACAAGTCCTGTGGCGACATGGCACCCCAGAGAGGATTGAGTCAGACAATGGGACTCATTTCCGAAATAGCCTCATAGACACCTGGGCCAAAGAGCACAGTATTGAGTGGGTGTATCACATCCCCTATCACGCACCAGCCTCTGGGAAAATTGAAAGGTACAATGGACTGTTAAAAACCACACTGAGAGCAATGGGGGGTGGGACATTCAAGCACTGGGATACACATTTAGCAAAAGCCACCTGGTTAGTCAACACGAGGGGATCTGCCAACCGAGCTGGCCCTGCCCAGTCAGAAATCCTACATACTGTGGAAGGGGATAGAGTCCCTGTAGTACACACAAAAAGTATGCTGGGCAAAACAGTCTGGGTTCTTCCTGCCTCTGGCAAAGGCAAACCCATTCGTGGGATTGTTTTTGCTCGAGGACCTGGGTGCACTTGGTGGGTGATGCGGGAGGATGGAGAAATCCGATGTGTGCCTCAAGGGGATTTGATTTTGGGTGAAAACAGTCAATGAACTGAATGGCACAATGTGAACTGCTATATAATACTGTGTGTCACCTCTGTGTTGTATCAATGATATCAGAGTACGAGCCTCCCAACCCATGGAAGATCAACTATGAAACAAGCCGTGCAGCAGTGATGGAACGATGACTGACTCGGTATGCAGCAACCCAACGCCACACACCATCTCTCCCACCCGGAAAGACTGATACAACAGATGGAGTCCAGAGTCATGGACTGGGTGAACTCAATGGACGTTTTAATGGACATTTTACAGGGAAGATCCATGAACTAAGGGAATGATGTCTGTGTATTATGTTAAAGGATGGGAAGGGGAGGGGTGGTGGTTGGTACGGTTGTATTGCATCATATGGGACCTGGGCATGGTGTAAATGGTATGGAATAAGGGGTGGAGAATGTGCTGGTTTTGGCTGAGAAGGGGTTAATTCTCCTCACTGTGGGGGTCAGCTACCTTTCCAGCTTCCCGCGCTCTGCCGCGTGGCGTGGCAGGGGGGGCTGGGAGGGGCAGGGCCATGGTGGGGGCAGCTGACCCCGACTGGCCAATGGCAGGTTCATTCCATACCATGTGACACCATGACCAGTATATGGAGGGGGGGGGCAGTGGCAGCGGGGAGGCGGCGCGGCGTCGGGTCGGCGGGCGGCGAGCGGCTGCGGCGCGGGCGGTTTGTTCCGGCGGTTCGTTCCCCCTCTCCCCTCCCTTCCTATCCCCCTCCCCCGGGGCTTTGCGCCTCTCGTTGTTCTCCTTTACATTGCATTTCTACTGTTGTTTCTTTTCATTTTCATTATTAAACTGTTCTTATCCCAACCCACGAGCGTTACCCTTCTGATTCTCTCCCCCATCTACCGGTGGGGGAGTGAGCGAGCGACTGTGTGGGGCTGAGCTGCCGCTAAACCACGACAGGTTATTAAGATAAAGAACCAGAAGACAAAGAGCCCTGGAGTTTATGTCTGGCTTTCAGAGAGATTGGGTAAATTTTACCATTTATTCTGCATTCTGCCTAATGGAGTGCAGCTGCCTAGAGAGGTTTAACAAGGCCTGTTCAAAATATGTGTCCAATTCTTTTTATAAACTAAAAATGCCAGTGCCACTTGACTTCTTCAAATCTCATCCACCTACTCTGATTTTCTGATGATACATGGCAAAATAGATTCAACCAAAAGGAATCGTCAACCTCAGCCTGTTGGTAAAGCTAACACCCCTCAGGTACAAACATGGGCAAGGCACCATATTGCCATGAACTGCCATTGCTGTATTAAGACATTAATTTATGCCACATTTCTTCCAGTGGGAATAAGACAACACTTCTGCCAGAACTGACAGGTCCACTCTTCCTCGTATCCTTCTTTCCATCCTCAGACCCTTTTCTCCCTCACTCTTCCTGTGTTTGCACAGGAAAAGTACCCGAAGTATGTCCAACCATAGGTTTTTGCTGCAGTGCAAATCACTGCAGGATGTGGGAAGAAAAAGTGGAACTGCTTTTAGCTGCAGCCATGATTTAAATTGATCACACAAATGTTAGGTTTTCATAACATAAACGGAGGATGGAATTTCTCATAAACATGCCACAAAAAATTAATCCTGTCGGATATCATACATAGTCCTTTGCCAGTTTTATAACATAAGGTTCACCCAGGCCATTCTATAAGCAGACCAAATGATCCATGTGAAGGCATCAGATTAGATCCCGTAAGATATCAATTACCTTTTTAGAAACATACAGAATAATGCTGACTCAAAGACAGTAATGATTTTGTATTAATCAGAAAAGAATTTTATCCAACTTAAAAATAGTCTGAGAAAATATTATTTAAAAGAGAGAAGTATCACCCACTTCAAATCAGACTTATCTCTTTTGTCTTTCTAGTGTTTGCAGACTATATAAAAGCAGGGCTTATACCACTGCCTAAGTCCATGCACAGTTTCAATCCCAGCGAACTCCTGTGCAAACCCATCTCTTTGTGGGACAAACAAATCATTTATGAAGTCCAGGAAAAATTTTTGGAGTGTACCATTTATTCTTGATATAATTTATGATTTGATTATATGCTTTTTCATTATGGTGTCCCCCATAATCTTACAATGTTCCCCATGCCAACAATACTAAGCTTGGTAATACTATCACTACAGTAATGAATAAGCCTTTAGAGTGGAACTGCAGAGGAATATACAGTGAGAAACAGAAGTCTGGAATCAACTGGTATCAGCTTACAATAAGGAAGTCAAGTGACAAAATTTTGGTTGTGAGTAGATGGCATAGTTCTAATGACCCAATAAAGTCACCCTGTGCTGAAGATAATTTGAATTTACTATTGTTTAGTTAGTTTCTTACCATCCAGCAGTACACAGAGATTTAACCTTCCTGTCTTACAGATTTAATCACAAATAGAAAATCGAGTCCTCCAGAAGCACCATTTTGAAAGAGACTATGCAGCAATTAGTCATAACCTCCTGGAAATGGAATTGACCTTATCTTTAGATTACCACTTGAGGAAGTGGAGGCAGAGACATCCGAGTGAGTCCTGTATCAAGTGCAGACTGATCCACAGCTGAGGAATAGTAATTCAACATAAATGAGGAGAACAGCACTTTGGAGAACAAAGAACAAACCCCATTTAGATGGGGCTGTTCTCCATTCAGCATGGATTAAGCGTTATGAGTAGCCCACCTACTGAAGTAATATATAGCCCCTGACAGGTAAAGCAACTCACAACCGACCCTTCTGTGGAATCCACATCCCACTAGCCTGAGCAGACTATTTATCTAAGTCTTCCTGCACATGGATTAGTGCCCCATTCACCAAACATCCCCAAGCCACTCCAAGACCTATCATTTTGAAGAAATGACTGGGTATTTTGGTCTTTAAACACCACATAGGTTACCTACTGGATCTGAAAATGTCTATTACCTACCATTGTGAAGTTTCACCTGCACTGAAGGTGAGTTTTTCATTTCCCTTCTATGCATACATATGAGGTCAGAACTCATCACAATACTTGTGGTTTCCTTCTGCTCCCACAGCTCTAGGACAAAGATCTCTGGCTCTGGTACCCACACCATGCCCACTAATTGCCTGCTGCAGGGAAAAAAACTAATGTTCCACAGAAAGCAGCTCCAAGCAGACAGTGTAAAATAGCTGGCACGTAAGCTGCTTCCTCTTTTTCTTTGTTAGGACAGAAAGGTAGCTAGTACAAAGAGAAACTGCCACTGAATCCCTAACCTTCAGGAGCCATTTCTCACTCCTGGAAAGTCAGAAACCCTCAATTTCTAAAGGAATGTTGCATGCAGAACACCTTTTTCAGTATTTTGAATCAGTATAATAATTCATTACATATGTCATTGTATGACATGCTCTAAGCCTTGAAAGGCTTTGCCATATGGCCTTTTATACTGGCCAAGCTGGAGCTTCTCCCAGGTAACTCCACTGCAGGCACACCACATCACTTAGGAGGAAACCAGGCTTTACAAATGAGAAGTACATGCTAATCCCTCCAGAAATTAAGGCTAAGTAGTCAGTGTCATACACCTAACAGACAAAAGTACAGGCAATACAAAGTTTGCACCTGGCACACCTCACTCCTGACAGCCACAAGTGTGGGATTCCACCATGTCCCCACACAGAATAGTCCCTGCATGCAAGACAAATACACTCCGCGCACTCAGCTATGGGTGAGGGTAAAACACTAGCCATACTGTTTAACAGACACTGAAGTGAAGTACAGGAGAGTGACAAGGAACAGCAGTTGAAGGTCTCACTGGAAAAAAGTATGCAAAATATTATATGAAATTTATGTGCCTGAGAAGAACATTTCAAGGTGGAAATAAAAAGGCTAAAGACAAACCTGTGAAAATTTGGATATAGAAATAGACTATCAGTGAAGCCTTTAATCACAGTGACTTTACTTTTCTCAGAATATTCTGGCTGCATAATGAGCTTTCTCAGTTTTAGAAACTGGAAGATGCTTTAGTATTTTGCCTGACATTTTCATAGTAAGCAGATACAGTATTTACATTACTCCTTATATTGCATGTATTTTAAGGGCAGTACTTTCATCACCTCTGAGACACTAATACTACAAAACGCTAAATGCTAATACGTTAAGTCGCTAACACTAGCTTAATGCAGCTTTATAACACGCCCTAGAGATATTTACAACTACCCCTTCTAATAAAACAAGAAGGTGAAGTAAGGCTGAAGTGGAATAAGGTACCTGTAAGCCTCACCTTCCTTGGTTACCTAAAATCCACACCGGTTTGAGTCTTAGCCTGTCCTACACATACAAAAGAAATCACTCAGAAGGCAAAATACAATAACGTAACTTCGCCTCTCCAACACTTAAGCACTTCAATTGCTCAAACAGCAATAATGAATCCCAAGGTAAACCTCTTTGGTCACAGAACACTAAGGCATTTAAACAAAACTTAAAGCTTTACCCTCTTGACACCTTGGTTATTTAAGAGAACTACTGATGGAATCTCCTAGCTAAGGACACCATTTTACCTGTTTAAAATCTGACGAAAACCCAAGCAATCTCTGTAACGACTGCCTGCACACAACTCGAGCAGTATGCAAAGCATTCCTGCCAAGTCAAATCAAGTGAGTGAAGACGGATTTTTTTTTTCCTGCATTCCATTTGCAGGAATGTGTTACAGGAAGAAAATAGAAGGGGGGGTGCGGGTAATTAACCACAACACACT
This sequence comes from Phalacrocorax aristotelis, assembly GCF_949628215.1. Taxonomy (NCBI): domain Eukaryota; kingdom Metazoa; phylum Chordata; class Aves; order Suliformes; family Phalacrocoracidae; genus Phalacrocorax; species Phalacrocorax aristotelis. The sequence goes on from NC_134311.1 coordinate 46,969,006, forward strand.
GAGATGCACAGAGCATTAAACAGCTTTTAAACATTATATGCTTTCTCCTTCCCAGAAGACTCTAAATTGTCAAGAATACTTAAATATATACTATGTCACTATATTCTAAAAAATATTTAACTACGGATATTGAAAAACTTCATGCTGAGTCTATGAAAGACTCTCTTAACCTATTACTATTTTAAAATTAGGCATAGGAGGATTACCCACATCTTCCCATCTCTCTTCCACCCAAAGAAAACCTCCTTAACTTGCCAAAAGTTCCCTTACAAGTAGTTCACAGTCAGAAAAATCTGTGTCTATATCCAGGCTGTGTTCACTTCAGCATCTAGAAAGCTGTATTTATGACAATAATAAATGTGACCGCAAGACACCATGGAACACATCTTGGTGTAGTTCAGTGTTTTCATCTCTTCTCAAGGGAGGAATACAAACAGTTCAGAGCATGCGAGTGAAAGTGACCACAGGTAGAAATTTGAGGTTGGCGAATATTAAGGAGAATCTCAATAGGCTAGGACTATTTAATTTAAAAACAAAACCACATGGAGAATAGGGACTGGGATTTCCAACCTGCAGAGGGGAAAGGTCACATCAGAATGTGCAGGTTTATTTTCATTCTCCTGCAAAGCCAACAAGCAGCTGCCAGATGATCTGTTCTCTCCCCCTCATAGACTGTCCTTTTTTTCTTTCCCAAAACTCTTCACTATACAGCACCACTTTCCACAGTACAATTGGCAGCAGACAACACTGCTCTGTACTACCAGCAAACGCAGACAACAGATGAAATGTAGCCGTCATAGATTAAAGAAAGCAGAACAGAAGAAAAGGCAGAATGAATGAAGGGGAAAATACATGAAGCATAGAAAATCTGCTTGGAATTCAAGTGGAAATAGCAAGAGACAGGCTTAAGCAACAGGGTCACTGCAGAGAATAAGCCATGGCATATGAGCAATCAAGGACTACATCTGCACTGGGAAAGCTTACAGAGTAATTCCCACAGTTGCTGCCACACCAGCATACATGAACGGTTTTTAATACTAACATCAGCCTCTATTTTTACTAAGCCTAGCAATGGCAAGACACTACCCATGTCACCAGAACCATGACAGCTAAAGTAAAGCATTGTTTCAGATAAACTAGTATTAGAAAAATCAAGAATGCCTGGCAAATTTCTTCTCTGTTGGCAAGGTGAGATATAATTCAGTATGTGTTGTCTTCTTCCTGATTAAAAATGCACCTAGAAGTGTTGATTTCTGAATAGCTTACTAAGCTCTCATCATTACACACAACACTCATGCTCAGACATAGAACTCCGTGCTCCTGGGCTCCTATTCCTATTCTCTGATCCTTGCCTTTTACTAAAGGAACAAATATTCCTGTCTTTCTCCTTCCTCTGAGGTACCATCATTATTTAAACCAACAGTAATTATCACATGAACTTTGTGCAGTTAATGACTTTATCACAAATAATGTTGCTAATGTTGTTTTTGCTGCCATACTACCGCCATAATTTGGGGTCTAACTCTGAAAGCATTTTGAAGGAAATACGACAGAACACCTGCATTTTTTTATATGCATCTTGCATGCAGGACACTCAAGGAAAAGCTGTCAAGGACAATATATAGTGCAATTCTAGCTACGTTTACCTAATTATGCCTTCTGCATCACTTCTGAGACTATGTTCATTCTACTCAGTTCATGAAAGTGAACAACCTCCATTTTGCATTTGAAATAGCTCTTAAGTACTTCTGCACCTCAGATGAAGCAATAACTGGAGGACAGAACTTGCTTAAAGGTATATAGATAGCAACAGAACTCTGGCACATCTTCCTTACTGATGAGCTACAGACAAACCATCAATTGTGATGCTTTCTGCAGGAATTACTACCTGAAATCAGGCCTCTTCTACAGATGAGAGATGATTCTCACTATTCACATGACCTGAAAGCCCTCCAGCTTTAGCATCGTAAATCCTGCAGCTTCAGCCCCTAAATGGGTTCTCTTTTTCTTTCAATGCTAGTTTGAAATTCACCGGTCCACAAATATGAGCAAAGTTACAAGTGCAAAACGTTTTTTTGTTCCTCAGCCCCTGTGCCACGGAGGATGCCTGGCCAAACAGCACTATCTCCCATGCAGGGAAGCACTTGCACAGCTTCGACTTCACCACCAGCCTCAGCAGAAGCAGTCAGCAGAAACTGAGTACCCACACAAGCTCAACAGTCAGGGTACGTTGCCAGTCACCAGACCTCACTAAACGATGGTAACATAGATGCCTGGTTCCCTTCCTTCGTATAAGGTGTGCCGTTCATTTTGCAACTGGGGCCTTTGAAAACGACGCACGTGTTCAGACAACTTACGTTTTACCTAACGAGAGATCCGTGTCTAAGTATTTACATGAGCAATTTGTTAAGTACTGAACTGTCTGTTGGTGAATTCAAGGCTGCAAGTTTCCGCCGGTGGGGCATTACCCTTTATAAACTCGATCTTTTCCTTCTCCACCTCGTATTCACCCGGAGATAAAACCCCCCACGCGGCACACACTCGGAAAAGGCTGTTCAGAAGCGGTTTTGCCCAGGTACCGCTTGCAGGAACCAGTGCAGCGTCTGAACGACAGGACCCATCGGCCCGGGGAGGCCTGCCCTGCCCGGCACGGAGGGCGGCCGGCGGCGGCTTCCCGCTCGGACCGGGCCCGCCAACCGCCGCCTGGAGAAAGCCCGTGGCTTCGGCCCTTCCTTGGGTCCGGCAGCAGTCCCGAGGCTCGGCGAGCGGCCTCCCCCACCCCCGCCCGCCACCAACACCACCTGCAGACGGCCCGCAGCTCCGCCACGGTCTCCGCCGCGCAACCCAGTTGTGCCGCTACGGCCTCCTCCTCCTCCTCCTCCGCCGCCGCCGCCTCCGTCGCCAGCGAGAGGTCGGGCGGCGCCAGCTGTTGCCGCCAGCAGAGGCCTAGGGCGCCGAGGCGGAAGGCGCGGGTGTACAGCTCCGCCGCCTCGTAGTCGGGTGCTGCCGCCGCCGCCATGGCCGCTCGGGCCCGCGCCCGGCCCGCTGGGGCCTGTAGTCCGCTGCGGCGACCGTTAACGGCCGCCACAAAAAGACGTCACGGTCTCTTCAGGCGCGGAGGGAAGGCAAGGCTAGACTAGCCGAGGCTAGGCTAGGCTGCCGCCCCCGGACGGGCGCCGCGGGTGGCGGCGGGAGGGACTGCTGGCCCGCCTTGCCGCGCCGTCACGGGGCGGGAGAGCGGCTGTGGAGCTCCTCCTGCCTCGCTTGGGAAGCGCCTGGAACCGTTCTGGAAAAAAAAAATCCTGAAAACCCCCCAAACAAATACACAAAAAACCCCAAAACCCACAAACCTGAAGTCATTAAAAACGCACCGTACCCGGGGTTTTACGGAGGTACAAAGTCTTTCATCATGCTTTGTTGAAAAATTGCACTTTATCGTCTCAAAGTGAATGCTTACCCCTTGCCGACCCCCTCTTTTATAGCATTGTGGCACTTAGTACTACAATGAACAAGTTTCCTGAGGCATGTAGCAACTTACCTTGCTCTCACCACTCATGCCATTGCTTTAAAAAAATAGATCCGTTGGCCTCCACCTTTCTTCCTAGCCACGTGGGATTAATGGTGCACTCTGGTTGCTCCAGGGGCAATTTTTTAGGGAATATACAAAGAACGCCACAGTGGACAACTGCAGAATACTCTTGTGTTAGAGCACCTGGCAATGCCATGCTGGAACAGCTTGACAAAGCCACCGTGAGCGCTGCCTGTTAAGAAAGAGAAGTTATTCTGCATTGAGGTAACCTGATGCACCTGTTGCACGTACCAGTTGAACCACAGCCTTCTGCCTCAAGCCAAAATATCTATTACTTCTGGAAACACAAAAACAATACTCAAAGCTGTGTGAGCAGGTGGTGTGTTGGAGCAGAGGGTGAAGGTAACACCAGAAAAAGTTCATGGAAGGAGATCAGGTCTGTGCAAGCTGCATGGAAGGGGTAGGATGCCAAGAGTAGAGGGTGGTCACAATATTTGCCTGCTGCTTTCACAAAGGAAAGTTGTTAAGGTGGAGGGGAAGGAATGTAACAGCACAACCCTATGATATAAGAGCATATTTTGCTTCATTTAGCAACAGCAGCATGGTCTAACACCATTATACTTCCCCCAGTTATATTTAGACATGCACTGCATTTCAGTGCTGAATACCTTTATTACCTCTCACTCACCTCTGCCTCTTAATTACGGTTATTATTGCTCATTATGGAAGTTTTGCTAAGCTTCGGCCTATTTTTCCTGTAGTTGTTGACAGTGCCTCTTTCCTTCTTCAGCTACACCCTCTGCTTTCTTCATCCCTCACCTTTGCACACCATAACACTCCCCAGGTCTTGATGAAGGATTGTTGCACTTGCTTCCTGCTGTATCCTCCCTGAAACCTACTAGTTGTTCCACGACGGATCCTCATTCCAATTTCCAAAACCATGCTTGCCTTTTTATGTGTTTGTTGTTATCTCCTGTGCTCTCTTTATGTTATGAACATACCTTTCCCCTTTGTGTACTTGCAACACCACGTGAAATTTGACAACTCCCCGTTTCTTATCTGATGTAGCCACATCTAGGGTGGAAGTGACAGGGCTGTATTGATCTAAGTGCACTGTTGAAATAAACATGTAGGAGCAATCTGGGTCAAGAGTAGCAGGATTAAACCCTGCTCTTCCAGAAAACTAGTAGAAATTTTTAGTGTTTGTACAAAGGAAGTTAGATACTCGTTTCAAAAACCTTCTTTGGAAAACCAAATATGCCAAAACTGGAGAAATCAGTGGACTGGATTTTTTTTCTAAGACCATGTGAAAACAATATCACAGAATTCGCCAGCACAAGGAGGTCACTGCCGACCACACCACCATCACAGAGGGGAGCAAGGTTTGGAAGGGGCTAGAGACTGTTGTGTTGTAATTATCCATGCTTCTTGGGCTGCTCAGTTACATATATGAATTTCCCCCACTGCCTCTCTTCCTTCTCCCCATGACAGGTTTTATTTTGGAGGTCTTCTGCATTAGTTAAAAAACCCAATGTAAAGTACGTAAACTTCAAGCAGGAAGACTGTGTAAGTAGAAGCTTAAGGAGCAGCTAAGTTGAAAATACCAAAGCTGAGTATTTTTAACCATGGCTGAGTAATATGTTTTCTGTTCCATTTCCAAACTTCAGTACTAAGAAGTCATATACTTACAAAGCAACTCTGCTCAATCCAAATCCTCTTAAGAACAAAGAGAGCTTTTTATTTTGATAGCTTGGATTTAATCTGCCCTTTATATACTAGGCACAAAGCACATGGGCATTTCAAGGTTTCCAAGAGGTACTTACTTTTCTGTGCTGGAGACTTTAATACTTCAATATTAAAGCAGTGAAGGATGTATGAAGAATTAAAACGGTGTAAACCAGGCAGGTATTATGGTATTATGCTGACGTCTTTCAGATGAGAAGTGCTGAAATCCAAAGAGCATTGGAATTTCATCAGAGTTTGAGGAAAAGTGGAGATAGTGCCAAAGGCAACTGGAAGACTAGCTAATAAAAGCACCCTACATGCAAGAGGAATAAAGAGAAATTGTAATTAACGTGCTACTGAAGGAATCACGTAGCCTGTATTTTGCAGTACGGTGGTATCCCGCAACCTTAGGAGACTGATTTGCAGAGCTCACATGTGCACAACTCCAGCTACTGTGGATACATAACCATTCTGAAAAGCTGGTCCTAAATGGTCCAGGAAGTCTAAGGCAAAGACATTAATTAAAGCCCTTAGTTCCAGCCTAGTCTTTTACCACAAGAAACACCTTTCATGCCTTTCTTGATTCATACAGCCTCAGAAATACATAAATAATCACATTCCACAGCGGTATTGAATAGTACTTGCTGTAAGAGACATAGTCTTAATATAATGACATGGTAATTCTTATTAAAGGAAGTTTTGTGCCTTAATCATAAATCAGATTTTATGGTATTCTCAGCCCTGGGTCACATCACTAAATTTAGAAAAGTCATTTAAAGTATCCTGGGCTTCCGCTTCAACCCAGAAAAATCACCGTGATCGTCACTTATGTTCCAACGGGAGTGTCATGACAGTAACAAAATTATGTCTGTAAGTAGTCTGAAAAAACTTTGGAGAATCAGTGCTGAGCATTATTTTTATTTTGTATTTTAGAATCGGCTTTGTCCTTGTTCATTACCTCAATCTTAAGCTCGCTGGTACCTTTGTACCTTCACAGACACCGAACATTGTCACTGGTTTTTAAGCACTGACTGTCTTGGCACTGCAATTACAGAGATACGGAAAGATTCCAGGGATGTAACTTTAGGAGATGGGGCTTCAACAGCTGTCAGCTTTTGGTGGCCATACCCTGTACTGCAGGCCTTTGTTCTGAGGGTGCAGCTGTCTTCTAGATGGCAGCACCCAAAGCATTGATCAAACCCGGTTGAAAGTACTCCCCCAGTCCTTCTGGGGGAGCGTTTTTTAACCTGGCCTAAGATAAGCCATAGTGTTTGCAGTATGATCTCACATAGGGTTGCATCAGTACAACCAGCCTGGTGTTCCCCAAGAGTGGGAATGAATGGGAAGGCCTAGCAATGTCTTGCTCATCACTGCTTCCGAAATTCCCATGCCAATGAACAGTAGTCTGGGGGTGTGACAATCTTTGCATCAAAGGCTGTCAAAGGCAGCCACTCGCATCTTTCACCATGACACCTGAACAGGAGTGATTTATGCCTAAAAGGTAGCTATAGGTGGGACAAAGAGTAGCTTATATTACTTTTACAATAAAGTAAAATATCAATACATTCATAAAAGCTCTGCAGAGATCTTTAATGTCTAAACAGATCACATAAAAAACTGTGCAGGCAGTTTGAAAGCTGTGTAACTAAAATATAATTCTGTCCAAAGACAGAAGTTAAACTGGTTTTTAATGTCTCTCCCCAAAAGAGAGAGGAGTTCCCAAGGATAGCATGTTGTTTTGCTATCACCCAAGGTACAGAGAAACAATAAAAAAAAACCCAAAAGGGACAGAAACATCCTGTGGTTGGTAATTTCTGAACTGCTTCATGGGCAAATCTTGCTGTTACATAACCCCAGTGAGAGTCGAATGCAGGATGCTTTCATCTCATGAATGTTGAGCAGTCAGAGTGATTTTCCTGAAGGGTTTCCATCTACTTCTAATGCTTGTTCTTGCTTGCCATTAAAACAGCTGAAAATGGAAGAGGAAGACAAGCTTAAGAGAGACGGTGACATGGATGCATACAATCCAAACCAGACCAGGCCTTAAATGTTGCTGACCCAAGTCATTCTGATGTTTACAGCTGAATAAGCGTATATTACTGGAATAAGGAACAAAGAAAGACACAGAGCAGCAGTAGTATCAGAGTGGACACCATCTACAGTTGTAGAGTATGTTACATATTATTTTCAGCCAAGAACAAGCACAGACATAAATAAAATTTTCATCAGGAACTCAAGCTGCTGCAGTTGTACCAAACTTTTACTCCAGCAGTAATTTCCCAGCATTCTCATTTCAAATCTGGTTTGTACAGTGAAACACTTCAACAATACAAAAGTGCAAACCATGGATGCTGTTTTCACTTGTAGCTTCTTTGGAGATTCATCACAGATATCGTTCTTGGATTTGTGTATGCACTAGATCATGTTTGCTGTTTATTATGAGTTGGAAAGGCATGCTTCATGAAATCACATTTGGACTTGAAACTCCATTGGTGAAATGCCCAGCTAGAAAATATGACACATCTGTGATATTTGTAAGACAAGGAATTATATTAATTTAAGATGCTTTTGCATATTAGCTACACGCCAGAGAACCTTCTGGTTTTATTCCCTAGTGCCTAAGAGTCAAACCCTCTTCAGATATGCTATTCACTTTCTTTTTGTGAAAACTGAATGTTTGTGAAACTAATGGAGTTTCCAAATTCAGTTGTGAAGGAATGTTATCATAGGCAATGGATGAAAAGTACCTTAGAGAACAGCATTTTAGAAGAGGTTGTAAAATAAATTGCTTCTTACATCAGGGAAATAACACAGCCTATGGGGACATTACAATGTAAGAATTATAACATAAAGATGTAGCATATATTAAGTCCTGATCCACCTTGATGGGATCTCTTTTCGAGGTATGCACTAGTCTTTTATCATATATATTCTTTTTTCAGGAAATTTTTGCCAGGGCTTTTCCATCACCAAGATCCAAAAGCTATTTATCCCAGAGCAAGCTGTGGACTGGGGACCATTGCAAAATGCTTTATACGGTTATATGAGCAAGGATTCTGTGAAATTATTTAATGAAAATGTGTCACATTTCAACTTCAGCTGAGACTATTAACAAGCAGGAGTTTAGTTCTTAACAACAGTATAAACTACATACCAGATCACCTGAAGCTTTTTTCTTAGATATAGCTGTGAAAACAATTTCAAAGATACACAAGAAATTTAGGATTTTATGTCTTCTTTACAGAAAATTTGATCTGAGTCTCAATGACAGTCAACAAGACTTCACTATCTAAGGCCAAACTACAGGTTTCCTGTGGCATGGGAACCTTGTGCCAGTCTAACTATGTCATGTATCTAACAAAAGACTAAGAAAATGTTTCCTGGTACAGGTTTACGTACCTGTTTACGTAAGGAGGTGAAATAGTATAGAAAAGGCTCAGATTTGCAGCGGTAAGTAGTACTACAGCAGAATTACTTAGCAGTTTGCCAGTGTAGATTGACAGTGTGATTGTACTAAGACCTAAGAAACTATGAATTTCTTCCAGGCACTTTTTCCCTCCTGGTAGAATTATCTTCTACTTACAGTATGCAAAGATTTTATGAGACGCCAAGCAGGGCTATAGCCGACCTTCTGCAAGATGTCTCATCTGATCCATCAGCTGTCTTTGGCTGAAGACTCAGGAATCATTTGCACAATGGGTAACTGTCCCCAGCATTTCAGAATTTTCCTTTAGAAAGTATGAAGGAAACCTTGTCACAGAACACTATAATTCATTGCTAAAATTTTTCATTTCTGTTTTATAGCCTTAGAGGGCTGATCATAGGAGTACTCTCTCTACTTCTCTGGGAAGAGGTCTTGTGTTTTCTTGAATATCTTTCATAGAAAAGCCACACGCATTTGATGTCAGTGTAAATTTCACTGGCTTGGAAATATGCAAGACTGTATCTATCTAAAAAACATTTTGAATAGTTGTAGCTTAGTTGTGAAACCTAAAGCAAAGGAGCTGGATTTCAACGAACTTTCCTTGAAATTTGAATTACTATATAATGCCCTTTTATCTATGAAACATTTTGACTTCAGAAAGGTCAGTGTGCCAACTGGGTAATTGCTGTAAACAGCCGTTTTATGCTGTAATCACCAGCTCTTAATCCGTACACTTTGGCATCATTAAAAAAAAAAAAAGAAGAAGAATGGAAGAAGTGGTCCTGAACAGCAACAGGCTTGAAAACAGGCATGAGTGTTTGTCAGCTGCCTTTTTAAGTGAGAAGAGGATGAACTAAAGGACATACACTCTCCACTCCAGAAGGGTGTAACATCATAAACTGTTATTCTTTTATGGTCAAGGTGTCCACTCAAAGAGATGGACATAGCCTATAGACTATATTGTGGTTATTGTTTTTCTGACTCTCAAATCTACCTATAGAGGTACTTCTTGGTATTTTAGGGCGTGTTCTTCATCTGACAGATAACCAACTTTTTTTTTTTCCTCAAGAGCCTTAGTTATGAGCAAGAACCCCATTTTGCCACGTATACAGGGCGGGGATTAATGTGACAGCAGTTGTTTGGTTGAGTAGACAGCTGTGACACAGTGTTCTGCCCTGGGTGCCAGCAATGATGTCCTACCAAGGAGTCCCTCCCTGTTCCAGCCCTATCCCAGCCTGACAGTGATTGTTCTTGACAGCATCTGAGGGTCTTGTCCCCATCTTACTCTTTGAACCATCTCCATAGATTAGCCAAAGTAACAATTTTTGTGCTACTTTAAAGGCTTTCTGTTATACCAAGTGATAAGATCTCCTCTTTCTTGAAAGCTGGCTGTTGCCATATCTTGAGAAAATAAGTATTGTATGTCCACTTTTGCCAGGGTGAATTCCTCAGCTGATTGTCCATGTACATTCATTCTCCTCCCAATGTCAGTGAACAGAGTACTTACTGGACAGACGTTGGTCACAAGCGCTGACATCTGGCAAAAAAGCAGAGTATGAGAATTTTTCAGTTTGCTTTTCAGAGGAGCACTTTTGATTCCTGCTATGTGCCTGGTGGTGTCTTCCAGCAAAATTGTTTCTGAAGTGGATAAATGCTGTGTGTTCTTTCCGTGAGAGTCATTCATTGATGCTTCATGAGTGAGGGAACTATGAAGTAACACAGCACTGTTTAGATAACAAAACTGATTGGAAGAACTGTGCTTCAGGCAGGTTCAGGTAAGAGCACCTTTTGTGTGTAGTTAGACTTTTGCTTAGTAAACTCCACTGAGGTTGTCAGTCTCTCCACTTAGGTCAGTGACAGGCTTCCCTGCTATCAATCTGAGAGCAAGTCAGATAGATCTATCGCCTTGGGTCCTGAAGGGATGTCAAGAGAAAGGTGTTTCGGGCCTCTTAGGCTGTTTTCTGTGCTGTGCTACTCACGGTCTTCATCCCTTACATCCAGACCAGCCAGTCTGATTTGACTTGGGTAGCTGAATGAGTAGTTTGTGAGAGCTGACTCTGAAGGGCTAAATCTCATGTTCTGCTTTGGAAGAATCTCCTTCTTCAGTTAAACTGTGGAATTTCTTGCACATAATGTTGTGGATGCTGAAGACTTGTACTGATTAAAGAGAACTCCAGACAAACTGATGGAAGAGTAATCTTCTGAGGATTCTTATACACATGCTCAAGAAATTCTTGAGCTGCATAATAATGGAACTGGGGAAAGGATTATACATACTTCTGTTCTTCTGTTCTTCTGTTTTTTGCAAGCCTGTGTGTTTTGACAGTGATAGAGCCAGGATACAAGGCTAGATGGATACTGTAGCCATTTTTATGTTATTACACTCAGCTCACTGCCATTTTACTTTTTATGAGAAAAAGGTGCAGAAAAGTCCCACCTTCACCAAACACATTCCATCATCATTAGTGCTTCCCAGGACAGGCTGCACAGATTAATTGGCCTACAAATCCTTTTAAGAAATGTTTCCTGGCATGTCTAAAGTATGGCGATAACAGCAAGATATTTTGTCTGAGTTTTTGGAAGTTTATTTCTGACACTGGCTAATTTATCTGTTTGGCAAATCTTCTAGTAAATTATTCTGTTGATACAATTTATACCTTAAGAGGTATGATGGAGTCTTCCATCCTATGTAGCATCCAAAACTCTTAACATAGAGACAAGTTACCTTTAAGCAGTGCTGTCCACAAGTCAGCTACTTTCTATGTCAATAGTAAACAGTGCATAAAATCAGAGGGCTTGGAAATAAATAAATGAAAAAACCACTCATCTTCTGAAAAGGCAGAGATTGCAATGCTGCAATAGGCACATAATATTCTACTATATACTGCCTTTTCATCTGGCACAAAGAACAACCCTAATATTTTGAGGTTTTTGCAGAGACCTTTAGGTTAGAAGTGAGTGCTGCAAAAAGCGAAATTATGCTGATGGGACAGGGAGCACACCAATCTCCCTCACACCATGTTCTGCTGAGACCATCTGACCTCTGATCCTCCATATAGACAACTGGACTGCTCAGTGGGCCTTTTCAGTGTTTTGCAGTGTCCAGACAATCATGGACAGAAGAATCTCAGCTGTGAGTGATGATGTGCAATGGATCTACATAGCTTTCTATAAGTTCCAGTGTCATTGCATGGAACCAAGAGCATGTGATTTTCCATGCTGATTTTTTTTTTACACAAATTGGTTAAAAAAATCCCACTGAGTGGTTTTTTACACTTTGAGGTTGAGAAACCACAAGCATAAAAACAGATACTGAAAAACTCTGCAATTTTATTCAGCTACCAATGCGTATATCCTCATCTATGGCTTTCTCTGGAATTCTAGGTTAAATCTAGCGTTCCAGTCATCATCTCTCGCTATGGTCCAATTTAATAGAGACATCATCTCCTTATGGTATGGCATGAAAGCTGCTTACCACTTCATTATTAAAAATATCAACTGTGTGAGGCAGATAGACTGTTCATGCTGCCAAGCAAATTAATTTGCAGCTTGCCTCTCCAGAATAGAATAAAAGCCACCCTTGATGTCTTCAGAACAAAATATATGGTAACCTCCTTCAACATAGGCTTCCCACTCCATCACCAACAGAATAGCCTCCCATCTACTAAATAAAGCCCAGCTGTTAGTGACAAGAGTGACAATAATCACACACATTTCTTATTGTGTAGGCGTAATTCAGGGAGGTATGCTACCATCAGAAACGGGAAGCTATTCCTCTAAACAAATCTGTCAAGTGCCAGTGATGATAATTACTAGTGATTATTCACCAATTGCTAATGTGGTCTAGATTTAGACATTCCAAAATAGGGAAAGCCTGGCAGTTTTTCACATGGGTGCATGTTCAGGCTAGATTTTTAATTTTCAGCTTCTAACAATAACCCTCAGTAAGGAAAAGGCCAGTATTCAGTAGCTGAAATCTGTATGGCCTAAGCTTCATACCGTTTTAGACTTACTTTACAGGCATGTAATATTTCAATTTGAAAATAAGAACAAAGTGTTGCCTAAAGCCTGTTAAAATAAAGAATGTCAGATGAAAGATGAAATCATCTTTCTGGTAGAAGAAATTTAGACTAGGTCAAAGGAAAAAGGGAAGTTGTTATAATTTATTTGCACCCTGGAAGCTATGCTGTATGAGATTTGTTGGAAGAAATCAGATCTTTTGTGAGACCAGATGGTACAGCTGGGAAAAGATTACAAGCTTTCAAGCACACAGAGCATTCATTAACAGATTACACAGTTGTAGCAAACTCACAGCTAACTACAGAACGATACCACGTATGTGAGTAAATAGATATCTCAAACCTTTTTGAAAAAGACTGCTTAATCCTTACCTCTATAGTCCTCTGTTTAGGGGACTCCGGCACGCATCTAAATCTTATAAATTGAATTTCAAATACTGAAAGAAATAAGCATTTACTGGGAACCTGAAATGGCAGTTCATGTGAACCATTTGAAAACAGTTTTTTTTTTTTCTTGTGGGTTTTGTTGCTGTTGTTGCATTCTTCTCATCTGGAACAAAGAGCTGAACATACTCTGTGACTGGATCAGCACCAGTGTCAATTAAGGGATGCATGAGGAGGAGCACTGCAGTTTTAAACCACAATTAGGCCTCAAGAGCATAGCAAAGGATTCAAGGAGAGCCTCCTCTGTGCCCCTCTTTTCACTCAAGGTTCAGGTGTGTGAGTACCTACACCTACAGTCATGGTATAGGTGTGAGTGAAAATTTTGAACACTTAAATGCTGGGTTGAAAAGTTGCTTCAATTTCTTACAAATTTTTTTTTACAATTTTGCAAACTTATGTGACACTTAAATTCATGACATTTTGCACAACTAATACAATTTAAGTAATAATATCTATTAATGTGCTAATAAATCTGCTTTCTGTTAAATGGACATTTTCAGCTGATCTGAATTCTTTGAGAATTACTGTATATAAGTGGTCACTCTGATTAAGCAGAGTGCATGAAGAGGAACATGGTTGCAGGTGGTTTGCACCCTCAGAGAGTGACTCAGATTTGGTCCTCAGAATGCTGTTCTCCCTGGCTGAATTTGTGTTGTCTCTTCTGTGACTCCCAGGGCACCCGCTATCCATGCTCCCCGTGGCCATGTGCCCTCTATACAGCAGCTGACTGAGCCCAGCTCTGTGTCACATGGTGCTACTTAACTGATGATGCTCTTCCACATCCTCTGAGGTGTGGACCAATCCAGTGATACAGGGGGAAGGAACAATTAAATCACCACCACCACCTGGTCAGCTGCTTCCCTGTCCTCTATTTCCCATTATAGAACAGAACAGCTTTGTGCTGCAGAAACCTCAGGTGATGGCTCCTTATTTTCTGTTGCCACTGCACAGGGTGACTCCTACAAAGTACATGAATTGGTGCCATCTCAGCTGTCCTTGGGGTATAGGGTATGGGGGCACAGGTTTAAGTACTACTGCTGCTCCATAGGAGACCAGACTGCTTTTGGTTACTATTAGCTACTAATGCTACTGCCATGGTTTGACTGAGCCAGGGAGACAGTGGGAATGGAAGAAGACAGTCACTGTGGTTCTCCTTACCTCCTACCCCACAGCTCCCAGTGAGAGGAATATGTAGTTATAAGCCAAGGCTAATCTGGAGATAAGCCCATTGACCTTTGTAGGTTGGGCTACCTGTACACAGACCTATTATAGATGGGTAGTGTATATATATTCAAGGTAATTATATGATCTCACTGGATTATATAAATACCCATAAGAGTACCAATCCTAATGACACCCTGCTGATGTAAGGCAGTCTTGTTATCCCTTATTATGGGACTGTGGCACGGAAAGACTAGGTAGCCAGCACAGAGTCATCCAGTCAGTATGTGCCAGGGTGGGCAGTAGAACTAGTTACTCAAGCTCCAGACTAGTTTTCTAACTTCTGTTGTGTCCTTCCTATCCATCTATGTCTTCACATGTGGCTGCATCCCAGCACTCTGTCTTATTTTCCATGATTGGTTACCTTGCACACTGGCTCAAGTAGGCATAAAATCTTGTAATCACGTGTGCCGTGACACTGAATTTCCTATTCCATCTTTATAAGAAAATTTTGAAGCCTAAATCTGCAGCCCTTATTTGCACTCAGTAGAGAAAACATGATCAGACACACCATTCTTAAGCTTCAACTTGATGCATCCACAATGTATTTTAATTCAAAACTGCCTAATCCAAAAGATATTATTTTAAGGACTACAAATACATCAAATATATGCCTTTCTGAAGAGTAATAGTTGCTTCAATGGGAAATAGGAAGCCTGCAAATATATGCTTGGTTTCTCAGCATGACCTATTGTGGCTCACAGCCATCTGTGTTTAAAGTAAGAGATCGCCCACGTGCAGTAGTCTGTAAACAGTATAAAAGCTCAAAGCTTTTCTTTTATTCTCTTTCCCTCTCCATCTATTGCAGTCTCAGGGTGTCTCCATCTAAGCATAGGTGTCTGCACAGATATTTTTTTTTTGAGATCTAAGCAATCTAGCAGTTCTCTGAGCTACTGCTTCAAAGATGCCTTTGTATATTGCTAGTCAAAAAGATTATTAGATTGTTGTTGTCAGTAGTAAGGGAGCATTTATTAGCTCAGTCTCTGTTCATAAAACATATGGTACCTGCATTTAACAAAGGGAAACTGGCTCGACATCATAGAAGGAAGATCCATGGTTGTTGCAAAGATGAAGAAATCCCCGCATATCCTTGCATCATAGAATTGAAGGCCGCTTGCAGCTTCTGAAGCAGTCTTGGGATTGTGCTGCACTCCTGATCACTGCACAACCACTCCCACTGCCTGAATGGTGGAATGTGAATTGTCATGGAAGAAGCCAAGGCATTTGGCCCTGGGAAGCCTGAAATAAACACAGCCCTGTGACAAAGTGTTTGGAAACGCATGCTATGCATACTGGCACAGGGACCACCACACTGATGGATGTCAGCCCATCTTTTCCCCTTTTTTATGATGTCTTTCATGACCTCCAGGCATTGACTGATGTGATTCGCAAGATCAAGGTTATGGACAGCAATTGGAGTCTGTTGCGGCCTTTGCCCCGTGCTTCCTGTCTGACTTCCTGAAGCTGATAAAATATAACAACACTGCTTAAGCATTAACTATTTCTTGTTCCCTAAGTGTATTAAGAGTAAAGATTTATGAACCTAATGAAATATCAGAAATGCTTAGAAATTACCTGAAGTGCTTTCAGGCAGATACAAGGGCACAGGATAGATAGACAGAGAGACAGGCAGGTTAGATAGAAGAACACGTCAAACGCTAATTAAGCAAATTACGGTAAAGAAATCCATGATGATTTACAATATTTTATGTAACAATAACTTGTGCAACGGAGAACAAGAAGTTGCTTATCCAGCTGACCCTCACAGGAAAATTGCCTTGCAGTTTTCACAAGTGGGAGTATTCGGACTGTAGTAGCTAACTGTGTAGTAGTCAACTCACTGGGCATTCACATCTTCTGGCATCTTGTTCATGTACCCATGTTCTGAGAATGGAGTCAGCACTTCAGCTGCTGGAGCTGAAAAGGCCTAGCCTGGTTTAGGTCCATGATGCTGAAGTATTTCTCTGAGTGAGCACACTGAAGATATACTGATTTTTAAAAATCCAAAAGTAAAATCAGGACTTTTAAATGAGACTGGAACCGCTCATACAAAATGGGAAAATATTCTAAACTTGACCTTCTTAAAACTTTTAAAGCAGCAAGTGAAATAAAAAGTGAAATTGTTTCTTCTTATTAATGATTAAGTTCTTCAGTAAAAAATATTTTTAAAGCATTTTTACCTGATCAATATAGAAGGTAGAAACAGGCAAAATATTACCTTGTCTATCTACTAGTTACATTCTGCTGCACCGCAGAAAAAACAAAGTGATCTGTCCTTTTAGAAAATGTCCTTGTTCAATTAGTTCGTATGGAAACTATACATATTACGAAAATTCTGAGCTGCCTCTTGAACAATATGAGCCTTAACTTTCTTACAAAGGAGCTGTTCACTGTGTAACAGATAGGAATACCAAATCACCTTGTCCCTCAAAGGACCTCCTATCCTGGTATGACTTGGAGAGGTCATCGGGTTTTTTTGTCAGAAGACCTGTGTGCCTCAGCCAATCTATTTCTCAGATGAAAGCTTCTCCTTGTATCTTTCTGTAAATCAAACTCAGAGCATTCAGAAAATTTTTTTGTCATGGCTTGTACACAGTCTAGCAATCCCTAACTCTTCAAGACATTTGGTATTTCCCTTGTGCAGAAACAGAAGTTTTATTTTGGTTACATGTGGCCAGTAAAGGAAATGATTACTCAGGAAATATATACCCCTTATTTGATGTTTTGACATCTCCTGGACTTGAGCCACACAGTGCTGAGGATATTAATTGAGGCAGAATTACTTGAGATAATTTCTCTTCATTGCAAACAGAAGTATCCATCTGAATTCCATCCATCCAGGAGAATTTTTACTGGTTTTATGACTGGATCATATCAAGGCAAATGCTCACCCTTAATACACTGATTTCCCCATCAGGGTCTGCCTGGCCTACAGTCAGCATAATGCTAAAACAAATATTTTCACAAAGACCATAGCTGCAGGAGAGCTTTCTGCAGGATGTATTAGATCATTTTTCTAGGAAGCCCAAAATTAGCTACAAAAAGACTGTAAATTCACCAGATGCTTTTTATGCACAATCCTCCACAAATCCACTTATCCTTAGGTCCCTTTTTTGAATTTTGTTTCTCAGTTCTTTCAGACGATCTGCTGAATCATTGGCCAAATGAGCTGCCACAAAGTATGTGAAGATTTTGACACAGAATGCGTACTTTCAACTCTAATGGAGGAACATTTGGAAACTGCTGCACACCAATCTGCCAGGGAAGTATATTAGTTTGTGCACAGCATCACACTAACATGCCTACTTGGCTTTTGATTAATAGCTAGATCAGATACAACCAGCATAAAGTGTGGACAAGGCAAGCTTGGGTTTATCTATAACTGTCCACATAATGCATAGCATTACAGTGTAACCCTATTTATTAAAGTTTAACTGATAGACTAAATAAAAGCATTTTAAAGAAATATGTTATCTAAGCCTTGCATTTTTAGGACGTCTTCAATAACAGTGGGCTTGAATGAACTAATGAAATCATCAATACAGTTAAATCTCAAAGTGAACTCTAGAAAAAGAGTATTTGAAACTTACTGTACTTGCACTTAAGTTAAAGAATACCACTCACTCTAACAAATATTTGTAGGAGAGTACAACACCTCACTTTACTCTTAACACATGCCATTCTCTCCATTTGGCTCCATTTGGAGCCAAAAAAGTTATATTCAAGCTTCAAGAGCTCTTACAAACATACTGGCCAAATGCTATGATGTACTGGACAAGGCTTATGTCCCCAGGCTAGACATCTTAGCCTTTTCTCAGCTAAATGTGTGCATTTAGCTGCAAAGTGCAGAGATAGTCCCTACCCAACCCACAGCAAAATCTTTTCACTGAACAGAGGGACCGAGACCTGCCATTATAGTAGAAGCTTCTGAATATGGCAGCCTATACAAGAGGAAGGAAGCACACACATCTGTTTTGCAGGACTTTGGTTTTTTTAGAAAATACCTTTAATGTGGATATTACATCAATTAAGAGGAGTTAAAATATAAGCAAATAAATAAATATATTTTCCTACAGTGTGAAAGGAAAGCCACTGGGTACAATTTAGCAATTATAAATTGCTGTCCTATCATTAAGTCATAGGATCCTCACTCAGAGATACAACTCCTGCTTCCTTGTTGGAACAAGAACATTATTATATATATGTGACATTTTGGGTTTGGCATTGGGAATTTTTTTTGCTGTGGGGGAGAAAAGGGTTGCATTCAGGCGTGTTCATTGCCTGATGACTTGGACACATAACAACCATCTGTTCAGATGCTTCAGTCCAGAACATGTTGTTTTCAGAGCAATGAAAGAATAACAAAATGAATACACAAAAGATATAACATATTTTCTGGCAAACATAACTTTGAAAACTTTTGTTAGCAATGCAAAGAAAATTTCAGTAAGGTGAAGTTAGACCTTTTTCCTTTGCTTCTTCTGGTACAAATAGTACGGTATGTAAAGAAAAAGCACATGGAAAGGACTCAGCTACATAAAATACTTCCAAAGGTGCCATTGGCTCTAGTTACTAGAGGATTTAGAGGTAAACTGATCCATTTCTTGAAGCTAATAAAAGTACCACAGACAAAAGACAGTTTAGATGGTTAATAGGACCAAAGGTTTCAAAGGGAAAAAAAGAGCCAGTTAAAACTAAGCCTACTAATATTGGTGAAGATAAACTTAACTCACTTTACCCTAACAATACTAAGGCATATATCTTTGTCTCAGAACGAAAGCCCCAAAGTGCATGATAGTCTGCTTAGTTAGTGTCTGTGAGGGACTGTTTAGTCTTGCCAAATTTAAGTGAAACTAGGGGCAAGATAATGCCTGCAGAGGGAGATCACGACCACTGACTCAAAGACCACCCACTCAAGAAACCCGCTGACCCAAAAGGTCAAGGAAGTAAAGGTCTCAAAAACACAGAGTGGGCATGCATAGTTATTTACATGGCAGGCGAAGAATTTTAACCAGTCATTTAACAGAATAATGATAGATATGTTTCCACCAACGGAGTGCTGGTTTGTACCTTGCACCCGTACCTGTGCATGTACTTTAATAAAGGAAAATACCTCAACTCTGTGTGTAAACTGGGCGATGCATACCGGGTAACGGACCCAGGTTTTTGGGACAACACTATTAAATGGCAGCAATGCACCAACATGCTTAAGGGTTTATTTAACAAGACATTCTGTAAGAAGAAGTGATCAGTCATTCACAATATACCACACAAACATCAAGCATCATCCTAGTATCAGGGGGAGTGATGACACATTAATGCATGTTATTTTCTAAACAAATACCATAACTTAGTGTTGCTTTTTCTATCTTTAAAAAAATGGAGGGTTGGATAAGAACAGTTGCAGAGGCCATTTCTGACCTTTATTACTCTATAACTCTCTGAAACATGCACTTATAAGAGGCTGGGAGAAGGAACATCAAAACACTTCCAATGAAAATAATACAATAAGTTATGGGAAACAGGAAGAAGCTTAGAGATAAGACTTGGGGAAAGTACAGAGAATGTCTTGCTAAAATATCAAGAAACTGCTTAGCTGTAAAGGATAGGAGAGAAGGAAAGAAAGCTGCAGAGATGAGACGTAGCATACCAAGATAAATAAATGTACCATCTGCTGTAGGACAGGAAAGGGTTAATCATCTGGCCTGAGGGAAGGAGTTATGGGTGAGGCCCCTTAAGCACCTGCTGGAAATGCTCTTCCTTGGATGAATGAGCAGAGGAGGAGATAAACAGGGAGAAAAAAAAAAGGGGAATTTTCCCTTTTTTTTTTGGAGGGGGGTGTGTGTGGAAATGGAATGGACTATCAGGTCAGGTCAGAGAATAGTGTGAGGTAGGACATGCATGATCAGTAAACATACCATGATGAGAAAGAGTTTAGGTGACAGGTGACGGGATGCCTACCTGTACTTCCAAATGTAGAGAAGCATCAGGTAATAAATGGTGTGGTGTTTTGTTGTTGGATTTGTTTTGTTTATTGCTGTTCTTCACTCTGCACAGCTTACAGATTTCCTGATATATCATCTTATTGAGTCTGACTCAATAATGTGTTGCTTGGAGGTCTGTATTTATGTGGTGTGTTAGGTGTTCTCAGGTAAGGTATGTGTGTACTGCAGTATAAGCAACATGTCCTAACCTGGACCTTGGCTGTACTTTCAGCAGTAGGTGGATCAGGTGACCTTCTAAGGCCACTTCAAACCTAAACTATTCTGTGACTTATCTTATCACACTGTCGTGAAAAGTTATACACTGGCTGTGGATACATCCAGTTTAAATTGCGTCAGCCTAAGAATAGCTTGACTGCTCCTGAGACAGGAAAGATGTGGTATGTTAAGTGTTGGGCGCTGGGGTATGCCTGTTTCTAGGGCTAAAAAACTGAGGTAGTCATTCTTAGTGACATCTTTTAGGGTTCCCCCTTAAGAAGGTGACAAGGGGATACACAAAGTAATCCAAATACAGCCCATAAGTTAGACATGGCACCTGCAGAAGTGTTGCTAGAAATTAGCATTCAAATAAAGTCTGTGTACTTACGTTGGTAAAAGCACTAGGGGCTGACTGAAAGTCGGATGCATTAATTGCATTGCACTTTCACTGAGGATCACTTATACAACCTACCTTAAGTACCTAGAAACAAGTCACATGCTAACTGAGGTAAGCCACTGTACCTTGTCCAAAGTTCATTATTGTTCTTTCCTGGCTTTGGGAAAGAGGCAGGGCTTCCCTAAGTAGAGGAAGCTTTTTTATGGATATCGTTCAAGATCCTGTTTATGCTGAAACATCTGGTAACTGCCTGATCACCCCTGTTCTAGTCTCAGGCATATTAACCAGCAGTTCTGTATGTCTTTACATCACTACAGTATTTGCTACATGCTAGTATGGTGAGTGAAGGGAAATATGGCTGTCTGACTGAAAGAAATGGTGGCTCTCCTTCAAGATGGCTACCACTGTTAAGTACAGAAACATAATCTGGGAGTTTGAAACCCTGTGGCTCTCTAAGAATGCCTTACAGAAGGTGAATGTCCGAGTTTTTAAATAAAAATCCTGCATCAATGTATTTGCCAAAGAAATACCACCTAGATTCTTCACTTCCAAATAAAGTTCTTGAGAGGTCCAACAAACAGGACTTAGATGAAGCAGCTTATTGAGAGTAGAAACCGTTCACTCCTAACTATAACAGTCCGGTACTTTAAACTTTATTTGGCATCAATAACTGTAGTCTCTGCAATACACCAATACTCTATGCCATAGTACTGCCTCCATGCATGCCAAGAGATGTCTTGGAGAGGCTGCTTTCTTTTGTGTCTTTCAGAAAGAGTGTATGTTGGTGTGCTTGGTTCAGTTCCTTATACCCTTTTGCTGGGGCCTAAGGCCAGAGAACTTATTCTGAAGACTTTTACTTTTTCAGTTACTTTAACTGTTGCGTTTACTTGACTAGGTGGGCTGCTCTGCAGCTTGCTAAGCTCTGCTTATAGGTGGGTGTGGGAAAACAGGTGCTGGGACAGACAGATAGTAGTCCTTCTATAGACTAAGGTAAAACCTGAGACTTGTTGCAGGGCTAGATAGTGGCAAAGGACCGTGTGTGTATGTGTGCATGAAAGGGGCAGTTGACAATAAAATAATCTTATAGTCAGCCTTAGCCTTCTCATGCAACTACATGTATGCACCAATGCACTCTCATGTGTTTAAAGGGGTTACTCCTATTGCTATAGTAATCTCTGAAGTACTGTTTGTAAGTCACAGACTAGCTCAGCTTGTGCGAAGAAAGAGTATTTTGGAAGTAGTCCCTGTCAGGAAGAGGGGTTGCTTCATCTTAATTGGCAAGAGTAGTGCTGACTGAAAAAAAAACTAATCCTACAGGTTAGAAATACACCGTCACCATTTTTTCTCTCTTGGCTGTTGTATCTTGCTTTTGTTCTAGGTTTTTTGTGAATTAGTATCTCTGCTAAGTTATGACATTCTTTTTTTTTTTTCTTAGCTGGCTTCTAATTCAGTGCAGCAGTAAGAAAATTCTGTCTCTTGGTCTTGAAAGCTATTCCTCAATGTGGTGATTCTTACTCTCTCAGCAAATCTTTCACAGCGTATTTATGTGGGTAGATTCACACACAGTTTGTGCTGCTCAGAGTATTCGTTGTTCTAATAAGTAGTTTATGAAACAGTACTTTTGGAAACAGGTGGGACTTGCTCACTTGCCCTATTTCCACCAGGGAATCTGCTAATTGTTATCTACGGCTCTGCTTGAGTGAGTCTGAGACAGTCTAACCCTACAGGAAAATAGCTGCAGGAGTGCATCTTTTCTTTCCTAGGCTTCTTTTACAGAAGGACTATTTTCTAGTCCTCAAGAAAACTAGATCAGTACCAACCATTTATACTGAAGTTGATTTTATTCTTCTATATTATCTGATCATGAACAGCAGAACAGGACTTTTCATCCACGTCATATCTGTATTTGATTACAGATGCTCAAAAAAAATTTATTTTTTCTTCATTGTCCCATGAATTCTTGTAATGAGGCAAATTGACAGTGAATAGCTATACTGCAGAAGGAAACACCAGCAGCAGAGTGATCTAATACCCAGGTAGTGCTAACACAGCAGCATGCAGGGGATGGCTCTGAAGATGAGGGAAAATGTAAGCAAGATTTTCCTGGGTGGGAATTCTACATAGCTATGCCAGCCAGACAGGAACAGTCTCTCAAGGTCTTGCCTCCTCTGTGAGATTTCAGCAAAATCCTTTAAACACATCCACTCTGAATGCTCTCTGAAAGATTAGTAATGAGCTCATAATCTTCTTAATTCTTGCTGCAAAGATACCTACGTTCAAATGGATAGAAACTAGAGCTGGCTGGGAATTGCAGCAGGCTTCTCTTCTCAGAGGATTAAGAACTATTAATTCTTGTTCATAGTGCTGCAGAAGTTGTGGTTTTTGTTTTGTTTAGTTTTTTACAAATGGAAAACTGTAACAGGAAGAGAAATTAGCAAGGCTTTTCTTTAATGCTTAAATTTCAAAGGAGAAGGGGAAGAATGATTAAACTCATTACAGCCAATGGAGGGAGTAGCTTTGAGATGGCCCTTTGACTGTTATTACAATGACTTAAATGGGAGCATGCTCTGTGGCAGGCTGTCAAAGACCAAGCAAAACTCAGTAATGGCTCTGCCATTCACAGGGCCTGTACTCAGACTTCAGTAGCAATTTTCATGCCTTAGCTACCTGGGTTAGGAAAGATATGGTGTAGTTACCACTACCATAATTATTTTAGCATGCATGTTTGTTCTGATCAGAGAAAGATCACTGTTAAGGATGTCACCTTAAATCTATCCAAAAGAGAATAAATATGCTAAGGAACTTGTGGGGAGGAAATAATACAATGTAAATTAAACCTATGAAAAGCTAATCATGACAAAGTGGTGGTGAGCTAGACCTTGAACTTGCTGAGTATATTAACTGAACCTCTGACTCATGCAGCTATGTCTCCTACACATAATTACTTGTGACTACAAACTCTGCACATTGGTGTGATTTTCCCAGCCTAACTCTAAAAGCGCTGGTGCTATAGTCCATTAATAGTTCCTAGAAGAACGTAGGGGATCAGGCTAAGTTTTTATTCTCTGTAGGTAGAACTGTCAACGCATAACTGCCTAGGTGTGTGGCTCCTACAGAATGTTATAACAGGCTCTAATCTTTAAGGACCATGTTTCTAGACCTTGGAGACCTTATGTATTAGCTATCCTACTCACATTATGTACCCCATAGTATTCTGTTTTAGAATAATGCTATTAAAAACTGTTTTGAAACAGAGGTAATCCGCTGCTCTAGGAAAAGGGACATCTCAAAGGGATTGCCTTTGGAACTGAAAAACAGAAAGGGAGTCATGTCTTCAACAGAGGATGATAACATGTATAATTCTCGTGAACAGTGTAACATTCTGATGTAATGGTAATGTACATTTCAATAGAGGCTGGTAGACAGATATGACTGTGCTGTGAGTGAAATACAAAGCATGTATGGGCCTGTCTACTGCATTTGCACTACTGGTATGTTTCATGTGCTTCAGATCAGTCCTGGAGAAGTGTATTAAGACCACTGGAGTAACTTCTAACAAGCTGCCAGTGAAGAAACATGCTCAGGTACAATAGGGGTATGGGAGAACAGTGTGCCTGTGACACCTTAACTGAGAAGAATGCAATCTTGCAGGACAGGTGAACATATTCAGGTTAGGTTCCCCTTCCCATTTTACTTAGCTCGGCTGAGTAAAAATACCAAAGTGTACCACAGTCTATGTAGGACTAATGGAGACACTTAAATTTCTAGCCTACATTGAAAGCCCATACTTCTGCCTCTTTTTAGACTGAAGGACCTTGCTCATCTCTAGACTGTAATCCCACAAAATCACAGAATCACAGAATGGTAGGGGTTGGAAGGGACCTCTGAAGATCATCTTGTCCAAACCCCCTGCTTGAGCAGGCACACCCAGACCAGGGTTCACAGGACTGTGTCCAGGCGCGTTTTGAATGTCTCCAGGGAAGGAGACTCCACAATCTCCCTGGGCAGCCTGTTCCACTGCTCTGCCACCCTCACAGTAAAGAAGTTTTTCCTCATACTCAGGTGGAACTTCCTGTGTTCCAACTTGTGCCCATTGCCCCTTGTCCTGTCGTTGGGCACCACTGAGAAAAGTCCAGCCTCATCCTCTTGACACCTGGCCTTCAGATATTTGTAAGTATTGATAAGATCCCCCCTCAGTCTTCTCTTCTCCAGGCTGAACAAATCCAGGTCTTTCAGCCTATCTTCATAAGGGAAGTGCTCCAGCCGCCTGACCATCTTGGTAGCTCTCCGCTGGACTTGCTCAAGCAATTCCCTGTCCTTCTTAAACTGGGGGGCCCAGAACTGGACACAGTACTCCAAATGTGGTCTCACTAGGGCTGAGTAGATAACCTCTCTCGACCTGCTGGCCACATTCCTTTTAATGCATCCCAGGATACCGTTGGCCTTCTTGGCCACAAGGGCATGGTGCTGGCTCAGGGTCAGCTTGCTGCCCACCAGCACTCCAAGGTCCTTCTTCACGAAGACACTTTCCAGTAGTTCAGCCCTCAGCCTGTACTGGTGCATGGGGTTGTTCCTCCCCAAGCGCAAGACCTTGCACTTGCTCTTGTTGAATTTCATGAGGTTCCCCTCAGCCCAGCTCTCCAGCCTGTCTGGGTCTCGCTGGGTGGCAGCACAGCCTTCTGGCATATCAGCCACTCCTCCCAGCTTGGTGTCATCTGTGAACTTGCTGACGTTATACCTGTCTCTTCATCCAGGTCATTGATGAATATGTTAAACAGGACTGGACTGAGCACAGACCCCTGGGGAACACCTACTAGTGACAGGCCTCCATCCAGACTCTGCTTCATTGATCCCAAATGTTCCAAAAAGCTCTTTGTATCTACCTCCTGGTTAGCTGAATCTGTTCAGTTCTCCTTCCCTCTTCGCCTGTCTATGGTTCACATCAAAGCTAGTATATCAAAACTACATGTATTTTTTAACAGAGGCTGTGACAGAGGAGTAACCTGGAGGAAGTGGGGACAGGCGTCATGCTACCTACTTTTTAGTAGAACTTGACCTCAGCTGAGGTCCTGAACATAAGCAGAGGTCAGAACTTGACCTGGCAGAACAGGGAAAAGTGGAAATTGGTAGATCTTTAGCAAAGAGCATTACAATACTGTGATCTAACAACAGGAAATGCGGGGTGGGGGACTCTGACAGTCCTTCTCAGAGACCTGCCTGCTTCACAAACTTTTTTCTCAAGCAGCCGTCAGCATGGCCATGGAACAGCTCTTCCACAGGGTGCTGACTGACGTTCACGTTTCTCATGGCCTCCAGGCGGTGAGGAATGCACGAGCAGACTGAGTGACACCGACTGGCTCATGGGGCCGCCGCGCGAACGCAGTGTTGTGGGCCTGACGCCCCTCCAAGCGAGCGCCGAGGCCGCCGGCTGGGCCCCGCCGCAAGCCGAGGCAGAGGCCGGTGGTAGGGAGCGCAGCAGCACCTACGCGGTGGTGCAGGCTCCGGGTACCGGGCATCACCGCTCAGGTGCCGGGGGGCTGCGGGGACACCGAGGGAGCGGCTGCTGGGGGCACTGAGTGCGAGACGCCCCGCCGCCCTCGGGCGGGTGCCAGCGGCGCTGGTGGCACGGGGCCGCGGGCTGGCCGGACGAGGGGCGGCAGGACAGAGCGCGCGCGCCTCGCGGGGGAAGGAGACCGGGCACGAGCTGCGGACGAGGCGCCGCTTGCGCGGGAGGCCGGGCGGGCCCCTCCCCCTTCCCCGCGAAGGCCCGGTGCGGTGCCGGGGCCGCCCCCGCCGCCGGGCCCGCAGGCACCTCCGGGGCCGACCGATGCAAATGAGGGGGCGTGGCCACCGGCGGGGTGGGGAGGCGGAGGCGGGGGGCGCGGCTGGGGTCCGGGGCCGGTCCGTGCCGAGCGGGGGTGGCCGGGAAGCGCTGGAGTCACGCACCACTGCTGGGCGGTGAGCAGCGGAGCGGAGCTGGACGGGGCGCGGCACGGCACGGCGGGGCAGCCGTAGTCATCCCGGCGTGGCGGGCAGCGGAGCGGGAACATGGCGAGCGTAGGAAACGGCACGGAGGAGAGCGGCGGCGGCGGCGAGGAGGTAACTGGAGGGGAGGCGGCGAGAGGGCTCTGGGTGGGCAGCGGCCGTCTGTCCGTCCGTAACCTGCCGGCGGGAGGAAACACGGGCAGGGGGCCCGGCTCCGCAGGCATCCCGACCCACCGCTCGGCAGCCCCGCCGCGCCGGAGCCGGGCGGGCAGCTGCCTTCTCATCGTCCTCCTTCTCCTTCTCTCGGGGCCGGCCCGGGCGAGGAGCCGCCGGCACCTGGGAAAAGTTGTCCCGGCGGAGGGACCGCGGCAGCTCCTCCCCGCATCCCCCCCCTTTGTTTTTTTATTTTCCCTCGCTCTTTTTTTTTTCCTTTCTTTTATTTAAAACCCATCTCCAGGGCTCCGTGCGGGTTTGCTGCCGCGGCGCCCCATCCTCCGGGCGGCGCGGTCCCCGCCCACCCCCCGGCCCAGAGGCGCAGGGCCGGCGCGGGGCGGGGGGGGCGGGTCCGGTCCGGGAAGGTGCAATAGCAGGATGGTTGATAAATAACATCTCCCGGAAAGCTGGTGGTGGTAAGGGCGTCCTGGGCTAGGATTGGGGAAGGGTACCGCAAAACTGAGGCGGTTTTAAAGGCGGTAGGTCGCAGTCCAGGCAGGCACCTGTGGGAATATTGACTCGATTTCTGACTGCACAGTCTAAAATGAACGATGTTAGCCTTGCGTGTCTTCAGCAGCTGCTTCAAAAAGATTTGTAAGGCGTGCTTCCGGCTGAACTTTGCTGAATAAAACTTATGATTCATGTTTTTTTCGCTTGGGTTTTTTTTTGTTTGCTGGTTTTTTAAAACCCCGTTAGGATGAATTTTAAAAAAGGCAGGTAACCAGTGCCCCGTTTCTGAGGTGGGGCAGTGTTTCACACAGCAGGGCAACTGACAGATTTATATGCAGGACTTGGTATTTTGTGTAGTTCAGTTGAATCCTCGTGTTTTGTGTTTGACAGTTGCAGAAGCCATTCTTGGAAGAGAGGATATGAAGCAGCTTGTTCTTTTTCTCGGTTGGAAGTTGGGGATATATACTACTCTGTATTTCAGAGCATGCTGTAAGAGTTGATACTTCCTAAGATTGTAGTGTGGAGGCATAATGTGAAGGTGGTGTGAAATGCTTAAATAGCATTGTATACTGGAGTTAATCACTGCAAAATCGTAGTCACCTCTGCGAAGCTGTGTTTTGTTTCCAATACAAGGAGTAGTACCAGTGAAAATAAATGATTAACAAACTCCTGCTGCTCTGAGCAAGCAAGTAGTTGGAATTCACAATTGTTAAAACAGGCATTTAGCAACTTAGTTGTAGCCGGGCTGCCTTGTGTGAACACTAGGGGAGAATATTGTTCACCAAGTTTGCTGTTGAGTGTCAATGCTTCATTAGAGGAAAACAAACTGCCGTGCAAACAAGTGGAAAGATAGGCATAAAAGCACCTGGAAGAGGCTTTATTTGAGCTTTAGTCTGCAAAAAGTGCAAAGCTTTCTCCAGATGAGCTTGAAAGACCTTGCACTTTTTGCAGAGACTTGTCCTTGACTCTCTGGAGTCTGAAACAGACCCAAAGTGGTAATGGTGCAAGAGCTTGGATTTCTCTTGGTGAGATCGCAGAGTTTAGGAAGGGAGGGCAGATGGTGGCTTGATCTTGGGGAAAGTCACTACTTCTCTTACCAAAGTTGTCTAGACTGCCCTTTGCCTACAGTTCACCATAATTTCTTTACTAGTAAGCTAGATGTGATTTCAGCACTTCATACATGAGGTAGTTGGTTTTAATTGTGTCAGCTTTTTCTTTTTTTTTAAGTGTTTGCAGTGGTTATGATGTTGGGAAACTGAAGTTGGGGAACTTCAGAGCTTTATGCATCTAAATAATGTTATTTACATGGAACAAGGCAGGTGGGAACTCTCCTTCCTGTTTTAAGTGTTCATGCTTAATACTATATGAACATAGCTTTTAGCACAGAATTTTGCTTTGCAGGGATTTGTGAATAGTTCTTCATCCCTGAAGCTTTGAAGAAGGATATGTTAAGCTAAACCTTGAAGTTGTTACCTACTTAACAGGACATTGACAAGTAAGAACCCTGCTTCTAAAGTCCAAGCTTAAGGTAGCAGGTAGCTGCCCGCTGCTGTAGTCCCTGGTGAATAAATCTTGTGATTTTCCTTATGCTTCTTGCAGCTCAAGGAAGTGCCAGATACCATGTTTATCTATATTTAATTTTTTTCACTGACTTGTCCCTTATCATCCTGCAGCTTTCCAGTGGGCACGGCAAGGAAGTGGTGTGAAGTGTAAATAAGTCTTTGTTTTTTTTTTTTCCCCCCAGCTAATGCAAGTGTAGTAGTCCGGTGTTTTGTTTTTAAAAAAACACCAACAGGAGTTGGAGACCTAAGCCTAAGAGGTTATATTAATGAGATAGTGTTACGGGTATGCTCATCTGGGGAAACAAATGGTTGTTGCACTTGGGATTTTCCTGTGCAGTGTTGCTTCCCAGGTGTTAGAGTGTGTGTGGTCATCCTCTACTAGGAAGCGGTTTCCTGGATGCTGCATGGTCAGAGTGGAAGTGCCCACCTATGGTGTGCCCAGTTATGAACTTAGACAAAGATATGCCATCGGCACTTAAACCACTATATGACACTGAATTCACCTACTAAAAGTACTCTTACTAGTATTCTTCTGGAACAGATTGCAAATCTAGGACATATATGCATAACTTTAAGAGCAAAATAGAACTCCCAGCCACTGCAGGCTCTTCAGGCAAAACTTTAAGCCTTCTCCCCCCTGCCCCCCCGTCTAAAGATTACTTAAAATAGTGGGCCAGATCTGCTTCCCATTAAGTTCACTCTGTGCTGCCCTGGTTTTTTAAAGTCTTAAAGCCAGCTTAATTGGTTACTTGGGGATTCCCTATCCATAAAAAAAAAAGCAAACCCACCCTTGGCCTTTGTGCATGTGAGGCTTGTGGCCAGACAGAAAGGATCATGATCAAGAAGTATCTGGATGCTAAAAAAAATGCCTTGTTTGGCCACAGTCAGGCAGACTAAGGATTATACACAGATCTGAAAGTGATTTGGTGCCCTTGCTGTGGTTAACTCTGAGGCTTGTATTAAGGACAGCTTGGCCAACTCAGCTAATCTGTGCCTCAGCTCTAAACTAACTTATTAAGGAAAATTTAGGTAATGAAGGCCTGATGGTGCCCCCTGTACTCTCTTGAACTGCTCAGGCAGGGACAAACACTGGACAGGCTGGCTTTATCAGCCTGGACAGTTTATCTTAAGAGCTAATTTCAAAATGAAACTGGCATCGTCTTTAACTCAAAAGCTGTTTAGTACTGGTTAGTACTCGAAGTACTCAAGCTTTTTATCCACTGCTGCAGCAGCAGCTGTACATGTGATCAAGGAAGTTACTAGTGGTGTGCTACTTTCCACCAGTAGCTTAGTCATAATAGTGTATGTTAGAATAAATTATAGAACTGTGAAACACTGGCCTTTCTCTCGTGTTTACGCTGAGGATTCTTCACCAGTTCTGTTTGGTAATTCCAGCCTGGAAGAAGAGTCTCAGTGGTGAGAAAGGGTGGTAGCTGCACTCCCCTAGAGACTTTGAGAAGCTGGAAACAAGTCACTATGCTGCCTTTTCACCCTAAAAAGTGAGGAGTGTGGAATATGGAGTTGGGACGGGGTAGTGAGGTTGCTTCCTCTCAGGAAGGATGGTTGTTTCTAAAACATCCTAATCTGATATGTATGGTTTTGTCTCTTTGAGAAGTAGATCTTGCTCAACTGAAGAACGTAAAATTTGAACTCCTTTTGCCAGCTTATTCCAAATGCTTGTGCTTTAGCATGTAGCTCATCTGTTTTTTGTGTTCCTGTTTTGGCCTCTCTCACTGTCAGAGCACATCTACATCGAAGTTGAGGGGCAAACTATTGCAGCAGCACAGATGAGGAAAGGACCGTGAGAAAACTAGGTATGACCGGTAATTTCTTCTTTATTACATGAAATTAGGTTGCTGTCTCTGCCTTCGAGGTTCTTTATTTCAAATAAAATTTTGCTTTACCTGTTGGTATACCTGTTGAGAGGTATTATTTTTCCTTGTGACCACCTATTCAAGGTAAGGATGTGTACCCCAATGTCATATTACTTATATGATTCTGAGATGGCTAATTTTTGTTGTTCAGTTTTTTCCATTTCTTAATTGGCTTCCTAGAGCTCGCTTCATTCATCCGTTTGAGCCCCTTGGTTGACTGTGACCAAATTTGAAAACCGCGTAGATGAAGTGTGCTTTAAGTCTTTATTGGCTTCCTGCAGAGGAAAAGGAAGTGTATGTAACATGTTCCAATTAAACTTTCATATTTTTGGTTAATCAGTGTGCTGCTCATCCTCAGAGTGAGAGGTAAAAGATAAAAGGGATATAGGAAAAGGTGGGATTACTGTGGGAAGCACCAGATGCCTGTTAGGGAGGCAGAACTGACATAAACTTCTGGGAGAGTGAAGTACCTATGAAGCTTATTTTTTTGTCTAATTTGCACTTCTCTTTTCTGTGTTTTCTTCGGGGGCATATGTGCGGTGGTGATATTTATTTTGTACATAGATGGGAAAAAAGGCAGAACAAAAAGGAAGTGTCAGTTTCTTTAAGGTTTGTGGTTTTCTTTGTATATTGAAGTGCTGCTTTTCTGTTGTGGAAAGCAGCATCTAATATCTTTCAGTGAAGCCTTTACTTTGAGCAGTGGAAGTTACTGTCCTTACTGGTACAGCTGTCTTGGTAATTGCAGCTGAAAGCTTGTCATCCACTGTATGGAATCACTGTTCTACTTCATACATAATCCTCAAGGGGAAAGAGGTTGCTTCTTGTAGTTCCAGTAGTTCGTACTTACTTACATGTCCTTACAGATTTACAAATTTGTGGAAGCATGTTTGGTTCTGCAAATGTATGTTCTTACTTTGGTGCTGGTATGTTTGGGAAAACTTGTAGACCTGAGGGGCTTGTTGGAACTGCTAGAGATCAATGACCTTGTTTTGATAAATGTTCTTTTGGATCCCTCTGTTGGGAAAGAGCTTGCATGTGAAGACAGAAAGGGAATTTAACTGCCTCTTGGCAGAACTTCAGTAGCAGAATGGACCAGGATGACTCAACCTTTGAGTTGGTGGTAAGCATGTATGGTCTTATGCCTCCTGTCTTGATAAGTTAGTCTCCTATAGCTTGCCTAAACAAAAGGACTTGCAGCAGCAAGGAAAGTTTCAAATAAGTAATCGGGCTTTTCTTCCTGTGCGGCACCAGCACGGAAGGTAGAGGGAGACAAGATCATACTTGCTGGTGACAGGCTGGCAGGAATACAGCCTGACAGAACATGTCTATCTGGTGGGCAGTGATTTTCACACATGCTGTTTCTTCTGGATTAATAGGAATAATGTTATACTTGAGGGAGCAGAAATGGTGGGTCACTGCTCTCTTTTCAAAAAGAGAGCAAGATCGTGCAGCTGAAGACCTAAGAATTGGCTTTCAGAGGTGGATCTGAGTTGATGTGGGTTCTGGTTAGAGCCTGGACATGTCCAAGACCCTTGTGCCATAGGGGGTCACGTGTCTGCTTAGATGGTCAGTAATGTAAGAATTTGTGTGTTAGAGCTAAAAATATCTTCTGCTTTTTTTAGCCCTCTCAGGTTCAAGAAACATTTAATCTAAGTTAATAGTAAAAATCACAGACCTGTGGTTTTACGCCCAAATACTAGGTGCTAAAATTGAGATTTCCTTATCAAGCAAGTAAAACTTGCCTGTCGTCTTATTCTGGAGTAAGGAAGCAATGCTTTTACCACATAGTAAGGCAAGATAATCTAATATCTTAGACCTTAGCAGTGATAATTTTTGTTATGATGACAGCAGTGAGTGTATCATGTGTTTTATTCCACTTCTCTTATGCGTTCACTGTGTAATAGAGTAGTAAATAAACTTTGCAAGCCAGTGTTCAGGTGTGCAGCACTGCTTTGATTTCTTCTCATCCCCAGGAGCCTGCATCATGAGCACACTCGTGCTCCAGAAATTCTCTTATTGGCAGATGTACAAGGACGGTCTGTCATTAAAACAGAGAGGAGGTTTGGAGGAAAACCATTGCTGAAAATCATAATTTCTGTGTTTGGCACCAATTGGCAGTGCTGGTTGTTCTAAGAAGTGCAGTGTTCTGTAGGTGAATAGTTAATACTTGGCTGTAACTAGTAGTAGGTGGCCGGAAGAAAGAAATATTCCTACTGGTTTTCGTTGAGCAAGGTGTGGTTATAAAGGTAGAATATGTCACACTGGCTTTTATTTTTGCCAAGAAATAATGGACTAGGAAGATGATGTTTTATCAGGGTTCTCTCCCTTAGGACTGTTGATGCCTAGTGCAGTGGGGCAGCTAGATAAACCTGCCCTCTATGTCATGTCTTCTTGTTTGTTTTTTTTTTTCTCTCCTGTAAACTTAGTAAGCTTCCAGGGCTGGAGCAAATGACTTTTTTCATTTAATCTTTTTTTTGTTTTGAGAAGTATGAATTGTAGTTCACTGTTAAATGGCTACTCTAAGGTCTTGTGGCAAGACCTGAGCTTGCTGCTGAAAAATGTGGAATTACCAGTTGTGGCTTTGGTAAAGAGGCTTTTTAGATGAGGCAAGCTTATGCAGATCTTTAGTGCTCTTGTAGCTCACCTGGCTAGAAGGTGCTGAAGAAACATGTCAAAAACTGAAGTATTCCACTTTTTCTACAAAGCTTTCCCGCTTCAATTTGGGGAGACAATAATTTGTCTTAAACTGTTACAAATAATGACTTTGAAGAGAGTCATAGTACATGATGTGAAGCGTGTTTCTTGACTTCTTTTTCTAATAAACTGTAGCATACCTGAATATGAGGTACACAGTTTGTTAGGGCCCTCCCATCAGGAAAAATATTTTGAAAAGTAATCCTATTAACTTCATTGAGGAGGAATGGTGAGGGGGGATGGGTGGGTGGGTGCCTGAGCCATTTTTAGCTACTTATTATATCATTATATCCTTGCATCTTTGTAACACATTAATCATGTTAATTATTATGTTCTTTGTCAAGGCAAGTGTGAAAAGCATAGAAACTAAACTTTCGAGACTAAGCAGTAAAGCTAAATTTGAGTGACTTGGACTAGAAGAACTTTAAGGCTCAGTGGCTTAAATGTAGTATTAAAGAATATCTAAATCTGTGCCTTGTCCAGATGGAGAATCTTAGCAGAAAAACATGTGCAACTCTGGAAAATCCAGTTAAACATATCTGCCTGTGTACTGCTACTTGACACCACTGAAGTAGCTGGCTCTGTTAGGCTGCGTTCTACTGAGCTTAAGCAAAGTCTCTTTAAAACCATGGGAAAGAGAGATTCAGCAGCAGCTCAGTGTCAGTGTCTTTTAATGTAATTTGGATTAAAGAGCTATATATGGCTACAGCTCCCTCTATCAATGGAAAATACAGGGTAGCTCATGGCCTGTCACTTCTAGAAGATGGAATAGTTAGTCTAACACTATGCCAAAGTGCTGTGACTTCTGCTAAATGCAAACTATGTAAATTCAAGTCACGCTGAGTAGAAGGGGTGGCACAAATTATGTAGTTATGTTTCAGAGTGAACATATTTCTCAGTAAGGGAATGCCAAAGAAGTATTGGGGTCCAATTAAAAAAAACATTATGGTAGGCAGTTTGGAAGTCCATTTCACTGATTTGAATGGTGGGATTTTTATTTTCCATTTGAGTTAAGTGATGTGTTTAGAGTGGAAGTCCAAAGTAAATGCAAGTTGTGCTTTTTTTTGTGCTTTTTTTTGTGCTTTTTTTTGTGCTTTTTTTTGTGCTTTTTTTTGTGCTTTTTTTTGTGCTTTTTTTTGTGCTTTTTTTTGTGCTTTTTTTTGTGCTTTTTTTTGTGCTTTTTTTTTTGTGCTTTTTTTTTTGTGCTTTTTTTTTTGTGCTTTTTTTTTGTGCCTTTTTTTTTGTGCTTTTTTTTTTGTGCTTTTTTTTTTGTGCTTTTTTTTTTGTGCTTTTTTTTTTGTGCTTTTTTTTTGTGCTTTTTTTTTTGTGCTTTTTTTTTTGTGCTTTTTTTTTGTGCTTTTTTTTTTGTGCTTTTTTTTTTGTGCTTTTTTTTTTGTGCTTTTTTTTTTGTGCTTTTTTTTTTGTGCTTTTTTTTTTGTGCTTTTTTTTTGTGCTTTTTTTTTTGTGCTTTTTTTTTTGTGCTTTTTTTTTTGTGCTTTTTTTTTTGTGCTTTTTTTTTGGTGCTTTTTTTTTGGTGCTTTTTTTTTGGTGCTTTTTTTTTGGTGCTTTTTTTTTGGTGCTTTTTTTTTGGTGCTTTTTTTTTGGTGCTTTTTTTTTGGTGCTTTTTTTTTGGTGCTTTTTTTTTGGTGCTTTTTTTTTGGTGCTTTTTTTTTGGTGCTTTTTTTTGTGAACTGGAAGCAGAAGTACAGAGTCATACCAGTGTCACAAATCGGGTCCCAAGTAGGAGGATCCTCCTGGAAGTCATGCTCTGCATTTATTCTCCTCTTTTGTGGTTCAGACTTCCACCGTGGAGGGGGACTCCTAATCACTTTCTGAATTAGTGCTTGTTGTGAGTTTGTACATTGGAGTAGTCAAAAAGTGAGCTTGCAGCTTTTAAGTGGTGATGTGCCTGCATGAAGAGGAGGATGTTTGTGTCTCTAAGGGAAAGTAGGCAAGTAGTTGCTACAGAGACTGTACAGTTCTGTGTCCGTGGTGCCATGGGCATCCAGTGTTGTTAACATTTTGGGTTGGGTTTGGGGTTGGGTTTTGTGTGTGTTTTGTTTGTTTGTTTCTCTTTTTTTCAAACCCACACAGCTGTATTGCTTTGTTTGTTGAAGTCCTCTGCTGTTAGAAGGACAGGTGGAGTGCAAGAAGGGGAAGCTGAGGTTCCATCTTTTGATGGCAACCCAGGATACAGGGCTTTCCTCCTCAGTTGTCTCTAAAGCATGTTACTCTTGCCCTTGATGGCAGTCAAATGCAAAGTTTTGTGTTTGGCCGTCTCTGTATTTCTTAGCTTTGGTCTGGGCTGTAGTGGCAATAGAGAATGCAGTTTTATGCTGGGCAGGTAAACTCTGTATGAGTTTTGTGTTTTGTATCTGTGTAGATCATATCTCACAGTAGCAGTTGGTCTTTTAGATTATGTAGGTGAGTTCTGGAAACTACTGAATTTATGTTTTAATAGTTGCAGAAATTGGCCTAAATTTTATCTTTCTTACTTTGAAATATTGCCTTTTGGCAAGCAGTTTTTGCATGGTCTGAAGAAGCAAGTAAAAAGTCACATGTGGGATTTCAAGAAATTCTGCAACAGCCTTTACAAAGGAATCAAAACTTTCTAGTATATAATGACCATAAGCTATAGTGAAAATGGGTATGGATATCAGCAACAGGCAGGCAGAGATCAGTTGTGACATAAATAGCTCCCTGGCAGGCTGGAATAATTGCCTGGCTGACACTTCTTCCATAGTTAAAAGAAGTACTCCACACCTTGCGTAATGGGTTTGGCTTTTCTGTTTCCGTGTCTCTGGGTGCTGATGGGAGGAAGTGGTGTGCGGAGGTTTAGTGCTTTAAATTAGACTGTGCAGTCACGTGGGATTTGCTTTTGCACAGGTTGAGTCACAACAGCGAGTTCACCAGACACTTGCTGCAGTGCAGGCTTGGTGTGAAGGAACCAGTGCTCTGATGGCCTCCAGTATACTATGGAAGGTGCCAGAAGAGGGCTCTAACCCTTTCGGGAGGAGGAGGCAGTATGTGTGCATGAGCACTTGGCGAGAGGCTTTGACCTCCTGTAACCTTATATTTGTGGTAAAGTGACCCTTTGGGCAGAAGTGACGAATCTGGTAACAGCTTTATATTTACTCTGTCCCTGTTATTACACTGCAGCTAGAACTTCCAAAGACTATAAATTCCTCATGACATCAGTAAACTCTACAGGGAGGGTGCATGCCAGGGGAGAACCGCACATTTCTGACAAGCTTTGATGCATAAGTGAATGTTATGACCTCTGTATAGGGAAATGCATGCTGCTTTCAGTGCAGCTGTGTAGTCTCTTCTGGATCCTGCAGCTGTCCTGCAGTGCCTGAGGAAATACCACACTCTGCTTGGGGACAGACTAGATGAAGAATTAAAGTAGGGGGAGCCTTGTCTGAAGAAGGAAAGCAGTAGACACATGACACATACCAAAACTTAAGGGTGATGTTAATAGGTTAACTCTTACGTAATGGAATTTGAAGGCAAGTGCTCCCTGTGATATTTTATTTTTTTTTGTAAGGGTTATCCTCATAACTTCAGATGAGAATGTGTTCTGTTTGTGCTTGCCTGTAAGTAGCCTAGGAAGAACTAACACTTTAGATTACTGCCTGGTTAAGTCAAGATCTGATTCTGCTTAGTGTAATTTAATGTGATACCATATTTCTGAGTTAGGTGTTTGCCTGTCTTGCTTTCTTTCTAGTGGAAAGCTGACAAACTCTCTAGAACACATGTGTAAATCAGTTAATAATTAGTTAATTCTGTACTAGTAGTGAAGTTAAAGTTGCTGTGTCCTTAAGAGGATGCTTTTCTATTAATGAAAAAAACCTGATTGTTTCTAGGAGAGATGGAAGGTAGCCTGTGTCTGTCTTGCACTGGGGGAACAAGCTGTGTGCTGGACAACAGCCATTGCTTTAATCCTGTATTACAGACACTTCTAACTGTAGATAATGTTGCCTTCTAAAGCTCTGCTGTTTTGTTATTGCAGTTAGTGCTGCTGGTGGATCAGAAGATATCCGTAGAGACTTTTGAGTTCTGTAATGAGAACAACACTATCGTAAATAGGGTTGTTGGAGTTACTGTTATTGCAGCAAGACCTTCTTTTAAAGAAAATGAACCAGTTAAGAAAAAATCACTTAAGTTGCTTTTCATTATAAACTACAACTTTGTGGTGCTAAATATGCAGCAACTGCTGTTGCATTCTGTACAAATGAGTAATCAGCTGTATAGTCAAGAGGATATTTAACCTGAGGGAGACAAGGGGACGTTAATACCCAAGATGCTCATATTAACATCCCTTTCATATTTTTCCTTTTTTAAAAATTAGTTATAGGCAAAGCTGCCACTGAATCATCTTTAATATGAGGTAAACATGTTTTGTTCCCCAGCTTGGGATCATGCCTGAAAAGTATTAATATCAGCAGGTCCAATGTGATGCCTCTGTAATGAGATTTATTTAGGCTTGTTGATTACATTGTAATTGGCAAGCATTCTGGAGTGCTGTCAAGATGTCCCTCTAAGAGAACTGTAATTTGTCAGAGGTGATGCTTTTGTCTAGATAATTCTGTAGTATGCATGGTGAACCTGTTACATGATTAGGATTTTTCTTGGTAGATTTAGAAATCTGTGCAAGCACTGAGCATTGAGCACCTTTTTTGAAATTGCCTAGTAAAGTTCAGGACAACACAATGTGCGTTTCCTCTTAGCTATTTATATTTTATTCTTTTTCCTTTACTGGGAAGTGGTCTCTGCTGTATCTACTTCTGTCTTATGCTGAGTCAAGACTGACTGTCAGTTTGTAATTGCATCTTGACTTACAATATGTCTTTCTGTTTGATCCATCCTGATATGTGTGGGATTCATATAATTTTGTCATTTTTTTAAAAAAGATATTTTTTTTTCCTTCAACATGGAACATTGCATGACAAGAAGTCAGGTATGTCGTGGGGTAAGGACAGAGAGACTGGAACTGAAGTTTTGCTGCTTCCTGCTGAAAGCTGCCCATGCTCAACACTAACTTGATTGTGGAACTAGAGACCTCATCAAAGCTTGGAAGCTGTTGTATGCTAACGAGAGATCTTTGCTGGAGGAAGGGCTTGGAAATTTAGTAAATGCATATAAATGCTAACTGCAAATACTTTTTTCTTTAAGCATAGGTTTTTTTCTTAAAAAACCCACCACCAAACAGTAACAAACCTCTTATGCCCAGGACTGGCAGAACTGGATGTTAACTCTTGTAATGATGAGAACATATTATTAGTAATTCTGATACATTTCAGAAGTTTATCTAATGACAAACTGATGGAAAGCACTGATAATCCCTTTGTTTGCACTTTCATAGGTGACAGTTTCTCTTCATGGTACGAGCACATTCAGTGTTATACTTCAGAGACCTCACATTCTGTTCAGATGTGCTACTCGTGTGTTACGGCACTAAGATAAAACTGCAAGTTTGTTATTATTTAATTTAAACTGCTTCCAATTGCACCAAATAGCAAGCAACAAAAATGGAACCTGACTCTGAAGTACATGGATTCTCTAGCAACAGCACTCACTTATGTAGATCACACAGTCCTTTTTTACAGTGGATTGCAGTATAGCTGTGATTTGAGCAGTTCTTATTCTCCTGGTTGGAGTAATCTGTTTGTGCTTGGTTTTTTAACCCCATGAATCACATTGTCCTCTGAATAAGATAAGGAAGTCTCTGGAAGTATGACCGCTGAAGTTACATTTAAATGAGGTCTTTAAAAAGCCTCCTTATATAAGATATTAAATTCTTCATAGTAGATAAGACAGCAGTTGTCCTGAACAAAGTTATACTACAAGAGTTCCAAAGCCTACAGCCATGGCTTGAAGCCTTATGCCATCTAAGTGATGGTATTTGTTTCTCTTTTGACAACTGGAATTGGAAAAAAATCGGTAACTGATTCCTTGTTGTGACAGCCAGGTATTTTGGAAAGATGATCTTCAATTCAGGGTAACTCTCAAGATGATTTATGGCTTTTACAAAACCAGAGAAAAGTTTGCTTTGGTTTGGTTTTTTTTAAGCTGTTTGTAGAGTCTTTTTGACTTTCCACACTGTTTGTTATGAGATTAAGCCTTGCCAGGTAAGAAATACACATGTTTCCACACTGCTTGAAGGACAGAGCTATTCTTATTTCTGTCTCCTACCACATGTTTTGACTGGTGGATTAAAACCTCTGATATTGTCTTGATTTATAATTTGTTTCAGCAATACATATTTGTGTTCTCAATGCTTTTTGTTTTACCTCCCAGTTCT
The DNA here is from genome assembly GCF_949628215.1 of Phalacrocorax aristotelis. Lineage (NCBI taxonomy): Eukaryota > Metazoa > Chordata > Aves > Suliformes > Phalacrocoracidae > Phalacrocorax > Phalacrocorax aristotelis. The sequence continues at coordinate 47,009,047 of NC_134311.1, forward strand.
TCAGCCCCCTGTTCGTGAGTATAGGTCGGCTGTAGTTTTTTCCTGTCTCTGATGTTGATCAGCTGGGTCAACAGCTCAGTCCAGTTGCAGCTAACAACACTCCCACTAAAAAGTGTGTGTTTGATTGGGGGAGGGATAAGTTATTTGTATTCCGTTCTGTAATAAACCTGTTCTTCACATCTAAGGATTTAAGATTTTTAAAAAGTTGGTTTAGTAGCAAATACTTACTAATGAAGAAGTTTAGAAGGGCAAAAACAGAAGTTGCAGCATTCAAATAATGGAAGAAACAGCAATGCAAAATATTTTTACTCATCATAAAATAACTACTTTTGCCAGATCTGTTTGATCAATGGTCATGGTGGCAATTTATCTAATGTGGAAGCAGGAAGTGGGTAAAGTTAACTGTATACTGTTTTTTCCCATCTGAGGCCTTTTGTATGGAATAAGTCATTTAAGGACTTTTTCTTCGTCGTTCACTTCTCACTGCTTTTCCAGCTGACAGAGAATAATTTTCAGTCAGCAAACTGAAAATCTTTTAGTGGTGGATTAGAAGCCTTGCTACATTGGCTGTTGTTGCTTCCAATTCTACTATGTTGTGGTTTTGGCATTTTTGTTTACAATTTTGTGTGTCCCACTGTAACACAATGCGTAGGGCAGCCCAGATGAAAACTCTCATCCTTGTCATCCACATCAGGAACACTAAAATATGGGAATGAAGGTGGGAAGGTTAGGTGAGACTGCTGGACAGATCTACCCTCACGAGATGGGAAGGACCATGGTTCTCCAGTTCCAAAAAGAACATGGATGTGTTGCCTGGTGTTTGTCAAATGGATCTTCCAACTGTGTTTTTCTTTCCTCTTCACGGTAACTTTTACTGTGTTTTGTAGGTTGTGTTGACTCAAATGAGTGCCAGTGGGCATCTTACCTCCTTACACATTAGGATCGTATGTCTTGAAGTGATACCAATTTGTTAGCGGCAAATTCTGTAGTGATCCTTTGTCTAGTCTGAGCTGAAGTTTCCTTAAAGGTTAGCCAGTCATGGAAAGTTAAACTTGATGAGAGGTTACCAGTTCTGAACTAGAAATGTCAGTAGCTGTGAAATATTAACTTTGCCAGAATTGGTAAGACCAAGCTTTTTGATTTGAGTCACAGGAGGCTAGTGACTCTCAAGTTGCTCATGCCTTGGCTGTATACAAGCAAGTTAAGAGAGTAAACACTGTTTCTGTTTCTGATGCTCCCCCTAATGCCTTACTTTCAGTATCAGTTTGCATTTGCCTTTCAGTTTAGAATTGCTTGGCAATCAGCTTTGTTCAATGAAATTGTGGCATAGCAATCTCTGCAGATGTTTTCTGTGAGCGTACTTTGGTGCATTTGTACTGGACTGGGAGCACCTGACTGAGTGTGTGTGGTTTGTTCTATTGTGTGGGTTTTGTTTGTTTTTCTAACACCCTGGTGCAACTCACAAATATAAACCTACATGACACTCCTTTGGACTCCGGGGTGTCCGAGGGCAGGGGCGTGTGTGTGTGTGAGACAGACAGGAAAGATGGTCACCTAATTTAAAAATGAAGAAAAAAAAGCTTTATTGCAGCAATGAAATCCTATGCTGCTACCCTATTCCTCTGCCTCTTAGAAGTGCTCTTTCTGCAAAAACAACTGCAGGTCAAATGGCAGGGAGGTGCCAGTGTAAATAGTAAGGGAAGCCAGCTTGGTATTCAGCCAGCTGTAACTGAAACTGTACTCTTATCAAGACGTTGGATATGAATCTGAACTTGAATAAGTGTTGACAGCAGCCATTTGCATGTCAGTTAAAGCAAAGTATATTGTGATCCTGTACTTGCTGAGTGTGTAACTCAGCACGAATCTCCTTGTTTCTACTTTTCAGTTATGAGGGAGAGGTATGTAGAACAGCACAAGCTCAGCCAGTTGTGTTCAGACAAGTGAGACTGATTTTTTTCTCATGAAGTTTTTTTTTTTCAGTTTGGTTTACTGAAGTGTTGCTGCCTTGTGCCCCATCTTTAGAGGTAGGTTCAGAAAAGCCTTTCTCTTGTTGCTCTCTCTGGTGTGTAACTGGTCCAGACCACAATGACTGACATCACTGAATGTAATTCCTTCAGTGGATATTCATTCTCAGTCCTGCCCTAGTTTATACAGTGTGGCTGGTACGCTGTTTAAGAATTGTCTGATTTGCATGCTGCTGAAGGTGAAGGAGGAATTGTCCACTCTTTAAAACATGTCGATTAGCTGCATTTAATTATGGTAGGTGCTTTCATTACAAACATGTGTTCTTTGTAAAAAATGGAGGGTGGATTTTGTAAGACTCAATTTTCTTACATTTTCTGGTAATTTTGGGGTGACCAGCTGCATCCAAAGGCCACTGCTTTCCAGACTGTAATGGAAAATCCTTTGTTCTTGTGGGTACTAACATCTAATTTTTTGAATTAAATGACACTGAAGTTTGTTTGGATTGCTAACTATTCAGCAACTCCTTAGTTAACCAAATTTCTAGTAAAGCTGGGTTCTACCTTACCAACTCCTGTTTTCTTTTTGGAGCATGGGTTTTCTTTTTTCTTTTTGTTAAAGCATGGCCCCCAACCGAGTCACCCACATTAGCAAAGACCTTGAATGTGGCATACTGTTTCATATAGATGAGACTGAATAAGTCTGAACTACTGAGCTTGATCTTTGGCTCCTGACAGCCGAGGTTTTTCATCTGCAGTGGAAAACATCTGGCAAAACACAGTTCCTCCAAACAACCACCAATCAGTCCACTCAGCTCTCTGGAGAAAGACTGATATTTTATGCAAATATGATTGAGAACAATTTTTAAAAAGCAGATGGGTTGTATTTTTAGTCCAAACCAGTAAGTTTGAAATAACAGGGAAGCACAAAAACATGTGCATTTTTTTCCTTTGAAGAAATAAATTTCATTTTTTCATTTTCATCTAAAAATTGGTTGTACAGAAGAGAGCAGAACTTGTACATTTCAAATCAGTTCTTGCTGCCTCAAGGCTATTTCTGTCACTGGGAAGGGGAAATCATTGTCCTCTTTTGTAACAGCTACATCGTCTCCTTCCTCTTTGAAACGAGTGTTTTTCATGTGTTCCTGTTCCTAGGCTACAAACTGTTAATACCAGGGTCCAGTGTCACAGTGGCAAATAAAGTGTGTGTAGCTGACAAAGAAGGTTTAGGGACGTCTTCTCCTCCCGCTGCTTGTCCAAGTTCTTTCTCTACCAAGACAGTATCGAAATGCCTTTTCTGTCATACATTTGGGTTTTTTTTTGACAATAAGCATTAAGATGTAGTTTAATTCCCAGTTTACTTTTCTGCTAGTTTGCAAAGTGGACTGCGCTTTTCTATAAGAAATTACTATGTCAAGTTTAATGAAGTGGAGGCTAAAATTTTTATTTTAGGGTGCAACGTACTTTCGGTTCTGAATAAGTATTAGGAAGCGAAAGTGTCTATATTTTCGAAATGAAAAGAAATCCAAATGTTATTTGGTTCATCAAAATACTAATTCTTTATATCAATACTTTATGAATTAGCTCAAGATAACTGACACATTAGCTTCTGGTCCCTGCTGTCATGATGGGATTTACTTGCTCTCTTAACATCTGGAAAAATATGCAGTCCCAGGTAATGTTTCCTCATGCCACTGCTCATTTAAGCAACAGTTGAATTCTGTCCTTACGTGACACAATCATTACGATTGTTTCCTGTACGCAGGAAAAGTGTCCATAACAGATTATGTTTCATAGGTCAAGTTCGCAGAATTACTTTTCTATTTTTAGTTCATGCAGGCTCTATCTGAAGTTTGTAGATGTGTGTAGACATGTTACCCTACTTTTTTACTGCAGATGAATCAAAAAACCTCAATTTCCTTAGCTGAATGTATATCTTTTTAACTGAGCAATATTACAAGCTGAACTTTCACAGCCTTAGACCAGGGAGCTTGCACTGTTGTTCACCTCCATAATTTTTTTTTTTGTGAAGTAGTCATTTCTGATATTTGATGCTTCAGTGGAGTGGTTTGGGTCGGGTGGGGTGTGGTGTGTGCATGTTTGTTAAAGCAACAAAATCATATCCAAGTAATCTGTGAAAAAGAGATTTTTATGTCATAGGGAGAATGAGCATACTTTTGTTGGGAAAGAGGAGTATTCAGAAACTACTTAAAAGGGAATCTATAAATGCATAAATGTTTTGATCCTATGAAAGGGATTCTGACAGTGAATTCAATAGTGTAAAAGAATCTTTGGCTCAAGTCATAGCCTATGAGTTTATTTGAACAAATTCTTCACAGAGGAATGTCAGAACTACAGATAATTGTTTCTTGTGAATCAAAATCATGAAACTTGGCTGGTGTCAAACCTAGTAAATTGTGCTTCTCTGTAATGTTGTGAGCTTTTCAGGCTCTTAAATTGGAGACAGAAAAGACAGCGTCCGTAGTTATTCTCACTGGTGTGTTATACTAGTTAGCACTCTGAAAAATGTGAATTTGACGTAGTAGAAAACGAGCATGATGAAAACTGATGTTTTCATCAAATAAACAAGAAACTGAAGAGGTTTTGCCTACTACTGATTTTGTTTTTGTGAGTTTGTTTAAATGAGCCAGAGATAGTAAGTACTTCTGCTGTCCTACATTTGGTGAATAAAAAAGATTGAACTTTTAAGTATCTCCTAAAATAAATCATATGTTCTACCTCTTGAACTATTTTCATGGGATCTTTTGTGTTATCTTACGTATTCTCAACATTCAAGACGGCTGAACTCTAGGAAAGTACAAAATTTTACAGTTTTCATCCATTTGCTGTTGGATGCTAAAACTTTCTGTTTTCTCCTGTTTACAGATTAATTTAAGGATCACATTAGCCACAGGAATTAATATTGAATTTCTTGTCAAAATGACCTTTCACTCTCTTAGGATTGTTGCTATCTCAACCTGTGTGTATGGTTTCTTTGATTTTTTTACATGTATGTCTCCTCGTTTAGGACTGACTTACCAATGATCCCAGTCACTTAAAGAGAGTGGATTATTTGTTCTTCTGATTTGTTTTCCACCAATTCTTTATGGCTGACCATTTCATTGGGATTACGTTTGTTTTCAAGACTATTGATTAAGAATTGTATTGAATAGAAAGAAGCCTTGGAGAAATTCTGTTAGAAACAATCAAATTAGTTTTCCACTGACAACTCCTTTCCCTTTTGTTTACTCAGCTAATTCTTAACAAAAGTTTTATTGGATACCTCTTGAAAACAAGATCAGAGTAGGTTGTAAAGTAAGGGTTTGTCAAGTCCAAAGTGTTTGTCTTTATAGTTCCTTCCAAGAAGGGTTTTTAATATTCTCAAATCACTATTTGTTTTTCAAACCAATATTAAAAAATATAGTTTTTGTGGGTGTTTTGGTTTTTTAGTGGTGGTTTTCGTTTTGTTTTTCTTCTTGAGACTGATGTCATGTTAACCAGTTTACAGTAACTGAGGTGTTTCAGTTACTTGTTGCTTGCTGTGATGGTAGTTCTGGGCTATTCTAGCAATTCTTTGGCTAAAGTTTCAGAGTCTACTTGAAGGACTAAAAAAAAATCTCAATTTTTATAATGCAGATGCAACATGATTGTGTAGAGAACTGACAGTGGACTTGGAGTCAGTCATGCTCCTATGTAGCTACACATCTGGGAGCTTTGCTAGTTTTGTTGTTGTTTACTTGGGAGACTTTCCAGCCTCTTAGCACTTCTCAGTTCAGTCAGGTCAACTAAGGGGAGAGATGGTATATCGTCCTTTCATATCCTTGGGTAATATTCTTAGGAGCTTGCATATTGCTAGAATGTCCAGTAAGTTTTAAATGCCCAGTGATTTTTACGTTGTCACTCCTGTAGGCCTGAAGTTTAACATTTCTAGGCACCAGAATCTTGGAGTCATTTTTAATATAATCCTGGCTAAGGCTAAGGAGAAATTAATATTTACAAAGTTGTGTAATAGAAAAGGAAAAAAAAGTTTATGTACTGAGATTTTGTTCTATGTATATATATACTTAATATTCTGTCCCATTTAGTAATAAAACTGTGTGGTGACTGCTGACTTACAGAAACTGGAAACTGGTTCTGTTGTAGAAACAAAGATCATATGGAAAGCCTCTTTTCCATAGTCTCAGTCCAAGTATGAGTGTTGTAGATCAGATTCTTCCTATACCTCCCCCATTCTCTTCCCATAGTCTCACTTTTTTCTTGTGTTCAGTATTAACAAGGAAAAATAGATTTAGTCCATATTCCCACATGGTACGCTATTGCCCTTTCAGCTGGGACTGGACAGTTTTAGTCAGAGGGAATAGGTTGCATCTCCCAGATTTTAGAATGCTGCTTCTGAGCTTGTCAACTAAGTTTTGCTTAAACTCCCTAAAGCCTTGTGAGATGAATCCTTATACAGAATGAAAATTTTCATGTGACTGCAGTGCAAGGCATGTTATCCTTCCTTTTGGGTTTAGAAATTTTACAACTCGCAGTGAAGCTTCTTTCTCTTTATGTAGAATCTAGCCACTGACTTCCAAACTGGCAACTGTGCTGACTGGTGACAAAGGGGGACTATAGGAAAGGTGGGGACAACCTCTTTAGCAAGGCCTGTTGTGACAGGACAAGGGGTAATGGTTTTAAACTAAAGGAGAGTAGATTTAGACTGGATATAAGAAAGAAATTTTTTATGATGAGCGTGGTAGAACACTGGAACAGGTTGCCCGGAGAGGTAATAGATGCCCCATGCCTGGAAACATTCCAGGTCAGGTTGGACGGGCCTCTGAGCAACCTGATCTATTTGGAGATGTCCCTGCTCACTGCAGGGAGGTTGGACTAGATGACCTCTAAAGGTCCGTTCCAACCTAAACCATTCTATGATTTCTCTAGTAATCAAGCCAAGCAGTTGTTTCCATTTTCTACCAGTGTATTAGAACAAAAGCACAGTCACTGATAAACATCCTATAGTAGTTTAAGGGTCTCACTTGCACATTGTTTTTCATGAGGCTTTATAGGTAAATTGTGGTCTGCTGCGAATGGTTTCTGCTGTCATTGCTAAAGACTGCAGGAACTCTTCTCAATTTTTCTGCATTAATACACTCTGTCAATTTATGTCTCTGTCTGACTTTGACTTCCTTGGATTTGCAAAACGTGAGTATCTGTAAGTTGTATAAACTTAATCCGTTCAAACCGGCTCACATGTTGAAAATGTGTCAAAAAGATATGAAATAGTACCATAATCAACTAGGAAAAAATGAAGATCATGTAATTCAAGAAAAATCTTTTTGAGACAGCTTTATTTTGTCATACCTTGTGCAAATTTTCCCCCCTGAATTTCTGGAAAAGTTTGAATCAGTTTGCGTCATGCCATCTAGTGGCTGTTTTACTTATGTGTTTTAAATTCTTGGATTGACATGTCCTCTGGAAAAGTTGCAATAAAAATCTTGATTGCAGCATTAGCCAGCATTATGTGTTGAGTGACGTGGTTGTTAAATGGTTTCTCTTGCTTGACTTAAATGTTAATACGTTTATTTTTCTGAGTAGAATGTCTGAAAAAAGCAGTGTTGCCCATTTTGTGAATGAACTGCAGTTTGCATTTCCTGAAGACTTCTGCTGAATGTATGTGGCTGTTACAAGAAGGACCTGCTGGAGCAGGACCTTTGTGACTTGCTGCAGGATGAACCTGGGTCAGGTGAAGAAAATGGATGAAGGACTGTGTTAACCTCAGTCTCTGTCAAGTCTTTCCAGCCATGTAAATAAAAAGTTGTATCCCTGCTGAAGTGTAGATGTTACAAATATGGCTGATTTAGTTGCACATAACTTCAGGCTTGAAGGAACTTGTGTGCAGCCTGTCGTTGGTGCTAAGTAAAAATATTTAGCTTGAATTAAATAATCTGCTTTGCTGTAGACTGAAATGAACAGGCACCTTTGGAAATCGGTAATGGCACTACAGCTGTATCAGCTGGAAGTTGTAGTGTTACAATGAGCAGTTGAGGACAGGAACTTCATTAGGCTTTAACTGAACATGCAAGAATGTGTCCATGGTTTTGGGCTGCTTCTGTGCTCTGAGGAAGGGATAAACCTTAGCAATCACTGGATTATTTTTTTTTAATTGACATATATGCATACATATACACAGGTGTATATTATATAGAGTTTGAAGTCTTCAAGATGTTCTGTATTTTTTATAACACTTCACTCAATTTTTTTGTCTCTTCTTGAACAGGCTTAATTTACAAGTAAATTTTAACAGACGCTAGAGGAGGGTAAATATGTTCTGACTACTTCTGAAACCTTTCATATCTTGGTAGGAACATGATGAATGCCAGAACTTGATCTGGGAGGGTATTTCAATTGCAGTCTTTTCCCTTACACTTAAGGATAATGTAAATTTTTTGCTGTAGTAGGCATGGAATGGAGTAGAAAATGTGTGCCTCTCTTTTAGTGCCTTCAGCTTTCTTCTATATATAGGGGATCTGTGAGTTTGTAGAGCCAACTACAAACTTGTGTGAGGCAGTTAAGGAAATGAGAACAAGATGTCAAATTGAATGTGTTTTAATGCCCCATTTGCATGCAGTGGGAATGGGAAGGTATGGAGAACTTCAGGAAAACTATGTTGCTTTCTTTTTTTTTTTTTTTTTTGCATAGAAGTCGTCACCTTTAACAATGTTGTTTTTGACTTCCTTGAGGAATCTTTTGAGAGGCTGTGATTATCCTCTATGCTTTGGTGTGTGGGGAAAAAATACCAAGCTTGTACTTGATCTTCTAAATGTTTAGATACGTATTTGACCAATATGAATAACAGGGAACAAAATTCAGTAGGAGCCAGGCAAAGGCAGCCCCAATCTGGACAGAGTGGGAATTCTCTCTCCCTTTCTTCTTGTTCGTAGCTGCTGCCCTCAGGTTTGAAAGAGCAGGCAAGAGGTTCATGTCACAGATATTTTACATCTTTGTGTGAACTTCTGATATGTTGCTGTTCTTTAGAGTACCTGACAGTTTGAAGTACCTTGACATTTCTTGTCAAGTTTGTTCGCATAGGAAAAATGGAGGTGTGCTCAAAAAGCTGTCAGCGGGTTTTGTTTATTTTGCTGAATTTCTCCTTGTGTCTCTAGAAGTGGCTCAAGGAGGCAAAGAGTCTTCAGAGAAGTACTTTATTAGCAGGCACATGACTTCTGTCAGTGTCTGGGGTGAGTCATGGATAACATGGCTTTTGTTCAGGATGTTTGCTCCTGTTGTTTTCCGTTCAATGTTTAGAAACTCAGTTCAGCTCTTCTCAGATCATGCTTCATTTGATGGGCTTCTTCCAAGTTAATTACTGTATTCTTCACAGTAGGTCTTGTTCTGCCTACTATAGTATTGTCAGCTGGTAAATTTAGCTTGAAAGAGGGCAGTTGGTTAATAACATTAAATATATTCATGTTACTCTTTGGCAGTAGGGTGTCAGGGAAGGAGCAAGTAGGAGGTGATTCTTCACTGTCTTTCAATTCAAAAGCCAGGGACTGTTAAAGGTAGTAGGAGGTAGGTTCAAGTAGAAATGATTGTTTTGCACAAAATGGGTGGCACACTTGCAAAATTCCTTACTAAGGTTATAAACTCACGAAAAAAAGTCTGCATGGGATCAAGTGGAGACTGGACTGATACTTGAAACAGAGATCTACTGAAAATCACCAGATGGACAAACCACATCAAGGCCTGGAATTCCCTGAGTTGCCAAAGGCTGGAAAGTGCGGTGGAGGGAAGGATGTAGAAGGGAGGTCTGTTTGCCCTGTTGCCTCTGCTGCGCACTTCTACAGACCAACTTTGGAAACTGGATACAGAAATAGATGACCCTTTAACTGAGCCATTCTGACCATTTTTATGTTTGTGCATCTCTTTCTTTATTTTAGTTTGAAATTTGAACCTAGGTGGAAAGAGGTTTGGATCTAGAGATCAAGGGACCTTGAATCTGAAAGGAATCTAGAGACCAGGAGAGAGATCCTCTGGATGTCTGGAGCAACCTGTTCACATAACTGCTACTAATGCGTGAGCTGGCTGTGTAGGCACACTATCTGTAATGCATCCTGGACTGTGTATATATACTCTGTCCAACCTGCATATCAGCTATATGCTTAGAACAACTTTTTTAAGTGCGTAGATATACTGGTCAGCTAGTGCATCCTGGATACATCAGATGTGCTGCACAAACTCCTGAGTCATAAGTCTGTTTTGCCTTCTGTGCTTTATATGGTGGAAGTCTGGGATTCTACAAAGGAAGAGGTCTTTGGTTTAACTAAACTTTGGTCTGATGTAGTAGGCCCATAGGAAATATATCTGTTTGGGTAGTGATTTGTACTGAAACCAGGATTTGTATCCTGGTTTTGGTTGGGATAGCGTTTTGTTGTTTTTGTTTGTTTGTTTTTTTTTCCCTAGTAGCTGATACAGGGCTGGGTTTTGGATTTTAGGATGAGAAATGGTGTTGTAACACACTGTCATTTTAGTTGTTGCTAAGTAGTGCTTATACCAGTCAAGGACTTTACAGCTTCTCATGCTCTGCCGGGTACGCAGGAAGCTGGGAATGGAGGGGGCACAGCCAGGATAGCTGACCCAAATTGGCCAAAGAGATATTCCATACTATGTGATGTCTTACTCAGTATTTAAGCTGGGTGGAGCTGGCTGGGGGAGAGGATGGCTACTCGGGAACTGGCTGGGCACTGGGTGGCGGGTGGTGAGCAACTACATTGCACATAATTTGTTTTGTATATTCTATTATTTATTTATTTCCCCTTCCTATTCTATTAAACTGTCTTTGTCTCAATCCACAAATTTTACTTTCTTCTTTTTCCTCCTTTTCCTTTCCTCCCCCCCCCCATCTCCCCCGTCCCACTGGTTGGGGGGAATGAACAAGCAGTTTTATGGTGTTTAGTTGCCTGCCAGATTAAACCACGACAGTCCTCCTTTGGTGCCCAGCCAGGGGCATGAAGGGTTTGAGGTAATGACAGATCTGACCAAAGCGTGTTAAAACAAATTTGTGACAAGCATTCATTGTATTAGTGTAATAGTCACGGGTCACAACGTTGATCTATTTGCTCTCAGATGTTGTGCTTGTTCTCAGTCATGTTATGTGACACCTCACTTGCCACAGGCACTCCCTGTGGTGCTGTTTATCACCTCGTGGAGTTGGATTATATTTACCGCTTTGCTGTACTATATAACACTGGCTTATGGTATGGTAAAACTATTGGTTGTGAGATTTTAGTCAGCATTACCATCATCCTCGTACTTCATGAGCCATCTCTCAGAAACTATTAATAATTACAAGTTTTACTTCTCCTTGGAGATCCAACATATAAGGGGGACGCCTTCCTTCACCTTCCCTTTCTCCAGGCTGATAACAATAGCACCTGAGAATTTTGAATGTCCTTGGGATGTTCAAACCAGTATGGTCCTAGTGCTATGTCTCCTGAATGTGGTTCAGGTCTTGTTTAGCGTTAAACAACTGTTTAAGAATACCTCCCAGAGATCTGCCCTGGCAACAGGCACTGCACCTACTCCAACCTTAGTGACAGGCCCTGTGGCTGAACCAGAGAACCAACCCTTGCTGATATCAGTTGCCTCTGTGCGCGACATGAAATATACAAGAAAATCAGCTTGTTTAGTAAGGGATGAAGATGAACCAGAGCTATCATGAGAACAGGAGGAGGAAGAGACAAGCCGTAAATGAGACAGTAGCCACCTGAATCCTATCCCTGAGTGAGCTGCGAGATATGCGAAATCTGATATTGTCACCTGGTTGCTCTGATGCCGGGATAATGGAATTAGAGGGTAGGGAAGCCAAGGAGCTGGGATCTTTTTAGAGGGAAGGGAGTGTTGACAAGGCGATTGGAAAAGGGGTACAAGCCCTCAGCCTCTGGAGGCTACTCCTGTCAGGTGGGAAGAAAAGTTGTACTTACAAGGAAGATGTTGTATGTCACCCAGGCAATTGGACCACCAGTCCAGTACCTGAGGGAATTAGTCATGCTGGAGGTGATTTATGATGCCCTGGTCAACAAGCAGATATCCACAGATCCATATGAAGTCAGGTGCCCATGACCCGTGTGGTGGAATTTTGTACGGGGTGCACCATCATTGCATGCACTCATTGGCAATAATGACCCGGAAGGATGGAGAGTGACAAATGGGATGAATTGGCTGGACAGCTCTGGGAATATGAGGAAAGTCTGTCTTCCTCCCCATGGGCCTGCATCTCGGCTGTGGAAAAAGCTGCCTGAAAAAGCTGTCCTGGGAGTTCCAGCAACTCAAAGAGGACATGCCCTACTCCCCACTGATATGGACTGGTATCTCAGCCATTAGAAGTGAGTGTCCCTTTGCTGAAGAGAGAGGATACACACCACGGGCCACCCTATGGTTTTACCTGTGTGACTATGGAGATGACATGAGGAGGTAGGATGGAAAACCTACCTCAACCCTAGAAGCATGGGTATGTGAGTTGCATGGAAAAACAATCACTTGGGGGTTCTTCCATGAAAGTTGTTCCAGTTTCCAGTGGGCAGTTCCCCAGACAGAGTAGAAGGGCTGATCTCACTTCTGATCTTAATGAAGGGATTTCTGGCTCATATTTACAAGAAATGAGTAACAAATACTGTGACCAGGACTCGAGGGCCCTGCCTCTGGCCAGATAGAGGAAAGGCACAACTGAGTTTCCTGGACTGTGTGGATTAGATGGCCTGGCACAACAGACCCACAGGGGTATAAGGCTTTAGTGGACATCGGTGCAAAGTGCACCCTAATGCCATCAAGCTATCCAGGGGCAGAACCCATCTGTATTGCTGGAGTGATAGGGATGCCAACAACTAGCTGTATTGGAGGCTGAAGTCAGCCTAATAGGGAATGAGTGGCAAAACCATCCTTGGCATAGACTACCTCAGAGGAGAGTATTTTGAGGACTCACAAGGGTACCAGTGGGCTCTTGGTATAGCTTGGAGATGAAGGAAATTAAACAGCCATCTAACCTGCCCTATCTGTCAGAGGACCCTTCTGTTGTGGGGTTGCTGAAGGTCAAAGAACAATAGGTTCCACCACAACAGTGCACCAGTGGCAATATCACACCAACTGAGACTCCCTGATTCCCAGCGATGAGCTGATTCATCAACTGGGGAGTCAAGAAGTGATTAATAAGACCTGCTCGCCCTTTAACAGTCCCATATGACCAGTGTGGAAGTCTAACAAAGAGTGGGGACTCACACTAGAAGTCACTCTAAGTGCTAGTGCTGCTGTGCCAGACATGCCAGAACTTCAATACGAACTGGAGTCAAAGGCAGCCAAGTGGTATGCCACAATTGATACTACTAATGTGTTTTTCTCAATCCCTCTGGATTGAGCAGAGTGCAGGCCACAGTTTGCTTTCACTTGGAGGGGTGTCTGGTACACCTGGAATCAACTGCCCCAGAGCTGGAAACACAGCCATTTGCCATGGACTGATCCAGACTGCACTGGAACAGGGTGAAGCTCTGGAAAACCTGCAATATGTTGATGACCTCATCATGTGGGGCAACACAGCAGAAGATGTTTTTGAGAAAGGGAAGAAAAAGTCCAAATCCTTCTGAAGGCTAGTTTTGCCATTAAACAAAATAAGGTAAAGAGACCTACACAGGTGATCCAGTTCTAGGAATAAAATGGCAAGACAGATGTCGTCAGATCCCAATGAAGGTGATCAACAAAATAACATCCATGTCTCCAACATCTAGCAAAAAGGAAACACAAGCTTTCTTAGGTATTGTGGGTTTTTGGAGAATGCATATTCCAAATTACAGTCTGCTCATAAGCCCTGTCTGTCCAGTGACCCGGAAGAAGATGGGGTCCTGAGCAATGACGAACCTTTGAACAAATTAAACAGCGTCACGATCCACTGTTGGGTTGAACAATTTGGCAGAGGTTAAACCCCCTTGCTTTCCAACCGACCTCAGATAATTCTGGGAGGTTGGGGGTGGCTGGACTTAACCTCTGATTGACTCCAATATTTTATTGTGACTAGGTTCCTTTTACCCCCATCAGTCGACCCTGGGCTTGGGTGCATGCGTGGAGGGCACATACTCCAGAGACAACAGGACACGCACACTCCTGCCAGGCAGGACTCAACGGGCTGCCCTGGGGACCAAACTGTCCCGCTTAGTTGCCGTGGTGATTAAGCTTTGGTAGTGAAACTTGTCCTGCCAACAATATTGAGACAAGGTTCTAGTCCCTTACACCACCCTGTGGCTCAACATTGGTGGCAGATATAGAGACAGTGATAAGGGAAAGGACAGAAGCAAAGGCAGAAAGATTTTATCAATAACAAAGATTTTAGCTATAAAGGTCAAAACATTGTAGTAATATCAACTTTAAACAAGGCCAATGCCTAACGTCAATAACAATTCAGTTCCAATAATACAAAAAACCCCACAAACCAGGTTGGGAGACAAAGAGTTTATGCAGTTTGGACCGTGGATGACACAGGCTGATGTACAGCTCTAATGTGTTTAATTCCATCAGGTGACACAGTGGGTACAAACTGCATATTTGCAACAGCACGCTGGATTAACTGAATGAAGAATGGGATGACACATGGCAAAATCAGTAACATTGCTAGACCACAGAGTAGGTAAAATAAGATTTGTTTAATCTGAGGACATCCTGGAAGCCAGAAGAACAGATCAACATTCCAGCCTTCCCAGGTTTGGACAGGAACATGGGGTAATTTCTGTACTCCAGCAGTATTTGTTTAACGACCTTGCCATTGTCATCAATTTTTAAACAGCAATTAGAGTAATTAAATTTCCCACAGACTATGCCTTCTTCAGCTAGTAGGTAGTCAAGAACCATGCAATGCTGGTAAATTGCAGTTTGCAATTGGGTTGCCTGATCTGCCAATAGGTCAAGGGCCTCAGCTGTTTGATTGGTGACCAAAATCTGGGAAATGCATTTGTGTATCCCTCATCATTCACTCAGGCATAGGTATATATTAATTCATCCTTTTTATGCAGCTCTTCCCCCACCTGAACAGCTATGCTTATGTTCCGATATGTTCACTCACATGTGCTGTTGCCCACAAATGGGCCATCCTTTTGTGTTCTAGCCAAGCAATATTTACCTTTCTCAGGAAATTTTATGTGCCATGGTGAATCATGTGAGCTTTCCCATGTCTTATTCCCCTTCACTTCACTGTATCTGCTCACCAACCATTTTGGTAGCAAAGGTATAGCTACCCAGGGCCAACTTGGTAGACCAACTGGTCCTCTACATATCCAGCATTTTGTGATATTATAAACACTTGCTATTTGTTCAGCCAATTGCATGAAGGAATTCTTTATATCATTCCCTTCATCCCCAAAGTCTCTGAGGGGGTAATTAATTAATCCAGGGGTCATGGTCTACACAGTACACCAAAACAAAATTGACATTTTCCTCTGTAAATTCAGCCTAAGCCTACAAGTTTTATAAAAAAAAGATTACAAACACAAATGGTTACATAAATCAAATGTTGATCTTGCCACATTCAGTCTTGTTCCCATGGAGGTCTCCTGTGAAACGAAACAAAACATCGACTTGCCCTGCTTGGGCTTTGTCTGCACAGTTAAAATGAGGGGACAATCCAGCGAGTGTTAATTTTGTGCTTCTTTCCCCAGGCATCTTTAGCATTCCAGGCATGCCTATTAAGGGGTTCAGCTAGTACAAGGGAAGCAGCCCCAGTGGTTGGCATTTCTAACAACACTGGCTGTCCAGGGAAAAAAGTTGGTTCTCCAGGAACATTAGGAGCTTGAGGTTTAGGAATTAAGACTGGAGGTTTAGGATAGAAGGCATTTAGTCAGGGGCATCCATTTATTCCCCAGTGGTTGCTGACTCAGGTAACTGCATCCTGGAGGTGCTCCACCCAGTGTGGCTTATGAGGCTTCAGAAATCGTTTTAGGAGCCCATTAGCCTGCTCCACTACCCCATTGGCTTGGGGGTAATATGGGGTGTGGATTACCCACTTGATTTTCTCTCCCCGTGCCCACTCCTGTGCTCTGGCAGCAGTAAAATGATTGTCATTGTCCAACTGAATGGAACTAGGCTTTGGGAGGGAGCTCAACCAAATTACCAGGGCCCACACCAGATTTTCCCCAGTTGCTTGTGGAAATGCTTCAGCTTGGACTAGGCCAGAAATTACTTCTGCACCTACTAGTACATATTGTTTTCCTTCAGACTTTCAGAAAGGCCCAATATTATTGATTTGCCAAACTTCCCAGAGGGTGTTTTTATCTCTCAAATGGAGTGGGGATTCTTCCATGGGGTGTCACTCTAGCTGGAGTCAAGCCGAGATACAGGTCCTGCAAGCTTCCTGAGTGACAGGCCAGCCTCTGGCATGTGCCTCCTTGAATAAATCATTGGACCCTGCTTGGCCACATTTAACATGTAACCATTCTAAGAGCCTATCCCAATTTTCTCCCATTTGATTCTCCTTCTACAGAGGGGCAATTCTGGTCAACTCATCCGCCCTATTATTCCAATCACTTGTTGGAGTACTGCCTTCCTGGTGGAGGGCACCCATGCTATTGTGAAATCCCCACGCTTGGCAATATCTAAGATCTCTTACCACCTCTTCTTTTGCCACACTTGGCACCCAGTTCACCTCCCAGTTGTTCTGTTCCCAAAAAGGGAGCCATTCTGTGCACCCTTGGAATACTGAAAGTGAGCCAGTGTAGATATACACTGGAGTTCCCGTCTTCCCTTGCTGTTGAACACACTCCATACTGACACTGGCTTTCCCACTTGGGCACTGCCCTCGCCTTTGGTTATTTTTTCCCTCTTGGTATCCACATTAATAGCCACAGCCCAGTACTTCCACTGTGTACCCTCTAGTTTGGTGGAGGCATCTGTGAATCACACATTTTGCAGCTTCTCTGAAAATGGTGGGGCAATTTTAACAACAGAGGAGGGAGAGTATCCTCCTCCAAAAGGTTTGTCACATCTTCCTGTATGTTTAACACCTTTGGGGCACCTTCACTGATGGAAAAAACACTACAGTAATGTTCAATTTTAGCATACCATTTTCTCCAGTATCCCTTTGGGCCACCCCATCAGGGAGAGGGGTCCCTGCTAACACAGGCTTAATTACCTTAAAGGGTCCCCTTAAAGCTATAGGTTGTTGGTGTATGGTTCGCTCTGCTTCTCTAAGGGCTAAACTCACTACAAACAAACCCTTTCCTCAACTGGAGTATCGCTTTTCAGCATCCTTAAAACTCCTAGAATAAAACCCAGTCGGTTGAATAGGACCTTCTGGTCCCTTCTGCCAGAGATGAATTGTCAATCCTGAGTGTGCAAATCCTCCTTCAATCTGAATCGGGTCGGTGGGGTGGATAGGGCCCAAAACTTGATGTGTGCTTACTTCAAACACCAGAAGTTCCAATGCCTCATCATGGGCTGGAGTCCACTCCCAAATCACCCTCTTTTGCAACAGATCATATAAGGGGTGTGCAATTATTGCAAAGTCTGGGATATGTTTTCTCCGAAAGACCAATAATCCAAAATGCATGTTGCAGTTCGTTTTTACTTTCTGGGCTCTTTACCTGATCCAATGCTGAGAGGGTATCCTGAGGAATACAAACTGACCCTCCTTTCCACCAGATGCCCAAGAACTTAACTTCACTGGCAGGAAGTATTTTTTGTTTTGGTATTTGGAGGCCTGTTCCTTCCAGATGATTAGTAATTCGGTACTGCATAGTTTGTACTGAAGCTATGGTATGCCCCCTATTAGTATGTCATCAATATACTGGTAGACTGTAACTTCTCTTTCTGATGGGATTATTGTCCATTCCTGGGCTAGGGTAGGCGAGTGTTTATATCCCTGAGGCAGGTGGGTGAAGGTATATTGTCCTTCCCAAGTAAAAGCAAATTGATCTCGATCACACTCCTGGAGTGGAACCATAAAAAACATGTCCTTCACATCAAGGGTTGCCAAGATAGAGTGGGCCTGTTCTTGAATGGTTGCAATTAATTCGGCTATGTTGGGTACTGCTGCAGTCAGGGGACCAGTGTTTGCATTCAAATGCCGATAGTCAATGGTCAGTCACCATTTTCCATTAGGTTCGCACGCTGGCCACACTGGTGAATTGTACGGGGAATGGGTAGACAGTAAAATTCCCCGTTGTTTGAGATCCTCAGTTACTGGGATTATCCCTTCTCTGGCCCCTAATAGCAATGGATAAGGTCTCACGTTGGTAATCTTGGAGGGCAGAAGGGCAGGTGTTCTTTGCAATAGGTGTACCTCCACCCAAGGTGTCTCAGCTAGTTGCCTGATATGGGGGATACCAAAAGACCATGAGTTCCCCTCGGTGTCATGCCACTGCCTTCCCTTTAATACATCTGTGCCTAAAAGGTTCGTCTGGAAAGGTCCAACGGCCACCATGGCATTGATGGGGGCTGCTCTTCTGGTAACCATAGTGTCACTAAGGTCATAGGTGTTGACTGTGTTTTTCCCAGAGCATTTAAGATAATTATATTTCTAGATGGGATTGAGATCCCACACTGTTCTGCATTGGTTGCATCAATACAGTGATTTGTGCCCCAGTATCAATTAGAAAAATTACTGGTCTTTTCCTTGGTTCTACAGCTACTGTGATTAATAAATCCCTCCTTACATTCAAGGTGAGTTGTCTTAAAAACATCCATCCTCTGTCCCCCCTGACCCACCTTCAGGGAATGGAGGTTCTAGTTTCCCAGCTTTTCCCTAGTTGGCTCCCTCTCAATGTCAAAAAGGGGTGGAGCATCGGGAACTAGTTTGAAAGCAGCTTTCCTCCCTGACCATTTCTGTACAAGCTTTTCCAATTTTTGGGTTGGGAGTCCATCCTTCAGGTCTCGTGGAATACCCTTCTGAATCCCTAAGGGCCATAACCCCTGTTGGTGTAGGAGTTTCTCTCTCCCCAAATAATTGCCCCAGAGTGGCTTCAAGTCTTAGTCCTTCCCTGTTGTCAGCTACAGACTGTGTGCTTGCTCAGCAGACTGTATGACCCTAATTTTGGTTTTTTGGAACGCTTTACCAACAGGCCCATATTTTATCCCAAAATTAATCCCTGTGCTACCTCCCCACACGTCCACAATTTCCTTCCCAACCACCAATGGTCAGGGGTTGTTATCCTTTTTAGAGTGGCCATAGTTCCTTCTCCTTCAGAGTTGTTCTGAATTTTCCCCTGTAATTGGATCCCAATGGGATTCAGGGAATCAGGGAGTCCCCAGATCAGGGGAGTCATCCTCTCTGGGTCCACAGGCATCATCATTGGGGAACTCTGGTTAGGCTTGAGCTCCCGATCATACATCATTTGGAGACAGGCCACCTTCTGCACTTTCCACTAACTGATCCACCGTGCCTGTTATGGCAAGGGGATCCCCCCTCCCAAAAGGGTTCAGCCCCCCAGCCCAATATGCAGCCCTCTGGGTTAATGACCATGGGGCTCTCTGAAAGTTTCACCTCTACCTCCACCAGTATATCCGCTTCCCTCAGGAGTTGACTCCTCAATTGTTCCTTTAATCTGGAATTTTGATTTCTCTCCTCCTCCAACAATTGCTTATTTTCCTTCAGTTGTTCCTGCAGTGACCTTATGGCCATCTGCAGTGAGTCTATTACAGCATTGGCTTGACAAAGCCTCTGTTTCTTATCTTCAGTTGCTGCTGCCAGACTTGCTCACAATACTGCACAAATTATAGCTTTTTCTTTCCCCGATATAACCTTTGCTTCTTTCTGCAGCACCCTTATCCTGTCTACTACACTCTGTGGTTGAAACCAATGTTTTTTTGCCCAATCGTGTCCCTGGGGTGAAGGACGAGATCGGTGTGCCTCCAAAAGATCATATAGTTTATTTATTCCTTCCACTGGTGAAGAGGCATAATTGTGGGCATCCACTGCCTTCTGAGTGGCCATCTTATTTAACACAAAGGGGCCATATCGTCCTGAGGGGGCCACACCTTAATATTCCAAATTCCCCTATTCGCCCTCAGGAGGAGGCTACACCTTAATTATATTTTAACACACAAAGGGGCTATATTGTCCTGAGGGGCCACACCTTAATATTCCAGTTTTCCCCTCTTCACCCTCAGGATGCCACACCTTAATTATATTTTAACACACAAAGGGGCGATATTGTCCTGAGGGGGCCACACCTTAATATTCCAAATTGCCCCTATTCACCCCCAGGAGGTTACACGTTAATATTGCACTTTCTGTTCTCCTGAGAATCCTGCTGACTACGCCAATCTAAAATGTCACGATCCGCTGTTGGGTTGAACAATTTGGCAGAGGCTAAACCCCCTTGCTTTCCAACTGTCCTCAGATAATTCTGGGAGGTTGGGGGTAGCTGGACTTAACCTCTGATTGACTCCAATATTTTATTGTGACTAGGTTCCTTTTACATTCTCGGGAACAGAATTAAGATTCAAAATCGAGTCAAGTGCCAAGCCACTTTATTTGGCCAACAATAAATCTGCGAGACAAAAGCAGAGAGAGAGAAAGAAAAAAGTGAGAAAGGGAAAGAGAGAGAAAGAGAGAGAGAGAGCGCGCACGAGAATGTTGCAATAGCTACCACCGTGGATCTGCAGTGGTCCGTGGGTCAGTCTGTCTGTGCGGTCAGCCGGCCCATCCGTCCTTCCATCTGTCCGTGCCCCACTGTATAATAAACTGCCAGATAATGAGAAGCAGTATGCCCTGTTCACTGATGGGTCCTGTCGTCTTGTGGGAAAGCATCAGAGGTGGAAGGCTGCTGTATGTAGTCCTATAAGACAAGTTGCAGAAACTGCTGAGGGAGGTGAATCGAGTCAGTTTGCAGAGGTAAAGGCCATCCAGCTGGCTTTGGATATTGCTGAACAAGAAAAGCAGCCGGTGCTCTATCTCTATACTGACTTGTGGATGCAAATGCCCTCTGGGGGTAGTTACAGCGATGGAAGGAGAACAACTAGCAGTGCAGAGGCAAACCCATCTGAGCCGCCACATTGTGGCAAGATATTGCTGCCTGGGTAGAAAGCCTGGTAGTAAAAGTCCATCATGTGGATGCTCACGTCCCCAAGAGTCAGGCCACTGAAGAACATCAAAACAACCAGCAGGTAGATCAGGCTGCCAAGATTGAAGTGGCTGAGGTGGATCTGGACTGGCAACATAACGGTGAATTATTTCTAGCTCGGTGGGCCCATGACACCTCAGGCCATCAAAGAAGAGCTGCAACATGCAGGTGGGCTCGTGATCGAGGGGTGGACTTGACCATGGATGTTATTGCACAGGCTATCCACGAATGTGAAACATGCGCTGCAATCAAGCAAGCGAAGCGGGGGTATGGAGGACCATGGCTGAAGTGTAAATATGGGGAGGCCTGGCAGATTGATTATATCATGCTCCCAAAAATCCACCAAGGCAATCACTATGTCTTCATCATAGTGGAAGCAAGAACCGGATGACTGGAAACATATCCCATGCCACTGCCCAGAACACTATCCTGGGCTTTGAAAAAAAAGTCTGATGGCAACATGGCACCCCAGAGAGAATTGAGTCAAACAACAGGGCTCATGTCCAAAGCAACCTCATGGACACCTGGGCCAAAAAGCATAACACTGAGTGGGTGTATCACATCCCCTGTCATGCACCAGCCTCCGGGAAAATGAAACGGTACAATGGACTGTTAAGTACTACACTGAGAGCAGTGCGGGGTGGAACATTCGAATGTTGGGTAGACATTTAGCAAAGGATGCCTGGTTAGTCAACTGTAGGGGATCTGCCAGTCAAGCTGGCCCTGCCCAGTCAAATCTTTTATGTACTGTAGAGGGGAATAAAGTGCCTGTAGTGCATGTAAAAAATGCGCTGAGGAAGATAGTTTGGGTTACTACTGCTCCAGGCAAAGGCAAACCCATTTGTGGGATTGCTTTTGCTCAAGGACCTGGACACACTTGGTGGGTGATATAAGAGGATGAGGAATTCCAATGTGTAAGTCAAAGGGATCTGATTTTGGGTGACAATAGCTAATGAATTAAATTGTATGATGTTAATTGCTATATAATACTGTATGTCATCTCTTCTGAGGTTACTATTTGCCATATCAACAGTATTACAGTAAGAATCATTTATTAATGAAGAATGAACTTTGATGAAACTTATCAAAGTGCAGCAATGATAGAACTGGACAAGCACAGTGATAATGGAACCAAATCTGGCTTCAGCCTGCAACAGTCCAACACCACATACCATCTCTCCTTCCCTGAAGGACTGTTATGACAGATGGAGCTCATGAACTAAATGTGCTCGATGGACATTTTAGAGGGATGGCCCATAGACTAAGGGTATGTTATCTGTGTGCATATATCAAAAGACAGGGAAAGTGGTGGTCATTAATTGGAATATATTGGAAAGCCTGGGAACTGGGCATGACGCAGGTGGTATACAATAAGGGGTGGGTATTCTCCTGGTTTTGGCTGGGATAGAGTTAATTTTCTTCCTAGTAGCTGGTACAGCACTGTGTTTTGCATTTAGGATGAGAATAATGTTGTAACACACTGAGGTTTTAGTTGTTGCTAAGTAGTGCTTACACTAGTCAAGGACTTCTCAGGTTATTGTGCCCTGCCAGCAAGAAGCTCGGAAGGGGCACATCCAGGACAGCGGACCCAAACTGTCGAAAGGGATATTACATACCATGTGATGTCATGCTTAGTATATAAACTGGGGGGAGCTGGCTAGCTGCTCAGGAACTGGCTGGGCATTGTTTGGCGGGTAGTGAGCAGTGGCATTGTGCATCACTTATTCTGTTTATTATTATTATTATTATTATTATTATTATTATTATTATTATTATTATTATTCCTTCCTTTTCTGTCCTATTAAACTGTCTTTATCTCAACCCACAAATTTTAATTCCTCCTTGCCCTGATTCTTTCCCCCATCCCAGTGGGAGGGGAGGAGGAGTGAGTGACTGGTGTTTAGCTGCCTGCTGGGTTAAATCACAACAGCATAATAAAAAGGCAGTAGTCTGTGAATATTCTGTTTATTACTCTGTGTTGCAGATTCAAGTGCTATGTGGTACTGGTAACTTTCTGTGGTGTTACAGAAAGAGTTCTAAAACCCATGCACATTTGATTGAAACAGTGTTTTTTTTTCTTCTGTAGGAAAACTTTGAAGATGCCTTTGAAAACATCCCTGTGTAAGTAGAATTTTATTAAAATGTGTATGTTTTTATTGAAACTATTTATACTGCAATGAAATATGGCAGGCATACCACTGCCCGGAAGCATAATTTTGTATACACTGACTACATTCACATTTTCCAGAATAGTAAGGTCCTCAAGAGTTGGGAAATGGAAGTGTAATTAGGTTGATATATGTGATGAAGCATTTGTCAACACATGTGAAAGTTGTAAAGAATTAAAAATAGGAAATGTAGTAAATTTTAGTTACATCCTGACAGCTCTAGACATTTCTGCATGGTGAAAAAGTGATACCTCAGCATTAGTGGAAAAACTTTGGATCACACATTACACAAGACCATCTAAGGAAGATTTTAAAACGGAAATTGCTATACCTCATAAGGTACTACTGTGTAGATGTTTTCCCCTAATGAAGTGAGATATAGTCACTTCTCTGGCATTAGATTTCATGCCAAAGCAACACCTTACTTAAACTGTGATGGAAACAGATAATGCTGTTCATAAGTGGTTTTAGTTTTTCTGTAGGATTTCATTGCATTTTTGTGCTATGAAGCACACGAGGAGCAGACTTCTAGTGATATCCTCAGATAGCTGAAACAGTTCTAGACCTAGGAGCTGTAGCTTTGGGCTGAATTCAGTTGCTAAAATTCCATTGCAAATCATGCTCTACAGATTTGCCTGACCCTTTATTTGTATATTACCTAGATGAGTAAGGTCTGCTTTCCCTACAGAACTGTAGTTGAAAAATTAAACATACCAATTCCTGAGACTCAGAAGGAAGGAAGGAAGAATCTGATATATTTGTTTTGAGAACTTTTCATTTTAACAATTAATTTTTCTTCCTTTGACTCCATAGCAGTTGCTGTATGATCAGGTAACTTCCTCTGGTCCCTGCTTCCCTCGAGAGAGGGAAGAAAGTGAATCTGTAATGTTTATTTCATAAGACAGTTTATCCATCACTCATTCCTTCTATGAGAAGGTGGTTGTATTTCTGTTGATACGGGAGCTGGGCATGGATGTTTATTATTGGCACACAGAGCTTTGATTTGTTTTTCCTGAGTCTCCCTTCTGTGCTCATAGTTGTCATACAGAGACACTTTTTACAGAGGTGTAGAAGTTAGACTAATGTTAGTTTATTCTGGCTGGTATTGCTTCTATCTGTAATAACCGTTATGTAGAATAGTAAATGTGAGATGATGGAGAGAGTATTAGTGGGACAGAAATCTTGTTGTTACTTAACATCTCTAGTTGAACAGTTGTCACTGGTTGCTGTCCTCATCCACTGGCTAAAAATACTACACCTGTGCTGTTACATGGTTGACTGATTCTGATATGTATGTATTACAAAACTACCTTTCCATTTTTTCAGGTTTTACAGCCTTTATTCAGTTCAGCCTGTTTCAGTAATGGGGGACCACCCACAGTTCTTGTTTGGGTGGTCCTGCACAAGCCTAGGAGAAAGTGCAGTGTAACTGCGTTCTCTGAGCGCTCACTCATCCCTGCACTTGTCGCCGTGACCTGCTTCTCCTTTCACCCAGCTGAACCTGCGTCCTCCTTATTCCTGGGTGGTCATCAGGTAGCTTGATTTTTTTAACAGGCCAACAAAACAGAAAATTAAGTATTACATGGTAGCCTTTCCCTCAGTAGGTACCCTTAAGGTATTTCTGCACTACCTAGAGGTCTATTTTAATTGTATCTTGAGTCCACTGCTTCTCTGTCAAATTTGGCTGATTGAAAATGGCCAACAGGTTAAAATATTGGGAGCATGGGGACACATGAGTGGACAGTCAGCATAATTGTGTATGTTGTTTCCTTTGAAAATGAGGTTCATAGGCAGGTCAGTTCATGAGAATTTGAGCAATAAGAGCAGGATAATCTCAGCTGGAGATGCTGAGCTGCCGCTGACTTGCTCTGTGTGTAGAGAATTAGCTATTCTGCAGTTATGGAAATCATATAGAAATGTGTATATTCTTTTGTATCCGGTCAGGATTCTTCACTTAAACTCTCTCTCAAGTTCTTCAGAAGATACAGCTATTTTTAAGAAGTGCCTAAGAAACTGAAAAAACCCTTGGGACTTTTTCTGGAAGTTTTCAGTCTCACCTTCCTTGAAATTCTTTGGTTGTAGTTCATCTTAAAATTCTCCTATGTATCAATGTTTCAATCCCTTTTATTTTGGATAAGAAAGTGGCATTGTTACAGGTTTATGGTGATATGCCTGGCATTGGTTTGAGTGGCTTGTTGTAGTTTAGTTATACCCAACTGAATTTAACTAAAATGATTCTTTTTTATAGACAGTTGTGTCTGCAAGGAGTGTTGATGATTACTTATGAGATCAGAGCTGGTTCAAATCAGATCATCTTGTTGGTCTAGAGAATTGGGAAAGAACCTGTGGGAACCATGTCTTCATAGTATTTCATGCACCACCCTGTAACTCTTAATGTAAAATATGTATAGAGTAACACAGCTCTGTATATTGCTCCAGTAAATGCTAGCAAATGGGTTTGCTAATGTAACTTGGCTTTGACTGGCTTTATTCCTTAAATATTATTGCTTAACTGTAGATACCAGGTTGTGCAAGTTAGATGTTGAAAGGTCAATGAGATATTTTAGTAGGGTAAAATCCTTCACTAAATCTCTAGTGCTGGCTGTCATATCTGAGGACGAGTCCAGGAGGAAATCAGTTTTTGCTCTGATTTTCTAAATGGATTAGACTCTTTATCTAGACTCTTCCGTCGTCTTCTGCTCGTGGTGGCTACTGTAGGTATACACAGCAACTCCAAAACAGTTTTTGTAATGAGCCCAAAATACTTGTTTTGTAGAAATGTGGAGGGAGTATTAAGTGGAGTTCCACCTGTAAATGGAGTTCTTTTCTTACTGGTGCTAAAGCCAAAGAAAGGCTATTACAGTAGGTTAGTCTGCCATTTTGCTTAAAGCAAGAAGTAGTATTTCACCTAATATCTTCTCTGCTAGAGTCTTTCTAAGTTTTCAAAGTACTGGCTTGGTGATAACTTTTGATATATCATCTTCAACCTTACAAAGGGGATAGGTGGGATATATATGAAAGTAAATTTGCCATTACATGGTTGTGTTAACTCAGAACTGATTTCAGATCGGCATATTCTGTTGTAGATGGAACCGAGTAACTGGAGACAAACGGTTCTTTCCATTTTGGAAATTCAAGCCTCTGTCAAGAAGTTTTGTGGTGGTAAACTACTTTTTAACAAATATTTCCCCATGTTTCCACTGGAGTGTCTGCTTCCTTTAAGTTTTGGGCAAATCTGTTTCACAAGGTAAACTAATGCTGTTACTTGCCAAGCACCTACAGGCTCAAAAACATGATTTATGTGCGTTTTGTTATTTTATTTAATTCTTGCTAAAAATGCTTCATAAGTACGTGAATTTTATTGTGGGAAAACTATGATCTTTAATTTCAATCTTACTGAACCAGATAATTATCAACTTCTGTGACTTTTTTTTATTCTGTGTATTTCTGCTACTTTGAATTTTCCCCAAATTATTCAGAGGTGGTGGTTGGTTGGTGGTTATTTTTTTTTCTTTTCAATGTGTAGATCCATGTTTTCTGTTGCCAGAGTATGATTTAGTAAAGTATCTCTTCTTTGGTATTACAAGAAGAGGACTAAAAGAGGTTTGAGTTCACGACAATTTTTAACCATTGCTGTGTTATGCCTAGCATGTACCAACCTTGTCACTGCTATTTTGATTTCTGTATGTATTTTATCCTCTGAAGTTCTCAATTTGTTAGGAACTTGTATGAAATTTTAATTGTATTGGGAATTCCTCCCATCTCATTTTACTTAGTGTTCCTTAAAATGTCATCTGTATGTGACAGGAATAAGGTACCATCAAGTTGTTATGCTTCTCCATAGTACTGTGCAAACTTTTTCTCTGAGGTAAAGGCAAGAGGGTGTTTTCAGTTACCATGCCATTATCAGAGGCTTATGCAAGTGAATAACAACATTTAGTCTAACTGTATTACTGTAGCTGCCTGCATATGTTTATAGAGGACGCTTTGTAGTTGCCTTTGCTAAAAAACGCAGTAGTCTGCCTGACTGCTGCAAACAGTTCATATGCAGAGGAAGTCTTCATGGTCCACTCTGTGTACAGAAATTTCTGATTCCAGACCCTGAGTTATGGTATCAGTGGAAAGATAGCGAGAGCTCATTTAAACATGTTTAAAAAATGAAAAAGTGAAGCAGTGGAAGCCAGAATTTTGTAGAAAAGCAGACAGATGATTTTTGATGAATAATGGAAATCTTAGGATTTTCTGTCTTTGTCAATTTGAGCAGGAACAGGCATATTTCATTGCTATATTATCATTCCTCTTTTGCATTTTCTTTTCCTACCGAAAGCTGGATACTGTTAATCCTTGATCCTACCAAAGCAGCTCTGTGTGGTATTACTGGGGTGACAGATTAAGGGCCAGAAGTGTTTAAGGAAGTTAGAACAGGTTATCCTTGTAATCTCAGAAGTGTAGTTAAGATTTCAGTTATACCTGCACATGTGTGTGTTTTATCAGTGAATGAAATTGAACAGCTGAGGAAATGGCCCTAAATTCTGAGTAGATTTCAGGGAGCTAAAAACTAAGAACAGTGTTTGTCTCCATGAGTTTGAACTCAAATTCTGACATTGTCTTAAAGTGGTGAGAAACAGCTGTGATGATTTAAATTATGAAAGATTTATTTTCTTTGATAATAAATCCTCAAGGTCAAGGGGGAAAAAAAAGTCCAGTTAAGGTGATTTTTGTATGCAGGAGATAATATTTTCATAGCTACATAAATATGACACAGTAGCTACTTCATATTTTCAGTCTCAAGATTTGGAACAGCAGTAGTGAGACCAGCCTAATCTCACTAATCCTTCTCTACCCCAAACAGTTCTTGGATTATAAATTGTTTATGTCTGAGGTGTTTTGAGTGGGCAATAATTATATCATTCCTAACTCTTCCATATTTATTGCAACTAGACCTTTTGCCTTTGGTGTAAGATTTCTCTGTGTGTTTATATTTGAGTAGAACTCTTCAGGCCATGCTATGTAAATTTTTATATTGGTATCTCCTGTGGACTTTGAAATGTGCAATTCCACGGCTATCCATAGTTTCTTAGAAAGCAAGGAGGGGAAAAAACAAGGTGGGTGGGGAGGAGAAAAACCCAAACAGAACATCTCAGAGATGTGCTACACAGTACTGCTCTTTCACACCATACTACTCTCCTGCAAGCTTCCACTGAAAGGCTGGTGCACAGAAAGATACCACAGCCTGTTATTCTGTGATTCAGTGTTCACCAAAAGTTGTCTTAATTGAGCCTAAATGTTTGAATCGCTGCTTGTGCCTTGCTCTTCCATGAAAAATAAATTAACACCATGGCAGTAAACTCACATAATATATTTGGGGTGGGTATTCCTGGAGACTTCTGGAATATATTAATTATCATATTGGAATCTCAGTCTTGTGGTGGAATGCATGATCTACTAATCACATCTGTGTTTTCTTGCTTTAAATTTCTTTCAGGATATTGTTTATCCTGTGCTTTCGAAAGACTGGGAAAAAACCCGAAAGAATGCTGTTTGCAGTCATGCAGCTAAAGATTTGCCTTCTCCAAATAAATTCAGCAACTTCGAAAGGGATGTAGGCTCGTAATGTACAATTGGTAGTACAATCTTTAAGTCATTAGTACTTTAGATAAGAAAATGACTTGTAGATTAAAAAAAGAAAACTCGTAGGCTATGACTTGCTCAGATATTGAGAAGGAGGATCTTTTTTGTTCTTAGGGAAAATGGCTTGAAAACCAGATTTGCCACATTCCTTGCTTTAAATTATTAAACAACCAAAAAAACCTCTCTGGTCTTTAATGTTGTTTTTGCATGTTTTGTTGGTGGGTTTCTCCCCCCGCCCTCTCCAATAATTGAAAACTGTCTCAGAAACCATTTTGAGTGTAAGGTGGCTTGAGTGTGTGTTAGTGGGTTTTCCTATAGTTATTTTCCAGGGAAAGTCTTTTGAGGGTGTGTTGATGTTTGCAGACAGAAAGCTTGCTTTTGTGCGTTTTGCGGAAGTGTGCTCCTGACGCTTTCTCAGCTTTTTTTGGGAAATACTTTCTGAGGCGTCAAGTGTGGACTGTCTGCAACTTCTGCTGAGTTAAAGACAGAACACTGTATGTTTTTTGTGTGAACTGAGTCGATTTTCATGTGGCTGCTCAACCTTGATTCCACGTGAGAGAAATCCTGGCACTTCGACTTCCCCTGCCCCAAATAACGTTAATATATTAAGGGGTAGTTACACATCAGCAGTGCTTCCAAGTTGTGAGGTGAACTCCTTGGTCTCTAACGCTGTCAGGCACAATTTCAGGGAAGAGGTAGAAACATCCTGATTTTAAAGGTGGTTTTGTCCATAAGTTAAAGCTGTCCATCGTATCTCTGTCCTGTAAAGCCTGTCTTATCATAGCTCACGGTTTCCTCAGGTGTTTAGGAAACAACTCAGGTGTTCTAGGAAGCAACTCATTCCTAGCATGCTGCATTCTTACTTGTGTTTTCAAAAGGAAATTCTTTAAATAGTTTGGTTTGAAGTATTACTGCTTTTATTACTTAGCACCCATCTGAAATGAGGGAATGCAAATCTATAGTTTCCTGCATTGTGTTGTAGAGGCTTTCTTTGAGGCATTTTTGTGAGTAAATCTCCGTTCATGACAGTAAATATAGCTAGGAATAGGTGCTTTTAGCTCAGGAGGTAGAGCTTTAAAGATTACTTTCTGGAGGTAACAGTGGAGGACATAGTTTAATTTTCTGCTGCTTAGCTCCTATGTGCTGAGCTTTTGTGTATCTAATCTGGAGAGATTAGACCAAAGGGATGAAACTGTCTCTGTCGCAGCTGTTTTGCTTCTGACTGCTGCTTTCTCCTACTGCTGCTGATAGTCATGAAGACAACTGTTCATTAGCTGCATCTCTGTGCTATTATTTTGGTCATGGAACTCTAGCTAAATATTTGGATTTCTGGGGAAAAAATGTCAAAGGGTTAAGAAAAAAAAAATGTTGATTTGTTTGAGTACTGTCAAATAAAGAAAATCAAATGTGAGCTAGTTCGTTTTCTTCAGTGCTGCTTGCTACCAACTCTTGTACGTTTGATCTTTTTTTTTACTGCAGTTGCATTAGTATACTTTTCTGTCTGACTTTAATTGTAGCATCTCTTTTATTCAGGAAATACTGAGGTAACTCCCTTTTTGCCTTGAAATATAAATCACTTTGCATTTCTCATGTCTCCATTTTCTCCTTGCAGTTAGGAGTGATGGATTAGAATTAGGCTGCAGCACAGATTGGGAAAATCTCCCAGCATCCTTTTCCTGCAGAGGCATCAGCTTCCAGCGTTGACTGTAGCTGCTGCCACTCCAACTGACGTTTCTTTTGAATTTGGCTATGGAGAGTGCCTGTGATGCCAGCTGCTGGCTTGTGAACTTTTATCCTTTTATTCTTTTTGCTTGATAACTCATTAATAAAACCTCATGGATATTGAGAAATAGAACAGAATCCATTTTCTTTTTACGCTTTTCTTCTGTGGGGTTTTTTTTTTTTGTGTGTGTGTGTGTGCAGTGGAAAAAGAGCAGAGTGAAAGAAGCAGCGCTCGTTTTTGCATAAGGACTATATTTACGTACCTGAAGTTAACTGAATTAATCCTGTAAGTATATTATTCCTGCCTACTAGCTCCTGAAATCATGAATATGGTAGTCAGATTTACAGGGTTTTATCAGTAAAAATTTACTTTGTCAGGTATGTTGAACACTTAAACTACAAAAAAAATTTTTTTAGATGCATTTCCTTGAAGAAGAGAGTAAAATGATATATTCACAAGGGGTTTATGAAATAATTGTTTTTCCTCTGCACTTTGCAGTGGTGAGCAATGATTTTGGAGAGCAGAAGCTTCTCTGCTGATGTCAGTGCTTAATCAGCTCAGATGCTGTAGGTTGTAGAACACTGCACGGTGTGTATTTTGGGATGCTGTTCTTTAAAATGTGGTAATTTAAGGACTGTGTCAGCCTTGTAGTTATTTTATCAGTTTATGTCTTCTACTCTTGGTAGCTGTGCTGATTTAACTATTTGAGGTTATATAATTTTTGACTTATTTATTTCATGGGATGCAGTTCTGTGCTTTCTAAGTACTAAATGTTAAGTATGATACAGTGTGTTTTTAGAGACATTAGTAATTTAAGGTCTCCAACATTAACTGTAAGTTCACTGTGTAATAAATTCCCATAAATTGCTTTGAAGTTTAGGAAGTGTCTTACTAGGATCACACTGTCCTAATTTTCTCTTTGGAACTGAGCCAGCATTTATGTGACGCAGTGTTAGTCCCATAAACATCTGGCTTTATCTGATGTCCTGCTTGCTGCATTATTTATTTCTTGTTTTTTCTATAGCATGATAAGTGGCATTTTTATTTGTTTTGTGTAAAACTGTCAGTAAGCTGTCATTATTATGTATATATGATAGCTCTTTTAGGAGGATCTTCTTCAACCTATTTTCTTGTCAGCAAGTATTATTTAGACCTACTTTCCAAGGGAAACGTTGAACAGATTAATTTTCTGTGGGTGGGGATGGTGGTGTTGTTGGTGAACCTCTATCTGTATCTCCATGATGTATATTAAGTTTTGGCAGTATTGCTCTCTGGCATATTCAGGTGCTCTTTTTTGTACACAGTATTGCCTGTATTGACCTCAGCTGGATTATTTGTTATAAACTATTAGTCTGATAAGGGGTATTGAAACATAGTAAATTGTTAGTTTACTTGCAAAGATCTCATGTTAAAACATACATCTAAAAATGCCATTGAACCACTGAGTTCTATTAATAAATCTGATAATAACCTTTTGTAGTGCTGTGCATTTCCATTAGTGTCCAGCAGAACGGTGTAAAGCAGATTTTTTTCTTATACCTGCAAACCAACACTGACACTGCTTTGTGTTTTCTTTCCCTTCTGTCAAACTACGGTCAGTTCTAAATACCTGTGATCTGATTGTTTTGCTGACTGGATTACATGTATTTTGCAGTGCTGTGTCAAAGTGATGCAGGAGTAACTTGATAGGCTTGAGAAGGATTATTTCACAATCATTTCAGTGATCAGATAAACTGTATGTGCATATTCATGTGGGTAAATAGTAGCCCAGGAAGTTGTCATGTGTGTTTGATCCCACAATATGGCTGATTCATTACGGAAAATTTGCGTCTTATTGTGCATGTGCAAGGCAATTCCCTGTTGAACTTAAAGAACTTGGTGTCAGATGCTGGTATTTCTTTTCTCCCCTCAGGCTGTAAAAACACCTGACTTGCAATAAAGTGATTGTTGGCGTACTGAATCTGATTAATAGTCAGTCCAAACCTGAAACATTTGTGAATGCCCATGTGTAGGTTTTTTTGGTGTGGGTTGGTTGTTGTGGTGGTTTTTTTTGTGTGTTTTTTTTTTTTTTTTTTCTGGGGAGGAAAGGGGAGGACGGGGGAGGGGTTTGGTTTGGTTTTTTTGTTAAGAAAAAAAGTGGCTGGAAATGTAGCGTGTCTTTTTGTGTTTTTCAGAGGAGGGGACAGCAATGTTGGCAATGGCAGGTGCTGGTCAGCCAGTACGATGAGTTTAGTTTTGGCAGTATTTCCTGTGGCACCTGAGACTCAAGCAGATGACCAACTTTGCCTTGGTTTTCTTCTTTTGTGCTTATTCAATCACTTTGTTGCATCTGTAGAGCAGTAATAGTATGTGAGGATACAACAATCAGTATTTTCTTGTGGTGTTCAGATACTGCATTGGAAATAAATATATAGATAAGCAAATCCATGTTTTCAGTAAAAAAATAAATCAGGAAGCTTTCTTTATCTCATCACCCCTCCCTGCCCTCCCCAGTCATGGACATAAAGTAAATGTTTGGAAGCAAAACCTTTTGACCACTTTCTTGTATTCCAGTACCAGATTATCATGCAGCAGCACCGTAGGTGCTGGGATGCTTTCTAACTAGAACAAAAACAGTCCTGTCCATGACCCCAAAGTTCGAGATCACAAGTAAGACTCATACAAAATGTAAAGGAAAGAAATATTATCTGTCTCCTGACAGGTGGTGGCCCAACTTTTAAAATTTAAGGTCCGATGAGGCTTTTAAGAAGGATTTTTTGCTTGTATATAAAGTTTTTGGTGCATTTGAGGGTTTTTAAATACATTCCATTCATAAGTCAGTATTACAAATATTTCTACTGCTCTGAGCAGTAATAATTCCTAAAATAAAACAGTTGTCTCCTGTAGCTAAATATGTATCTGAAGTTTAGAAGAGCTAAAATTAGAACTTGCTTTTCTAAAATGGAAGAGAGAGCAAACAACCTTCCTAAAATGCCAGCAGCTCCCCTCCCCCAACTTCTGATCTGTGAGGAACAGAGCTTTATCTGCCTTCTGGCTGCCTCGTCCTTAGATTACATGTGCCTAGTAAGGTATAGTAATTGATCAGTTAAAATAGTCTCGTAGTGATATTCCAGTAGTCTATGAAAAGCTGTCAGTTTGAACTTTTTTCAACAATGCTAAGGTAGAGATAAAAACTTTAAAGTCGTTCTCGCCTCATTTTCATGCATTTCATTTTGATAATTGTTGATTTTCAGCAGGGGCAACTGCCTCTTCCCCCCAACAGTTACCTCTTCTTACTCTCTTTCTGACAGCTCTGACTCCTTTTCTGTAGCTGTTCCTTTTGAAAAACGAAGTTTTTGATGCTTTCTTTTTATTATGTGTACAGATGTGTAATATCAGCTAGCTACTGTTTCATCTTTTTGCCTGCATCAGCGTTTGCCACAGCTGTTAGACGAGGGAGAATAAAGAATTTAAGAACAAAATAAAACAAAAAACCCAAACCCAACAATAAACAAAATCCCCCCAAACCCAATGCTATAAAGAAAAGGAAAATGCCCTAGTGATGAGATTGCTTGATCATGCAAAGGATGGTACAGGCAGATCCCTTGGTATTGAGACAGCAATCCAGCAATTCACTGATACAAATAACTGACTAAATGCTGCTATCTCGTAGTCGGGTAGCATTGAGAAGGGAGGTTCAACCTCACTGAACTGAACTCGTAGCATGGCATTTCTATCCTCTGCTGTTACCAGTTCTGTGGGTGGATAGGTGTCTCCAAAATTCTAGTGAAATGTAGTACTCAGGAAGGACTTGGGTAAGTACAACGCTGTTTGTCTGCTATAGAACGTCATTTTTAAATATAGTGTACAAGAAAGTCCCAAGAGAGGGAAAAGTGAAAATAAGTATGTTACCCTAACAGTTTTGCCAAAATCCCAGGCTATGTAGACTAATATCATTTAAACTAAATGGCTGTTGTTGGGGGGGGCGTGTCTGTTGCATGGTTTTGGGTGGGGTTTTATGTTTCTTCTTGTTTGTTTTTTAAAAAACTGCCTGTTGTTGAATGGATTGTAATATAGTAGGCTTTTAGAGTAACTTCTGCCTGTTTTCAAATCTGGCTAGCACAGCACTGGATAGTTTTGCTGCCAGTTGGGTTTCCTTAAATGAATGTTTAGCACACAGACTACAGCATGCGTTGGTGAAGTTCTGAAACAGTGAAGTTACTACGCCTTCAGAGGAATAAAGTCTGTGTTGCATCAGCATGAAATTTTTTTTCAATGCTTCCCATAAGCTGCTAACATTTCCCCATAATATGCAAACTACAAAATTTTACTTATTTATGTTTCTTATAAAAAGGAATGTGTGCATAATGAATGCAGAATTTGCTGTGGAGGTAAACTATGACCAGTGGATTTACTGTATGGGTAAAAAAAGTTAGTGTTTAACTATACTGATCAGGTATCTGTAGTTTATAGACTTTCTACATTAAAGATAATAGCCTAGGATAGGAAGTGATTTATGTAAATTGGAAATAATTTCAAACTTATAGGATTATGGCTTAAGATTTTTCTGTTGTGTGATTATAAGTGGTGTTAAAGTCTGGGGTTTAGAGGAAATGGTGAAGTTTGCAGAAAGTTTTCTGTTTACAATAGAAAAAATTGTTAATCACATGGTCTTATACCTTTCCGTGATTATTTTTAAACTAACACATTTGGTTAAGCATCCTTTTTGTTCATAAATTGGAAGTGATTGGCAATTTAAGAACACTGTGATCCCTTTAATATAAAGGCTTTAACATGCTTTAATTTGTCAGCTTCAGGGAACACCTAAATGTGAGAAAGGTTAATCAGTTTGATTCTACCTGTCTGAATTGTTCTCCAGATGGAAGGAATGTATAGCATGCATACAGATAGAAGAAGAAAATCCAGCCTCATGGAGGCTTGCCTGATGCACCTTGCTTTTTCAGAGCCTGAATCCTCTACTCAGCCACCAAGATACTGCAAGACATGTGCCAGCACTAGCATCCTGTGGGATGTGGGGTGTGTGCAATTTCTTACTCAGGTCAGGGGTTCTGAGAGAGAATGATACATGCTCTGCTTTCATGAAGGTTCCTTAGATTCAAACTTGATACAGAAATTATTCCTGGAAGTGGTGCATCTCTGCTTGTGTTTATTTTAAAACAAAACCAAACCAAACGGAAGTCCCACTGGTGAGTTTTAGGAGTAGTCCCTTGTAATAAGAAGATTTAGCCTAACTAGAAAGCTACTGTCTTTGCTTTTACGAACATTTCCTAATGTTCACTATATGTAAATCTATGGATTGTACTACCAAGGACCATGTAAGCCTTCAACCACCCTTCACTAGACTATCCTGAACATAAAATGTAGACCCAACAGAATATCTCAGTACGATTCGGCAAGAAGCTTATTTTATGCTAGCCTTTGCTTTGTTGGTGGGTATTTGTAATGCGGAGTGATGCCACCTGCTGCTCTGTAGTATGTGGGTAGTACTCCTACAAAGTGTCTCACTGTTTATCTGATAAGATTTATACCTGTGTTGCAACTTGGTGCCTGTGCAAAGGATTGATAAAAGTGACAGCAAACGACATTGTCCCTTAGGAAATGATCCAAACTAGATTTTGGCGTATCACTAAGCAGAAGAGTGAAGTAATACTGTTGGCTGATGTGAGTGATGGATGAGACGGATAGGATGAAAAAGATTTTTCTTCTCAAATGGTTAACTCAATGGTGAGGAATACTGTGCTTTCAAAAGATGAAGAAAATTATTTGAAGAGAGATTTCCAGATAGCAGAACTAATAGCTGAGTTTTCTGTATGCTTGCTCAGATACAATGGATACACATGGATTACTGTTAATGTGAAAACAATTCCTACTTGACATTGCAAATCTTTGCAGTTGCCAGCTGCACATATAAAAAGAAGACCTAATGCAGTTCTATAATATATTTTTTTATGGACATAAACATTCAAAAATATTCATAAGGAGATAAGCAATCCTGGAAACATTTCGTAGAGATAGGAGACCACCATCTATTTGGAGGAAAATTAAATAGGTACTAAGGATCAAAGTTCAGTGATGTTCCCTTAAACAGGCAAGGGAGACATATTTCTTCTCTGTTATGCATGGACAGAGACGCTAGTTAGCCTTTTCTGCTTAAAGCTTACCAGAAGAATCTGACAGCATATAGAGGCAAGGTGTTGAATCACAAGAAAAATTGGCATACATTGGTGAAGGATAAAATAATTGAAGGAAATAAGAATTCTGGGGTTTGTATTGTTATTTTATAGGGCTAGGCAGGAAGAAGGGTCTCTGTCACAGCAAAGGATGACTGTGTTTTCCCTTCACTGAGACTGAAGAGAGAGGAGTAGTAGTAGACTACTACAGGACTTCCTATGCTTGAATAGAAAATAACTGGATGGGATCAAGAGCAAAGAACCTGTTCATTACCGGTTTCCTCATTCTTAAGTATGACTGTTCAATACTGCAGAATTAAGAATGGAATTATCCTTGTTCTAGTGGCAGGACAGAATGTCTTCTTCTATGCCTCTGCATATCTGAGGCATAGTTCAAAATTAAAAATCCAGCAAAAAGAAGGATGCCAGGGACAGAAAATCTTTGTGCTGCAGTAACACAAAGTGTCGGTCATTTGAGTTTAACAAGTGACTGGTGATGTGGTGGTGGCACTTGTTAAATGTTTTGGGTCTTTGGTAAATAGTAAGACCAGCCAAGAGGATATCAAGTGTATTTTGGCATGTAAAGCCACGCAAGATGTGAACATGAAGTGATGATTTAATGGTACCTGTGTGAGCTGTAAACTGTGACCTTTTGATACTGTAGTTTGAGTACAGCTTTTGATCTTGGCTGGGAGAAAGGCTTCCAGGGAGACAGTAGGTTCGAGCCCCCGCAGGACTCTGTTTGAAGGCTTCAGTTTACTTTATGCTAAGTATGCATGGCAGTACTTATCAGCACTGAGCTCAGTGCCACTTATGCGGAAGAAGGGTGTACCTGCGCAGTAGTCCCCTCAATAAGGGAGGGAGGGGAAGAGGAATCCCATCAGCTAAAAACCATCAGAATCACCACTGTTCTTGGACATTAGAAGGGATCAATACACTTAAAGTAGAGCAGCGTTCAAAAATACCCTGAGCCTCCTAGCCAAGAAAAAGGAGCTATTGAGTAGGTTCTAGTGATGATCAGCTCCTCATATCATGCACTGGCTATTTAAGACTCATGACAAGATAGTTAACTCTTTTTGACGTGGCAAAACATAAACAGTTAAATATCAAGTTCTCTAATTGAAGGTATTCATCACTACAAAGGAAAAGATCTACTTCAGCAAATATAGAAATATTCTGAATAGCAACAGTGAGTACGAGATTTTGACAGTATATTAGGACTGTTTGACTTGCCAGCTTGCTGCAGAGGACAAGAACTGCCTGAGAAAAATATACTTTAATGCTGTTTTGCCATCATTACCTTGGCAGTAAATACTCTAGCAGATGCCTGCATATATGTTACTTCAGAAGAGTGCTATGGATGATAGTTTCTTGCTGCCTTACTTGTTGATACTGTGGTTGACGCCAGAATGGTTTTCATTTGAGTTTGAGGAAACAAATGCCTCTAAAAGATTCTTCATTTGATGAAGCTTCTTTAAACGTTAAGGGTCACTTTTTTGCTAAAGTACTTATTTCCTGGGAAGTTTTCTTTTAGATTTTTTGCATCTTGTTTTCTTGATCCTTATCATCAAAACAGCATTCTCCCTGTATACGCCCAATTTTTAGAAGACCTTATTTTCAGTCCTTTTTTTGTGTCATGTGCATCTTAATGTGGGTATCTTAAAACTAAATTGCTATTGCTAGTTTCAAATTTTTGTGGTTTCCTTCCCTTGAAGTATTGCTTTGCTCCCACTAATAACTTCAAATATTTTTAGTAACTGTAGCCCAGTTGAGAGTCTTGTTAGGGAGAACAGTAGCTGTAAAAACCAAGTTGCTGGCAATTAGATGTTGTTTACCAGATGAGGCGGATTATTTTGGCTGTGTTGAAATGAGCCAAGAAATGGTTTTAGAATTTCAAAAACTAAATTCTGCAATCCCTCTTCATACAAAGTACTGCTTGCACATTTAAGTCCAGCTAACATTAATGAAGTGATGTGGAACTCGGTCCCAAATATATGATTTAAAATGTGTCAAACACAGAGTAAAGGTGTAAACTTTTCTGCAATTCTCCTATTTGTAGCTCCTGAATACCCTTTCAAGAGAAGCAGTGGTAGATCACTGCAGCAGGGGTGATTGTATTAAAAGTTTACTGAATTTCCTGCAGATACAGAGACAGTGGCATGTACCAAGTTTATACTTAACTCTAGATATATAAACTGCCTTCCAGGAATGCTCTTACGCTGAGCCCTGGTGTGGACAGATGTGTTACTACATAACTCACTACATGTTGAAATACATTTTTTAAACACTAGAGCAATAACGTTTTTAATTTGTTTTAGGCTAGTAGTTATGCTCACTTTTAAATTAACTATAGGGAAAAAGGAAAGTGGCTCAATAAGCTGTAAACTGTTTTGACCTTTTAAATTAGTAATGCTCTTGCTTTGTGTACATCCTGAGGACTGTCTCCTAATAGTGAATATTCCAATACATCTCAGGGTTTTCAAGTCAGTATTCTTATTCTTTGTTTCTATCACAGCTCCAAGTAGCTGATTAGAAGAATCAACTTAAAGCTGCTAATAACTTCCTTATGGACATAAGGATCATAGGGATCGTAATGGTTGATAGTTGAAGGAGACTCCCTTCTGAGGGGAACAGGAGTCTGCGTTAGAGATGTCACTAGGAAACTTGCTAGCCTGGTATGGCCCTCGGACTACTACCCGTTACTGCTCTTCCCTGGGGGTGGTTATGAAGTTGCAGTACGTAGCCCAAGGGTGATTAAAAGAGACTTCAGGGCCTTGGGACGGTTAGTGAGGGAATCTGGGACACA
Organism: Phalacrocorax aristotelis; assembly: GCF_949628215.1. Classification (NCBI taxonomy): domain Eukaryota; kingdom Metazoa; phylum Chordata; class Aves; order Suliformes; family Phalacrocoracidae; genus Phalacrocorax; species Phalacrocorax aristotelis. Next base: position 47,048,582 of record NC_134311.1, read on the forward strand.
GGTTTTTTCCTCCCTCCTTCCAGTTGTGGGCAGTGATGTTGGAAGGAACAGGTGGACCCAATCTATTAACACATGGCTCCGTGGCTGGTGTCACCAGCACAACTTGGGGCTTTTTGATAATGGGATGGCCAACACAGCACTAGGATTGCTGGCATCAAATGGGAGCCACCTTTTTCAAAGGGGAAAGAGGGTCTTTGCTCAGGATCTTGTAGGGCTTATTGACAGGGCTTTAAACTAGAGGCAACGGGGGAGGGGGAATGTAGCAGGCTTGCCTGTGACAGGCTGCGGGACGATACACAATGGTTAGAGGGATGGGTTGTTAGGATGATCCCTCAACTTGTTGCCCAGAGGTGTGCTGGGGACACTGCAGCACAGTCAAAGTGTTGTGGAGATGAGCAGGGGGCTCCTGAGGTGGTAGGAGCCAGCAAGGAAACTCCCATGGAACACCTCAAGGGAATCAAGTGGTGTTCTACTAAGAAGGCGACACAGCCCACAGCCCAGATGAAATGCCTCTACACAAACACACGTGGTATGGGAAACAAACAGGAGGAGTAGGAAGCTACCGTGCTGCTAGAAAGCTATGACCCGACTGCCGTTACTGAAACTCGGTGAGGCAAATCCCATCACTGGAATGTGGCTCCAGGCTGTTCAGAAGGGATGGGTGGGGAAGGAGGGATGGAGGCGTTGCCCTCTACATAAAGAAATTGATACAGTGTGAAGAGATGGCCCTGAAGAATAACCACAGCAGGTCAAAAGCTTATGGGTAAGAATCGGAGACAGAGGCAACAAAGGGAACCTTGTGGTTGGTGTCCTCTACAGGCTGCCTGATCAAGGGGAGCCTACTGACAAAGCCGTCTTCCTCCAACTCTGGAAGGCTTTGCGCTTGCAGGCTCTTGTCCTACTGGGGGACTTCAACCACCCTGACATCTGTTGGAAAAGTAGCAGAGAGAGCTGTAGTCAATCCAGGAGATTCTAGAATGAGTTGAGGATAACTTGTTAAGATTAATTCTAGGTAATAGACAACCCTACCCAAGGGGGTGCAATGCTTGAGCTTATGGTCACCAATGCAAGTGAGCTCATCGGTGACATCAAGATTGGAGGCAGTCTGGGCTGCAGTGATCACGCATTGGTGGAGTTCATGCTCCTGAGGGGTACAGTAAAAGCAAGAGGTATAGTCAGGGCCCTAAATTTAAGGAAAGCAACATTCCAGCTGTTCAAGGAGTTAGTCAGAAGGACATGCTGGGAAACGGTCCTCAGGGAAAAGGGAGCAGAACAGAGCTGGCAGATCTTTAAGGATGCTTTCCATAGAGCACAAGAGCTCTCAGTTCCCTGGTGTAAGAAAGCAGGGAAGCAAGGGAAGAGACCAACATGGCTGACTTGAGACATGCTGGTCAAACTAAAGAGCAAGAAGGAACTGCACAGGCAGTGGAAGCAGAGACAGGTATCCCAGGAATAGCATATGGACGCTGCCTGGTTGTGTAGGGATGGGGCCAGGAGGGCCAAGGCGTGGCTGGAGCTTGTTTGGCAAGGGATGCAAAGAATAACAAAAATGGCTTCTACAGGTACGTCAACCAGAGAAGAAAGGTTAAAGAAAGTGTACTCCCCACCCCAATGAACAAGACTGGTGACCCAGTATCAACAGACGAGGAGAAGACTGAGGTACTCAACTTTTTTGCCTCAGTCTTCTTTGATAACCTCTCTCCTCACCCCTCTTGAGTTGATGGCCTACAAGATGGGGACCACAGGGGTAAAGCCACTCCCGCTGTAAGGGAAGATCAGGTTTGTGACCACCTGAGGAACCTGAACATAAACAATTCTATGGGATGTAATGAGATGCATCCCAGAGTCCTGAGGGAATTGGCTGAGGTAGCTGTCAAGCCACTCTCCATGATATTTGAAAAGTCATGGCGGTCAGGTGAAGTCCCTGGGGACTGGAAAAAGGGAAACATTGTGCTCATCTTTAAAAAAAGTAGAAAGGAGCTGGGAACTACCAACCTGTCAGCCTCACCTCTGTGCCTGGGAAGATCATGGAGGAGATCCTCCTAGAAGCTATGCTAAAGCATATGGAGGACAGGGAGGTGATTTGAGACAGCCAGCATTGCTTCACCAAGGGCAAGTCCTGCCTGACCAATCTAGTGGCTTTCTGTGATGGAGTGACTATATCAGTGGACAAGGGAGAAGCAATGGATTCTGTCTGGACTTTTGTAAAGCCTTCAACACCCCCCCCCCCCAGCATCCTTCTCTCTAAATTGGAGAGATATGGATTTGATTGGTGGACTGTTCAGTGGTTAATTGGTTGGATGGTCACATCCAGAGGCCAGTGGTCAACAGCTTGATGTCCACATGGAGACTGGTGCCAAGTGGTGTCCCTCAGGGGTCTGTACTGGGACCAGTGCTGTTTAATATTTTCATCAATGACTTAGTGGGATCATGCCCACCCTCAGCAAGTTTGTAGGTGACACCAAGCTGAGCGGTGCAGTTGGCACACCAGAAGGATAGGATGTCATCCAACGAGACCTGGACAAGCTGGAGAGGTGGGCCTGTGAGAATCTCATGAGATTCAACAAGGCCAAGTGCAAGGTCCTCCACCTGGGTTGGGGCAACCCCTGATATCAGTAGAGGCTGAGGGATGAAGGGATTGAGAGCAGCCCTACAGAGAAGGACTTGCGGGTACTGGTGGAGGAAAAGCTGGACATGAGCCAACAATGTGCTCTTGCAGCTCAGAAGGCCAGCCATATCTTGGGCTGCATCAAAGGAAGCGTGGCCAGCAAGTCAAGAGAGATGATTCTGTTCCTCTACTTCGCTCTGGTGTAACCCCACCTGGAGTGCTGCATCCAGCTCTGGAGCCTTCAGCACAAGAAGGACATGGACCTATTGGAGTGGGTCCAGAGGAGAACCACAAAAATGATCTGAGGTTTTGGAGCACCTCTTCTATGAGGACAGCCTGAGAGAGTTGAGGTGTTCAGCCTTGAGAAGGCTCTGGGAAGACCTTATTGCAGCCTTTCAGTACTTAAAGGGGGACTATAGGAAAGATGGGGACAATCTTTTTAGCAAGGCCTGTTGTGCCAGGACAAGGGGTAATGGTTTTAAACTGAAGGAGGGTAGATTTCTTTAGGCTGGATATAAGGAAGAAATTTTTAACAATGAGGGTGGTGAAACATTGGAACAGGTTGCCTGGAGAGGTAATAGATGCCCCATGCCTAGAAACATTCCAGGTCAGGTTGGACGGGGCTCTGAGCAACCTGATCTATTTGGAGGTGTCCCTGCTCACTGCAGGGAGGTTGGACTAGATGACCTCTAAAGATCCCTTCCAACCCAAACCGTTCTATGATTCCATGATTCTATGACAGTATACCCCCACTGTGCTGGAACAGTTTCATGAGTAACTCAACACCAAGCCCAAGATACATAACCTATTGCTGGAACTCAAAACACTTATTCTTTTTTTCATAAAAGAAGTTTGAAATAGTACTGAGAAGAAACCTTTTCACAACACAAAGCATTTGAAGTTATCTTTAAAGTACCTAGAAGGTAACACAGTGGTATTTTATTCTCCTTGTAATGTGCCATTGTTACCTTTGTGTTAACCCCCAATATAGCACACTTTTCTTTTTCCTCTTTTCATTTAGAAGTGAACTGTATTCACTGGGTGTAAAATCCATAGTGATTTCACTGAAGTAGTGTTAATTTAATCTACTCCAGAATAAATTGAAGCATATACTCATCTGAGGTGATAAAATGTGTTAAGTTTCTGTCAATTCTAGGAAACTGTATGTGGAGGTAGGGGAAAAAATGAGTTTGTTGAAACAAGACTGAGTCAGAAGGAGAACAACATGAATCAGAGTGTGAGTCAGCATTGCTCATTGAACTGTTCATCAGTCTGCTAACTTGTTGCAGAAATTGGTTTGTGATGTTTAAGGAGAAGAGGAGGTACATACTCTTTCTGAGCTGCTGCATAGAAATATTCCTTGTCTGCCAGCGAAGACAGCCAAATTGCTTCTGAATCAGTATGCTCCTTTCTTCCAACCTCTCTGGTGTCAAGTTATGGTCTGAGTTGGAGTGATTCCTTCTGGTTGTGTTCCTCTGCTGCAGAACGTAGGAAAACAGTAGAAAATATGTGTGACGAGTAATTAAACAGAAGTGAGTCTCTTTGGTAGAGGATATGATTCACCTATCAGAAATAAGAGTCTGAGAAAACTGACTTCCCAAGTTTTATATCTGAAGTGGGAGAATAATTTCATAACTTTGCTTGATAGAAGGAACAGTAAATGTATTGACATAAGGAATACTGTTTCCATTGTCTGCAGGCTTTGGTTACATGAAGTCAGCAGCGCAGGAACTAGCCTGTAACACAGGAAAAAAACATGACAGCTATGTGCTGGAGAGATCTGCTGCTTAACCATTTAATAGGAAAAGATAGTTTTTACAGGGTGCCAGGGCTCTGTTGTTTTAAGGAACCTTGTTTATGGGATCATTTTACAAATATTGGTAAATACCCTGGTGACGCTAGAGTTGGTGGTATGATGGTGTTTGGGAGCCTGATGGCTAATGGTATCTCCAGTAACAGCTAAAAAGGCAGCATGTCCATGGCTATGTTATACAAAACAAAGATTAGATCTTCCTTCCAAATGAAATTCCAACAGTTGCTGACTGCAGGGTAGGAAGTGTGCATGTTTACATCATACAAATACAGAAAATTTGTTTCTTTTCACTAAGATGAGGCCTGGTGAAGCAGTGGGAATAGAACATTGCTCTTGCATCTTGATGCTCGCATTCAGAAAAAAGGTACAGCAGTGGGATACTGTAATACTTATTTTATTTGCTGTTACTTTCCACATGAAGTCTAGGAAACTTTCCTACCCTTTCCAGGCTGAACCCTAGTATTTTACGACTTAAGTGAATAAAGTAGGGATTGGTTGTTAAATTACTGGCAGTTGTGAATGATCCACCTTCCTTCGGGTTCTTTCATGAACTATGTGATTATACATCTGTCACCTGTGGGTCTTCTCCCTCTCTTACTTCAGGTGACTGTTCATAGTTACTCCTGTGTGTAGCAGATCATCACCTCATGTTGGGTTTGTCTGTTCCAATCATTCACAGAGTTCCTGGCCCACCTCATAATTAGCAAACATGCTGTGAGGGGAGGGGACCAGAAGGTCCATCTGTCCTCTGCAATTTTTGAAGATTTTTTTTTTTAATTCCCCACCACCCCCACTTAATATGGCCACCAGGATTTGTATTGGAAAACACATGGAAGAGGGTAGCGCTTCAATGGTCGTCACAAAATAGTTGTGGTGTGCAAGTAAAAGAGAGTGGGAACCCCTTCTTGTCATCTGGTAGATCTCAACTTTGATTACTGGATTTTTTTTTAAGACAGTCATTGCAAATTTGGTATTTAGAAAATACCCCCCCCCCTTTTTTTTCCTTCTTGAGAAATTAATTGAAAGCAACTAGCCATTTTTCCTATCAGGAAAGGTGGAGAAAATGGAATGTGTGATCTAATCAGGCGTGGACCGAGTGAAATGTAGTTTCCTAAAAATCAAATGTGAAATGAGGATATAGAAACATGGGAACACACAATGGTGATGATGTCATGTTGTTGAGGGACTAACTTGGGTCCTTGCTTTTGTAGCAGAAAAAAAACAGCCTCTAAATCTAGCTAAAAATTAGTTCTTTGATTTGTTAACAGATGGTATTCATGAAATCAGCTGATAAAACTGAGTGTTCTACAAAGCTTTCAGTCATTGTGAGTCTTTTTTTTTTTTATTTCTTGATGCGGTTCTTTGGAGGGTGTACTATTTAAGACATTTGAGGAGGACATGAAACAAGTACATTTCTCTCCTGCTTGTATAAATATTTTTATTTGGACAGATTTGTTTACATATTCAGAGTCTGAATGCACTAAAATAAAATTACTTTCTTCATATTTGTTTTGATAAACATTTTAATTCTCTTTTACGAAGTAAGAAGTGCAGGATCTTAATTGTACTTATTTCTGATAATTGTTAATGGGAAACCTTTAACCAGTTGCGCAGATTTAGTGTGAAGTTCTATATCTACTTTGCCAGTAAACTTAGCTATGAGAGTACTTTAACTGAAGTGTTACAAGAATTTAAAGCTTTCTGAACAAAAATAAAATATAATAATGTATTCCTGTAATTAATGGAACTACCTTTTATAAAATGAATGTCTAGACAACAGGTTAAGAAATATTAGCCAGTGTAGCCTGAGTTATAAACTGTACCTTTATGTTCTATACTTTCCAGTGCAGTGAAGGGCATGAAGAGTGGTATGTAAACAATAAAATGCTGACTTCCTTTTTGTGTCCCCGCAGCAGGAGAAAAGATACTGCTGTTGCTTTATCTGAAGGATTTTTATTTGGTATTGGGGCTCGTGTATTTATACATAAACCTAAGTAAACTTGCTGTACAATAACTTCCCTGAAATTCCTTTAAGAAAATTGGAAGGCAATTTAGATATCTAGATTAAGGGTATAGAAGTGAGAGAACATTAACTGATAGTGGCAATGGGATAGTATGTAACTGATGACATAGGCCAGCAATGAAAAGGACATAGATGTAGCAGACTGGCTTTCCAGTAGCCATATGGTACTAATCAGTACAGGCTAATAAGGACTTTGGTTCCTGTACTTACATCCTATACAGTAGGGCAAATGTGGGCCGCATTGCGGTGCTTGTTCCCCAGGCCCTTACGTAGGACTAGAAATTGGGATGAAACCTGTGGTGTGATGGGCTGGAAGTAACCCAACACACATGGGAAAAGAGGCAGCTGCTTTCCTGATATCACTTGTTCTGGTTGACTGGACCGCCATGGTGCCCCTTCTCTGCTGGTGTGACAGTGGTACTTTTGTTGGACAGGTGGAGATCAGGACTGTAGGTTGCATTGAGAATATGACCTTTCCTGCAGAGTGTGGAGCTGAATGATGTGAAAGCTTAGTGAGTAGCTAATGGTAACAGTTGAATCACAGATGCAAATGCTTCTTCTTTTAAGAACTGTAGGTTTTTGCTACACAAAATTACATAAATCTTAAAATCGCATATGTCATAATCAAGTTGAATCCCATTAAAGGAGAAGATAAAGGTATTTAAATTGTATTTACAGTTGTTGGTAACAGTCTGATGGTAAAACTGCTGGATTTTGACTGTTTGGCAATTCACTACTTCTTTATGAAGGGCAAGATTTGTGTCTTGGTACATTCAGTAACAAATATCTAGTAGCTGCCAAGTATTGATTTAGAGGTTTTATTTTTCTATAGAAGGTGAATTTTTCAAGTATTGCCACTACAAAATGACAGAAAATAAAGATGAAGAAGAATTTTGGGATGTCATCTAGCCTTATCCCTATTTTCTGCCCAAGAAGGTGTACAAAAAACAGAATCAATGTTTTTAAAGCTTTTGGGTGATGGAGAGAGGAGGAGCATAGGGGAAGTTGGAGATTCTGTGTAAAAAACAATGCATTCATATTTTCATGTTCCCTTTTTCTTGGTTTGTGTTTGTGTGTGTGTTACCGTCAGATTTAGAGCAGCTGTGCCCCTCTGTAATTTCTCTTCTTACATTCCTTCTTCAGGGTTCTCCTCTTCTGGTCAGCACTTAAATATTCATATTATTGACATGATCTGTTGCTTACCACTGCTTAACCTTACTTGGATAAAGCCCATTATAGAACCTAAACCTGTTGTTTTAGAGCGGTAGACAGATTATCTTTCCCAGATCCAGCTGTGCATATTGAAGGCTATGTAGCTTCTAGCTATTCGTTACTACCATGAATGTCCAGTTTGTCACCAGTTCTGCCAGTGGAGCAATTTGTGAGTGCTCCTGGATCTTTCAGACAAAACTAGCCACGGTAGTGGCTTTGTTAGATGGCTTCCTCTTAAGCAAGTGGAAGGGATTTTACTTGACGTGAAATAGGAAGAACAAAAACTTTTGGCATAGCTGCAGGCTTCTGACAGGATTTTTTGTTGGCCTAGCTGTTTACAGAGTGAGTGTCTGTTTACTGCTTTCTTGGACGAAAATATTATTTTGTTAACTCTCTCGAGATTCAGATCTGAATACAGAGTCTGAAACTGCATTTGTGCTGATGAAGAGAACTGCGAGCTTGGACACAGTGATAAGTTTTGAGTATTTGTATTACCTAACTAGCAGTAAAAATTACTCCATTGCATATTGACTGGTAAAAAAAGGACAAAGCCATAAACATCACTTAAATACGCAAAGAAGGCACACCCATGTAGCATAGATAAATTGTTAAGCATATGACTTGTTTTTGTAAAGCTAGATTTTTAAAATGAGTAATAACATGGCTATAAAGGAACTTCTGTGATATATAAGGAAAAATTCTTTTAATTTTGTGTTTATATTTACAGTTTGACTAAACTGTCTTTTTTAGGGCATCTAAGATGGATCTCAAGTGTGCTCTGGAAGAATGTTCGATGGCACTGAACTTATTTCTAAACAATAAGTTCTCTGAAGCCCTGGAAGTACTTCGTCCATGGTGAGATCCTGTTATTTGCTAAAGTTACTGAAAACAGATAGTGTAAAGTATGCTATCTGGTAGCTGATAATTAATGTAAGGCCTCTGAAGGTAGTAGTTTTCATTTATTCCGTTTTGTCCAAAAGCATTTCTCAGTATCTCTAGGTTTTAGCTATGCACTCGTTCTTCCTTAAGACCATCACAAAACCTGTTAATGAAGCACTGATTTATTCTGTTAGAGTTTATCATTGAAGCTGTGTTTCCTTGTGCAGAGGGGGAAAGTGGGGAGCAACACTTTATCCAATATATCTTTGATCAGGGAATTTATACAATGGAACTGCTTTTGACAAGACAACAAAACTGGAACAAAAGTCCAGAATACTGGGGGTTTTTTTGCTTCTTATATTACATTTGAGTCACAGTTGTGTTCACCCTTAAAGCCCACCTTTTGATCTGCTGACTAATTCTGTCTGTTCCCCTATTGCCTTTGCTCCACTGAGAAGAAAAGTATGGCAGTGAAGTTGTAGGGAGCTAAACAATACCAAAAGGTTAATAAGATAAGCCTATCTTACCTGTGATTTTGTGGAGAGGCAATCTGGGTTACTGTTCTTTAGGACTAGGATCTGAATACTATTTACTCTTCTTCTGTCTGTCTCTCAAAGATGTGTATGATGTTGAGGGATCTCTAGTTTGTGTTAGTAGAGGAAGGTAAAATTCTCACTCTGCAGTTTGGTTGTAGAAAGTCTGGACTAAGAATGATGGGTTGGTGTTTGTTAGGTCAGTAGTATGGACAGGTGGAAGAATACTGTTGAATGAAACCTTGGGAGGATGACACACATATCAAGTGTCTGCTTTCAGTGGTATGAAGAGCTCAAGTGTAGAGGAGGTAGACAGGAATACCACGTTTTCAAATTAGCTATACTTACACCCAGGGTCTCTTCTCTGAGCATTGTGGTGTTATTTGAAATAGAGCAATGCTTTAAGAAGGCCCAGCTGCACTTCTGTATGCTAAAATTGGTTTTGGGTAGTATTGCAAAATACTGTTCTACATGCAGGGACTGGGGATGCATTTTTTACAAAATACACACGCATATATATATCATCCAAATGGTTTTGTATATTTAATATATATTTCATTTTGCTTTGTGAAACAAAAAACCCCTTTGTTTCATACCATAGTGTGTTTATGTACAGTGAAGTATTTGTCTCAAATGACATTCACTATGAAGAAAAAATATCAAAACCTTGGAGTTTAGAATGCTTTGAGTCCCTGGCAGCTAATAGACTTTGAGCTTATTTAATAGCATATCTGCAAAGAAGATAGATAATCTGCAAAGGAGGATCTGGCCTAGCAAGAAAACAAAAAGCCACCTTTAAAAAAGAAAAAGCCCGATTGTTTTACTGAAAAATAGCATTTTGATGAAAGAACTTTAAATAATGTAAAAATTTTAAGGAAATTGTTGATATATTTAAGAAATAAATTTCTCAGTATATTGTTATTTCTTAAATATATATTTATATATTATATAAAATTATATTTCTTAAATATATTTCTCATATTTCTATACTTAGCTCAAGGGTCTATCTTCCTTGACTCTGCTAAAGTTTTCTGTATTCAAAAGTGAAAAAGGTGAGGAAACTGGAGAGGATCCAACAGTGGATCTAGCGCAGCATGGCTAGAAGACTAGAACATATGACACATTAGGATTGTGAGGGCTGGGTTTGTTTTAGTTTGACAGAAAACATACTTTGGCATTAATCTAATAGTGGTCTGGAGCTATTGAGGAGAAGTTAGAAAGACAGCAACATCCTTCTCTGTAGTGGCAGATGGTAAAACAAGAGGAAGTCACCACAAGCTGTGGCTTTGGAGGTGGAGACTGGACATTAGGAAAAAGTACGTTGATAGTACAGTACTGAAGAGGCCGCCAGAGGAATATGCAGTCTTCATTTGCTTGAACCTCTTGAAACTTGGTTATACAAAAGCTGAGTTCTCCTGACATAACACTGGCAATAGTGCTGCTGCTACAACTGGCAGGTTTGAGTGTATGACCTCTCCTAGTGACTTTACAACAACTTTTTTTAATTCTGTAATTATGTTGTGAAAGCCAAGTTGATTCAGTGTAGCCTTTTATGCAGGACTGAGCATGTGTGTACTGACTTTTCGGTGACACAAATGCAGATTTTTATGTCTTTGGAGCAAGTAGTAATGTTAGAAGGATGTCCTTACTTCTTATGTTAAGTGAAAGCAGATGAACATGTATTTATGTCAAGCCTTAATTAGCTAAATTAAATAGATACACCAGTGGACTATAAATGGGATGTAATTAAGTGCAAATGTTTGACATAGTTTAAATCTTTTCTGGGACTTGCTGCAACAGTATCCTGTGGAAGCAGATGTGTAGCACCCAGTGGAAGATGATACTTGCTAGGTTATGTTCTCATCTCCATTACTTTCCTGCTTTATTCTTCTGTCTTTTCACAAATTAATGCAAGTATCCTAGCATTTAATTTGTCTTGTAATTTGAAGTTTTGCTTAAATGCACAGGATTTTTATGTTTGCCCTAGGTCTAAGGATAGTATGTATCATGCCCTTGGGTACAGCACTATTTTAGTTATGCAAGCTGCTATGACCTTTGAACCGCAGGACATACAAATGGGAATTTCTACAATGAAAGAAGCTTTGCAAACCTGCCAAAGGTAAGCCCAAGCAATGAGGTACTTAATCCACTAAGTGTTCTTTGTAAGATACCCCGGCTGTCTGTACACTTTCAAGGCAGGCTATTGTCAGTATGATAGTGATCTAAATTTGAAAAGATGGAGTAAGTCTCTCTGTCCAATTATTATTGGTAAGGATATGTTTCCTAGTGTTGCAGAAACAACAGACTTGTTGGGTCTGGGCATGTATAGCCTCTACAGTTAGTTAAATGGTTGGTTGGCTATGCAGACCTACACATTAGCTGACACTACATGGTTGAACTGACTGACCTTTTCCACCTGTGATTTCTTGTTTTCCATAGGGATCATGAACTTGAAAGTTTCATATTTTGAATGTTCCCTTTCATCATGAAAATATTATTTTTAAAAAAAGTTGTTTCAAAGGTGGACCCAATAGTCTAATAGGATTAAGCTTGTACTGAGCTTTCTTCTAAAATCAAAGCAATTTTTTTATTATTGTTACAAATGTGTTTAGCTTACCTTAAAATTAAAGGGCTATTATTCCCATCAAGAATGATCTGAACATTTTGCTACTGGTCTTGCAACAACAATGAAAGCAAACAACAATGAAATAGAGTAGAAAATAGAATTTATTGGTGACTTTTATTATTTTATTTTTAAACACTTAGAAAATGGGTTGTCAAAGGTAAAGTGCATACCAAGCTTCTGACAAAAACAGAAATGAGTGCTTTATTCTGCTTTACTGGTGGTTCGTCATTTTGATTAAGCCATAATTTATCATTAATGGTCTCCAAAGAAATTACCTTTAAGTGTTGTTAGTTTAGACATTTAGCATCACCTCCTTAGCAATGACAAACAAAAGAAATGGAAACAGAGCAAAACTATCAGCTACTACCTGAAGAAAAAAAAGGTTCAGCGGTTTCTGCCTCTTTCAGGTGTCCTATCAATTCACAGTTTCATCTGAACTATATTGTTTAGTAGGTGTGAAAATTAGGTGCTTCTTTGTACTTAAGATAGTTTCAATAAGGCCCTCCATCCCGGCAGGATACAAACTTTTATGCATAAGTGCTCTGGTCTAGTCTGTCACAAAACTCATAAAAATGCAAGATAAAGGCAATCAAACACTCAAAGGTGAATAATTGCCAGAACTACATGTGCCTTAATTGACCGGGGTTTTTTTGTATGCATTACGTGAACCTGTAGTATCATAATCCCGTTGTCAGGATCCTACGCTTTTCAATGTGCAGAATAGTGTAAACAAACAATAAGCTAATGCTCAGTATTTATAATTAATGGCTTCCTGTCTTACAAAGTACACTGCTTTTCTGAATGTAGAACTTTTTCTTTAGCTTCTTTATAAAGCTCAGTTGTTTATAGCTAGTAATGAATTCCATTTTGGAATGCCATACTAAACTAAACTAGCAATTTATAACATGGACAGTTGAGATCCATTGAAAGCAAAATATGTGAATATTTTGGCATCATATCTGGCATAAAACTCCATAAAATACTGAAGTATTTATGTTTTAATTTCTGTTGAAGACAGAGCGCCTTTTGATTTTTCATTTTAATTCTGAGTGCAAATTTAAGAAACGGAAAAAAGTACTTAAAAAAACTTTGTCTGGTTCAAGTGACTTGCCCTACATCAGAGACACCTCTGCAGCTGGTGGGTGGAAACTATTTACACTTAGAGTAGATTAAATGTATGCTTAGAACATCAGTCAAGGCTGGATAGGCTTCTGAAACCTAGATGCATACCAGTAGCAGTGATTAGACTACTCAAAGAATTGCAGCTGGTGGCAAATCATGACTTTACTAAGAGTGCCTATAAATTGTGGCTGGAAATGGTTAAGAATTATAAATAATTAAGTTCAAGTTTGTGTTGAAATGTCACTCATCCTGCATGCATTTCTTTTCTGCCATATTGCAACTGATGTAGATTCAGGAAGAGAAGCACAGTGGTTGAATCCTTGTCCAATCTAGTTTCTAAACAGTCAGTGGATCAGCTGAGTGAAGGTAAGTAGTTTGTAATACAATTAAAATAACGAAGTGAAAAAAGTTCAAAAACACCCTACCAATGTGTACAAATATGCTTAACTCGAAAACTTGACTAGTGTCTTACAGTAAAAAACAAACGAACCACCTGTATGGCAGGTTTTTTTGAATTTGAATGCAAATCTTCTCAAAATAGGGTATTCAGCCTAATATTTTTTTGGCTCTGAACATGCATAAATTAAGAAAGAAATGGCTTTCACAGCACATTATAAGTCTAAAGAGAGATTTGATTTTTTTTTTTCTCTGAAGACAGCTCCCAAAAGTTTAAGAATCATTGATGCTGTGGAATATATCCTTATCATTAACTGCATTGGAATCTGAATATATTAACAAGTTCTGTGCTGTCTGTTTTGCCCTAAGGTGTTTTGGGAAATGGTATCAGTGCATTGTTCATGGCTTTGAAAATTCTGATCTCCTTTTTGTGATTCACCACGTATGCAGCAGCCTTGTGCATGTGGCTGGTATTGCAGCATGGGTGCAGAGTAACTCATGTCACGTGTGTTGAGTCAAAAGTACTTTAGTGCTCCATGAAGACAAAGTCTGCCCAGAGCTTTCGGTTTGTTAAGCATACTTGATGAAAACCTGTTTGTAATGGACTTAGGAAAAACCTGATCCACAGTGAGTGTTACCATTCATCTGTAAAAGTTTTTTCTATGACATGGAAGGAGGGTTGGAAGACCTAGTTGCTGTAGGCTGATATTTAAACTTAGGAACAATGGAAAGTACATGAGATCATCCACCAGAATGACAAGTAGCTTTTGCCCTAAGCTGGAGTCAGCTCTGGCAAGATCAAAGTTTTTGTCTGAGAAGTGAAGTAGAAGACTTCCATTGGGATTTGTGTGTTACAGCTATTATTCTGCAGTTACCAAAACAGCAGCGGTACAGTATTTTTTTTCTTTTCTTGGCAGCATTTTATTTTTTCCATTGACTCCAAGAAGAGAATATTGATAATAGATTTGCTGAAAGTAAATTACTTTTCTTTCTTATATAGAGGAAATGCATGCTGAAATCTGCTATGCTGAATGCTTACTACAGAAAGCGGCTCTCACTTTCGTACAGGTAAAGTCAAGGGTTTATTTTGTATCTCTGTAACAATTTAATGGAAAGATGTTAGTACTTATAAAGCATCATTCACACAATAGAGATGGTGTTTAAAAACCAAACTTTTTTCCCAGTGAAGGAATGTTATTTCATGGCAGTGATTGACAGTACAGTAAATGCTGTGCTACCCAGCAAAATCCTCTCTTTGTTTATATGAATAATCAAAGATGTTATTGATACCCAGGAACCAAAAACCTAAGGTATATTGCAGTCTTACACAGATAGTATGTTTAAATGACATGCATCACATCTGACAGTGTCCAGCACTTCTTTAAAAATATGTTCAGGTATGAGGAAATGTCTTGTTTCAAAATGCAAATCTTATTTCTCACAAAAAGATAGGATGTATCCCAGCTAACAGAACCTCAGCTGATGTACATGTGACTGCAATTCATTTTTACTTTCCACATGCTTCTGATATGGTGTCAGGAGCAATAGAGTAACGAATGATTATGAAATGAGCATGCCTTAGCATTGCTGAGGTAATAATTCAGTTCACAGAAAGATCTGCTGTTTAATACTGTCTGGTGCTTCTTGTTTGGCTTGTGGCTCAGCGACTTCATGCTGCAGTGTTTTCAAATTCGATTAGAAATTTGATTCCTGAAAACAAGAATTATTAGTCATACTTTTTTTATGTATGTGTTTTACGAATGTTTAATGAATGTATTTCAGAGAATCCCTTCAGATATAAATTACGAGGAAGAAGTGAGGCACAAATATACTAAGATCAGATGGAGCTAAAAAGTTCATTTGGAAAAGCTTTATAAGCTATTTAATACAGTACTTTGGCCAGAAGTGTCAGGAAATATTATTAATGGAATGCCGGTCTTTCCTATAACTGTCTTTCTCCTTTACTAACCAAATAGAAGGAACCCCCTCTTATGTTTTGTGGGTGGCATTTTTTTTAAGTGTGAAGAGAAATTTTGAACAGTTGTTGAAGGATGTGAGTTTAGGACTGTATAAAAAGAAAAAAAAAACTTAGGGGTAAACTGTCTCTAAAGCAGCACCTTGCCAGTCCATCATGTCAGAGATCCATTGCTATTAACTTTAATACCCTGCTCTGCTGATTGCTGTCATGCTCCATGTTTTTCATCCTTGACTGACCTTGATTCATCTGGGGATGATGGTGATAATGAAAATGTAAGCATTCAAAAGAGGTAGCAAGAATGCTTGTACTAAAACACTTATAACATTTGGGTGTTTGGTCTTGCAAACAAATAACTGAGGTCTTTTGAAATGGTGGCCCTTTTATTGAAGCCACCTGAGGCTTTTTTTGTGCTTTTTCATTTTCCACATTGTATATGATGTCCCTGAGTATTTAAATGTGCATTTCTGAAAAGCCTGCACATGTTCCCCTTCTGTGTATATTTTAAGAGAAGAAATTCTGTCCTGTTGAACTGTTAACAATCTTGCTTTTCAGGAATTTATTTTTGATGGCTAGTACATTGTGGCTTTACTTTGATTTTTCTAGAGGTTAAGAAGCACATATGTTGGTTAGTACACATGGTTACTGTTGATCAGCAGTGGGAATTAATTTGTTCAGGGGATTCCTTGGTTTTTCTGCCAGGTCCTGGGGCTAGCTTCTATGTCAGAATTGGTATTTAAAAACTTTTTAGAAAGTTCTTATAGCACCATCTGGTGGAGAACTTTCTCGTTTCATTTATATGCATTTGAAATTCAGTTAAAAGTAACTCCCCCTCTTAAGTTTTAACATTTGTAACATGCACTAGAGAAATATTTCCTTGACAACTTAAAGCAAGTGTTAACTTCAGCCTTTGAGATGAGTCTAATAGCTGAAAAACACTTTTAATATTTCCAATGACTGTTAAGTTATAAATAAATTTAAATGTAGTTGCAAGATTTTTATGTATGTGCTATATATAATAGCTGAATGCACATTTTTGTACAATTAAATTTTTCTTCCAGGATGAAAATATGATCAACTTTATCAAAGGTGGCCTCAAAATTAGGACCAGCTACCAAATATACAAGTAAGTAATTACAAAACACTTAGATTCAGTGTTGGTATAAGCAGGTGCATTTGCATTAATGGCTCCAAAAGAAAAAGAAATATTTTTTTAGCCATCATAATCATTATACTTCATATAATATCTAAGTTATTTTTCCCCTTCCCTCCTTCTTTTTTTCTGCATCAAAAGAGAGTGTCATCAGGTGCTACAGATGACTCAGGGGAACAAAAGCAAGAATGAAACCTATTACCAGTTTGAAGGAGGAGTAAAACTTGGAATTGGAGCATTCAACTTGGTATGACTTTTTCAGACTACAGAAAGGCCATTGGGATAACGCTGTAGGATTCTTTCTTTGCAGATGTAGTACTGTAATCCTGTTTTTAAAATTATACATTTGTAAAATGGAGATACAGGCTTTGAAGGTTTTATGCAATATGAAAACAGCAGTGGCTTTTTGCATGCATGCCTTCTAGGATCTTTCTACTAATTTATTCTGAATTGTTTTTAATTCTCTTGGACTAATTTATGTATATATTTCTTAGGAGGAAAAGCAGATTACCTCTACCTGTGGGAGCTGTAATTTTTAAGGTGCTTATGCTGTTGGTTACAGGATACCTGGAGTGACTGCTTTTATTGTAACAGCCCCATGTGTACCATTCGTTTGCTTCAGTGGCATGCTGTAGATTGGCATAGATAATTAAAAATTCAGAAGAATGAGCTACTGAGTTTGTGCAAAAGAAAACTGGGTACATCCACTAGCGTTTTTCTGTACAATTTACTAGAGTTGCCTTTTCACATCTGTCGTGGCAATGGTGAGAGTTGATTTCAGCTGGTATGTTAATTTCTGTATCATTCCAGACTGGAGCTGTCCAGTTCTTAGTATGGTCAGAAGAACTCAGGTCTATCTGTACCTGTCAGCCTTTAAAATCCAAGCAACTGGTAGATAGATGCCTGTGTTCATGAGTGATCTGACCTTTCATATTCTTCATGAAGTCTTCTCAGTAGGAAGCTTACATAAGAAGTCTCTGCTGGGCAGAATGTATTAGGGTGAATGGTGCTTTCATTCTTCAAATAGACCTTCAAATAGACATTCCTGTAATGCTCATTGAAAAGGTGGTTGTGATCTTTGTAAGTTTTCTGTGGTGTAGGATGTGGAGAATGCAGTTATAAGGATAACAAAAAGTGCATGTAATAGAGGGCTAAAGGATGATAACAATAGCTAGAATTTCTAAAACACGTATGCTTGCTGGTCTGTTAATTCAGTGCTCCCACAGTAGGAAGAAGTAGAACTTTTGCGATACCACTGTGTAACTTGAGTGGGAGTAAAGGAAGATGATAATTGTAGATTGGGCTGCCAATGTACATAATTTTCAAATAACTCTGATCAGCTGAAGACAGAGAAATCTGATATTATCTGAACAAGCACAGCTGGATTCTGTCTTGCTGTCTCTATGCTGGTTGATCATTGAAGTCTTGAGTTTCCCTGATGCTGCAGAGTGATTGTGTATTGTTGATCATGTACGTCTATTTTCAAGTTCTCTTACGTTTTTACTTTTTCACTATTGTGCAATGGCATTAAACATAGTAGCTGGCATTTTGGGCTGAAGCTTGTGTGGTTTTACATTTCTTTTTTAACATAAGTTTTTATTTATCTTATTTTTGTTTGAAATGTATTTCAGATGCTGTCGCTTTTACCAGGAAGGATCCTCCGACTTTTAGAATTTATTGGATTTTCTGGCAATAGGGTATTGGATCTGTTTTTTTTTTTTTTCAAATTAGTCTTTTCTCAGATAAAGACTGGATGGATTTAATGTCACCTATTTCACACTAAAAGTATAACAACTATATTGCTTATCAGTATTTTAGTGTTGTTAAAAAGATGAGAAGTAGGCTAGATGATGCAGGCATAAAAGCACATGTGGTATTCTGACCTTGAACAACCATGGGAAATGACTGGTCTGCTTCAGAGGGGCTTTTCAAACGGCAATTTCCTTTCCCTTTGCTGATCCTTAAGGAGAGATCAGCTTTCTTTTCTAGCCTATACAGTCAGAAATTAATGTTCTTCATACCAGTAACTGGGGGAGAGTCACAGTTCTACATTTGTCCACCCACAATCCCAGCCTATTTCTTTGGGAGAGGGAATTTCTGAATATCATGTGTCACTGTGGAATCTCAGTATATCTTTCTCTCATGGATGAGGAAAGTATTTGTAATCATAGCCTCTTTTTTTGTAAACCTAGCCTTGCTCTGTCAGTATCTTAAAGCCCTTTAAAACTCTTTTGGGCACCTATAAGAAATAAAACCAAACAAGTAAACAAACAAAACCTGACAAAACCAAACCAAAGCCACCCACAGAATTATATGTAACTAAATTTCAAGTTATTAATAAGACAAAAGAGTCACCGTATGGTTTTATTGCTGTTAGTTTGTCCACAAATACGGTTCTGCTTATGTAAAATTAGACTTAAGTAGAGACTTGTTCATTCTGTGTCTTCCTGTGAAAGACCTGGTTCATGCTGAAGCTCTTCCATAGTACACATTTTTGCCCTGATTGAAAAAGCTGTGGTGCTTGAATTCTCCTATAACTTATCAAGTTGCTATGCAGTAAAACTCGTGTTAAGTTAGTATTTGTTTTGAGGCAAAACTGTTAAAATCTGATACATTTCTGAAGAGCCACTTCGCTTGAACAGGGATGCTCTGAGGTCATCTCAACAATCCCCCAAGCAGTCAAGCTGCTATGTAATGGGCATAAACTGGAAAGGATGGGAAGAAGTGTAGTGTGTTAAGAGCTGAATAAGTCTCCATGGCTCAGGATTCTTTTTCTCACACAAATTCCATTGTAGCTTCTGGAAACAGTGTCTAGAAGTTGGTGTGTTAGAGCTAATATTTTGATCTGAACCACAAAATAGTGGCTGACTAGATGGAAGAGAACTGCGGATAACCAGGGACTTCTGTGAAGGAAGACTCTTGCTGACAAGTAGCACTGGAACAGTTGAGAGAGCTTCTCACCAAACATAGGTTTAAAGATGTTATTCTGAAAGTCTCATAGCCAGAAAATAGTGGGGAAGGGATGTAGACCTGTGTGTCTGCATGGTCTGTGTGGTGTTCCCATTTCACCAGAGCACTGAAATGCATGGGTAATTTTATTCAGTGTTAGCTTAATCTTCTCCCTTCTGAGTGCTATCACCTGTGGCAGAACTGTTTTGGTGGAATTTTGTTTTGGATCTGAGATAAAGTGCTGGATTACAAAATATTTGTATCTGAAAGGAAAACTGGATTTGGGGGAGCCAAAAACTATTAATAGTAACTCTGTATACTCATAGTTAATTCTGCATGTGTTTGTGATGTTTCTTAGGAGTTGGGCCTCTGTCAACTACGGGAAGGCGCATCTGGCAGCAGTTTGAGGGCCATTCTGTGTACTTTCACCCTGTTGGTTTATCATACTTACGTCTCCTTAATCCTTGGTGAGACCAACTGTGTAGCTGTTCAGTCATGCTACACATTATGATAGATATTGTGATCTTTTTGAACTGAATTTTGAAACTGTGGCCAATTAGCTTTGTAAAAGGAGATTGCTGTATACTGAATTATGATCTAAAACTACTATCTCTGACAAAGCTATGCCTGCAGAAGTAGTGAAGGTAGATACCATTACACTAACATCTTGTGCCATTTGCAGGGCTGTCTCAACATGCAACAGCATGACAGCAGAAAACACTTTTACGTTCAGACAAGTCCTTATCCATAAATTAACATCAGATATTGTGAAAACTATCTCCGGAAAAAAGTCTGTACTCCCAAACAATTCACTTGGAAGTTCAAACATGTAGAGAATTAATTGCTTTTGCCACGTGGGGCTGAAAGTCACCATTAATTCTGTATGCATCTTTGACATATATTTTCACATTCTTTAGTTTGAAAGTATTTTAGTCCTTGTCCCTCAGGCTCATCAGGAAATTAAGGAGAACTTCATTTCTTTCAGTGTCACCTGTACTTCATTACTGAGCTCAAAATTAGGAAAGGAGGCAGCTGGGGAATGTTTTCCTAACTTGCTGAAGTAATTAAAGGGATTTACAAATATAACTAGGATCAATAATGGAACAGTTTAAAGAATATTGATGTATTCTTTTCGGTTTTTACTTACAGATATTTACTATCTTAAAAGCATGTAGTACCTTCAGGACAAGAATTCATTCTTATAGAATCACAAGATGATTAAATAATTCTGCTTTTGCAGTTATCCATTGATCTATGCAAACCATAATATGATTTGGAAATCAAAATCTTAATCTATGAAACCTGGGTTTTTTTACATACATTGAGGTTGGTTTGTTATGTTTTGTAGGTACAGGGGAAGCTAACCTTCAGGAAGCAGACAGTCTCCTTGAACCCTACCTCCAGAAATTTCCAAATGTGTGTATCCTCAGTAAATTGTATAATAGCAACATACTTCCCTAAGCTTAAAACAGTAACTGGGTATTTTTCTCATCTCCCTTCAAGGGTTCCATTATTCTGTTTTATGCTGCCAGAATAGATGTACTGAAAGGAAATTTTGAAAAGGTAAATAAATTTTTTCTTTTTAAGTTTTTATTTGTTCAGTGCTCAGTTTGGGGGAAAAAAAAATCTAATTCATCTACGTAACTTATTTTAATTGGTCAAATAATTATGCTCATATCCCTGTTCATGGTCAGTGTCAATATCGATTCAATTTCTCTCTCTCTGTAAGTGAGACTGAAAAGGACGTTTATCTAATTTTACTAGTCAGGTGTTGTCTACTTGGGTGCTAGGAAAGAATTTGCTCTGTAATTAGACATGGCTCTCATGTGGAGCTGTCATTTAACCGATATTAATCATTCTTTCTTAACTACATTGTAGGCACAGTTGAGGTTCCAAGAATGCATAGCAGCCCAGCAAGAGTGGAAACAGATTCATCATCTCTGTTACTGGGAGCTGATGTGGTGCTACACCTTCCAACAGAATTGGCTTCAAGCATATCGGTATGCAGACCTGCTCAGCAAAGAGAGCAGGTGGTCTAAGGTAAATGGGCAGGTGGACGTTGTTATGATGTACCAGTAGCCTCTCAACAGTTAAATTTGCATTTCAATTAGCACAATAAGTGTAATTTTTGTATTCTTCTGAAACGAGTAAGCGAAGGCACATTGGCACCAAAATGGTTGGTTTAACTGGGTGCTTAAGGAGGATTTTTTTTTCACATTCTGAAACACCAGAGCCATAACTAACAATGCTTCAGTCTCTCTAAAAACAGAGACACTTGCCAGAGTTGGGAGAAAGAAGAGGGAGAGGAAAACTGTTAACATGCATCTCAAGTCAAGTTCTAACACTCACTAATAAAACTTGGCTGAAGAAACTGTGTTTGTTACTTAATTATAATCAGACGAGGGTATGCCTACTCAGCAGATGCTTTGCAACAAGAAATGAGAAGGCTGCTAGAGTCAGGGCCTCATGAGAAAAGTTGGGGTATCCGCCTTTTCCTTGTAAAAATATTTCTCAAAGTATGAACCAAGGACAATGTGCAAATCATTTTTGATATATCATTTTTGTCTGTTCCTTTCTAGGTTACTGTTTCATTATGCTTAGTGGAAAAGAGGATACATCCAATTCTTGACAACAGAGGAAAAGAATAGTATATCAACGTGAATTGCAAATATCTTGAATAGAATTATGGATGTTTCTTTTTTTTCTCTGCAAAGTCAAGTTATTGAACTTTCCTTGAATCAGTACTCAGATATTTTCTTCTGGTTTTTCAGGCATGCCTCTACATGTAATAGATGGTATAACAGTAATGGACTTTAGAATAGTTATGTCATTTAACCTACTCTCCTTATCAGTGATTTGCGAAATAAATTGTCCTGTTTTTTACAGGAGACACCTTTCGCATTCTGACTAACTTATTTAGCATATTAATAAACACATTGAAAATAAATTTATAGCATAAATTATGTGACAAAGGATGTGCTAAAATTCTATAGTTCTACCTGTGTGAGAATTACTGGGAACACTTCACTGCAGCAAGTAGGGTGAGACATCTGAGTCCTTAGTGTATTGACTGAGCACAGCAAATTAGATGCAGTAATATGTTGCTGTTTCTCTTTGAAATAGGCAATATATGTATTCCAGAAGGCAGCAATTCTGTGTATGCTTCCAGAGGATGATTTGGAAAGGACTGGTGAGAACATTGTATCTTTATTCAGGTAAAAATTTATTAAGCAACTACATGTTGCTTTCCCCCATATAACAGTTTTTGACTTGAGTATCTTTGTCTTACATTACTTACTTCCTACTTATTTATAACCATCAGCTTTTCAATTTTTCTCTTTGCTTTTCACATCAGAATATTTAAAATGTTCTTTTTATCAGCAAATATACGTCCTACAACTGCAGCCTCAGTGGTGTGAAACAATTTGTTACACTTCAGAGGTGAACAGCAAATCTTACTAAGTGAAATAAGATGAAATAAATATTACAAAAAGCAACTTCTGTTTTTCATTTTCACTCCTTGTAGACAAGTGGATGGTCTAAAACAGAGGATTGCAGGAAAATCTATCCCAACTGAGAAGTTTGCAGTAAGGAAAGCTCGACGCTATGCAAGTTCTCCACCAGTGAAGCTGATTTTACCTGCCTTGGTATTTATGCTTGCTTTCTTTTAATCTTTTTCAAATAGAAAAGAAGTATAATTCATTATCTGAGAAAGAACAGTATTATCAGGTAGTATGTGTCTGCATTTAAAAATTTTTTTCAAGAACAATTGCATTCATGCAGTGGGATTTTTTGTGAAATGTACTAGGGACTGTATTATGCTACTAGCAGGGACTGTATCATGCGTAGGCAGAGCTACATTTTTCATGTGAAAGTTCAAACACACAGAGAATGATTGCTTTTGCCACATGAGGCTGAAAGTCACCTTTCAGCTAGAAACCTGCACAGGTTTCTAGCATGTATGTTCTTGTTCTTTAGTTTGGCAGGATTTTGGTCCTTTCCTTCCAGACTCATTAGGAACCTAGGGAGTATTTCATCAGTTTCTGTTCTTCTGGTGAAAATGAAGAGAAGTGGGGCTTTGGGTTTGCTTTTTTTTTTTTCTTATATTGAGTCTGAGTAAAATGTGCAGAAGTTAATGATACTTTACTAATGCTATTCTAATTTCCATGCTTTTAACTTCAGAGGCATTAGTAGTCCACATCTGCTTATGTGTGCGCCGCAATGATACTTTGCATCTGTGTATACTAAGATTTTTGTACATGGATAATTCAGCAACAACTGAAGATGAAAAACATAATTTGAGGGGAAATTTCTTATGTTAAAGCTCATTGATATAGAAAGAGGAGTCCATAGAAAACTAATAGGTCAGTCCTAAAATTCATTATATACTCAATGACATATAAAGACCTAAGTAATGAAGTTGTCTTGGGGTTGTACAGCACACTGCTATTCAGTTCTGAGGATGTATCTTTGGGCTTACTGTCAAATTCAGTATCTTTTAATTTAAGAATTTTTCGTCATGGTTAAGCAAAAATAAACATAGTGTACAGTGTTACTGCAGTAAGTGTAAATTAGACAGGACCTCAGAATTGAAATGAATCTAGCATGAAGTAGTTGATAGTGTCAATAACACTATTTCAGAACTTTTATAGAACCAGTTTTTTTCTCCCTCTTGAAATCCACATAGTTAGAGCAAAAATACAAGTGGTAATATTTCAACAATTATATCAGATTCAGAATGATGTCAGGCTTCATATTTTAGAGGTGTAATTACCATTCAAATACAGTAGAACAAATGATACTCTTGTGTATGCGATGATTAAGATCTCGGCAAAGTTTTGTATGGATTAGCATTAACTTTGTATGTGTATTATCTAATTCTCTTTTTGTGTTACAATGTGATAATATTTAATTCATGGAAACAAGCATATTGCTTATTATTGTACTGAAGCATCTGGGAAGCTTTGTGCCAGGATTTGCCTTTGTTGTTTTTGGTTTGTTTTGTAAGGTTTTGTAGGAATTATATTGGAGACTTGTTGGATGTGTGTACTGGAACTACATGTTAATCCAGAAAGTTTTATCTATTTCCAGTCTTGCTCCATATGGAAGGTGACAGTCTATAGATTATAGCAACTATACATAAACACGCACAAGTGTTTGTTTGGGTGCATGTGTATATATATATACTGTATATACATGCACACATACACAAAGCTATACACAGATTTATCTGTAATCCTGTAGCAAGTAATTACTTTCAGCTGCTTCTTTAGTTTATATGACAGAGGCCATAAATTGAACCTTAAATACCCAATTTTGCTCATGTGTTTCGTGGGTGATGGTAAACGGTCACATGATAAAATCTCTTCAGTTTCATTTTAAAAGATCTATGAAAATATATTATAGAATCCATTAAAAAGGTGTCAAAACTTTCAAAACCTTAAAACTTTGCCCACACACTTCCAATGTCATTTTGTCTTCCCTATGCATAGATAGTCTTATGCAACTTTAATTAAATCATTATTAAGGCAAACATGGTTGTCTTTGTAATCTTACATGTAACTGACAGAATGTCCCTTGCCCAGTGTGGGTGGTTATATATGGATACTTGTATTCATGGGCTTTCTAAGTGTGAGTGTTTTGGCTTTGAAACCTTTCATATTGTTGAAAACAAGTTTTTCTAGGCAGTATTTTTATGTACTCAAAATGTTACATAAGTTTCTTCTTCTTCTTTTTTTTTTTTTTTTTTTTTTTTTTTTTTGTCGTCAGGAAATGATGTATGTCTGGAATGGCTTTGCAATTGTGGGCAAAAGAGCAGACCTCACCGAAAACTTACTAGTAACAGTTGAAAAAGAGGAAACCGCGTTACAAAATGAAACTAGTAAGTGATCAGTTAAGGTGGAATTAATAAGCTGGCAAAAAATGCTGATATTTTCTTTGCTTCTCTCTACCAATATTCTGTGAGGTAAGTGTTGACTCCAGCAATGTGATATTAAATCTGAGTATGGAAATATTGGAGCCGCATGAAAGTTAGCAGTGATTCTTCAATACGTTCTTTATCCATGTTGATTGATGCTGCAGAAGAATATGGAAAACTCAAGGATGTGAGGTTATTAGTTAAAAACGTAACTGATTCTTACTAAAACATTCCAGTCTCTGAAAGCATTCTTGGAGCATAATCTTCTAATTTCTTAAATGTCTGAAAAGTACTTTTTCTGAACCAGTTTACACCACACTTTAACTTCTACTACAGAGGACACATACTGAGCAGAATATGACTAAGTATAAAGAAAACAATGAAGTACTATGCATCAGTCTGTTTGGCTTTTTACTTTCTGGCAAAATAAAACATGTTTACTAGTTGTAAAATAAAATATTTAAAAAAATAAACTTTGACCATGGTTTTAGATCTTGATGTATTTGAAGCATTGATGCTCAAGGTAATGTTTAGAGAATCAGTTCATAACTTATTCCTAGAGGAACTTAAGTTCCATGATTACAACAGGTTTACTGTAGAAGTACCTGGCTTTGTCAGGTTTTATCAGGTCGGTGCTGTCATCTATCATGTGACTTTCTCGGTAGACTTCTCTTTTGAATTCTTCTAGAATGAAAAAGTATTATCTTTTCACACAACTTTTTTAATGGTAATTCACTAAAAATAGTTTCTATTTAACCTATATTTTAATCACACTTATCAACAATTTAGCAAAAGTTAGTTTTGCCAAATGATTAAAAAGTTAATTATGAAACGTAAAAGTACATCTAGTTATGTTTTACATATAAACTGAGGTGATGCATCAGAAGTTATACAAGGACATACAAGAAATGCATAATGGTAAAATCTGGACGGTATAATAAACTACATGAGAGTTACTTGCAAGGCCAAGACTGAACTGGGTTCCTTAATTTTTTTACGTTGTTATTCTCATTTCTGCAGAATCAGTAGGGTACCTCTTAAATGGCAAGTGTTTTTCCTTTTTTTGTTGTCATATTGAGGCCAAAATGTAGCAGTATGCAAGACATCTGCAAATAATGTTCCCATGGGTTCTGCTTGGAAGATTCTGGCAGAAGCTATTGGGAATCTGATGCTGTAGCATGCAGAGGCTTGCACTGTAAGTGTTAATCAGTTGTAACTATGGAGTGAATCTCCTATCAAATTCCTTAGAAGAGATGCGCAAGGCACCAAAATAAGGAACAGAAATAAAACCAGTGTGTTTTCCTTATGAAAATATGCCTTTTACAATTAGGAAGCATATTTGGTTTTTATGCTTCCTGTATCTTTTTTAGTAATAACAACAGTTGAATGTAGTTTTGTTCTGGACTTTGCATCTGTGAGCTTGATTTGCTTTTAAAGATATGGACTCAGACAAAAGAAGCACTCAGTTTACCAGAATTGCTGCTGAATTGAGACTTAAGTGATTAAGGCTGTTAGTGAAGTGTGGCAAGGATACAATATTATTTTAAGAGACAGCTGTCAGTACCAAATAGCTTTAAAGGACTGCTAAGGTGCTGTAAAAAAGTGTGTTGATTATACACAAAGATCATTTAGGGATTGAGACTTCTTAGAGAGATCTGCTGATACTCGATTTCCTTCAAGTGAACAGGTACAGCAAGGGATCTGTCAAGGACTGAAAGTCGTTTTATGTTGTATAGACCTGAAAATAGACATGGCAGAGGGAACTGATGAAAGACGGTAGAAATAATGTTTTTTCCTCAGGATTTCTGGAAATCTTATTTTTCCACAGTTGTATTATCTCCAAGATACAAAAAAGGGATTTGTAACTTCAAGAAAATTTGATTTTTTTCTGTGTTTCATAATCCTGATATTTATATTTCCTCTGGTGTAGAGGACTGCAGGAAGATGGTTCTCCCACATTTATTGCAAGGTTGTCTGTATTTAATTGGCCTGCGAATTTACTGTCATTTACTGTCATTTACTGTCAGTGTTTTGGCATAATAGCTTTTTTCCCCTCTGGGAAATACCAGGGAGATACTAGTGGAAGATGCTAAAGTCTGGCAAGCTTTTACTGACATTGGTGCTTGCACCCAGTGATTTCAATGAATGAGTCCTTTAGGAGACAGTCACATGAATCCAATACCTTAGCCTAGCCATACAGGCTATAGGGAATGCGAAATACTGCACTTCTACCTGTCATTAAAAGTGTAGTCTGTCAGTTAATATCTATCAAGACTTTCTGCGTTTAAACATAGACAGAAATAATCCTCAATGTAGCAGCAAAGCACTTCACCAAATCCTAAGATGCTTTAGTCTTGCATGTTTCAGAACTGTTTACGTAGGACTTTCTTTGGCAGACTATTAAGAAAAAAATTAATGTGACCTTAGAGAACTGGAAATTAGTTGTAAACAACATGATCTGAAGGGAGAGTGTTTTGCTTCCTGAATTGTTAATGTATGTGCTGCCATCTGTCTATCTATATGTGTTTTCTTTCTTTTCTTTTTTTCCCTGCACTCAGCAAATGCTATCAACCAATGCAGCTAAAAAGGACCATGCTCATTAAGGTTATATTTCTGAATTGCTTCACAGAAGTTCTTTCATCTGATATTTTTAGTCCTATTGAACATAAAACTTTCTTGAATTTTCCAAATGTTATACGCTACTAGTGAAGCTTCTTAATTGTTAGAGAATGATGGGAATACTAATAAACATGGCTTCTTGAATTTGTGCTGCCAAATAATGCTTCTGAAAAGTTCTGCAAGACAGAGTCCTGGTGTGTTTTTGTGCTTTTTACATTACTGGTGCTACCGGAGATCTGCCAGTGCTCTGCAACAGGGGAAGCTATTAAGATAATATTAAGATAATGTCATGCAAGGGAGGTTTCAGTCTCATTGTAGGTTTTGCTTTCTGTTTCAGATGTTACAAGTACAGAAACCTTTAACTGTTGCTGGTTTATACCTGCTTTGTACTGAATTCCAGATACAAAAAACTGGGGGATATCTGGAGGCTTCAATTTTTTCTTATTTCTTCTTAGCCTGGATCATTAAAGAGAGATATAGATGTTATGCACGCATCTTCTTTAGTAGACAGTATTTAAAATTGTGCATGAATGTTATGTATGTTTTGAGGTATAAAATCTGAGAAGCAGTGACCTGAGTCTGAACACATACTCTTTCCTGAAAATTTAATTTTCCTTTTCATGGTGTCTTGATGTTGATTGATGTACCTCATTTTTACTTTTAGATCACAGTGAATACTATATGGATGATGTGTGCATGTTGCAGTTACTGAAGGGCCTCTGCTTGAAACACTTGGGAAGACTCATGCAAGCTGAACTGTGTTTCAGTAAAGTAATTCAAAGGTAAAAACAACTTAAACTTTTAACCTTTATATTTGGTAGCTTTGGGTGAAATTTCTGATACTTCTGTAGAAGCAGTCCTGTTAGAATTTTGAGTAATTAAACTTCAATATCCTGTTAAGGAGCTGGAATTAAAACACCTCTGAAAGTAGTTGGAGAACCACAAAACTTTGCTACTATTTTCTATAGCAATTTAACATTACATAGTTTTTTATAAATGTGACTTTTTAGACCAAATAAATCAAACCGTCAGGTAATACATTTAGATAAATACATTTGGAATTCGTATTTTTGTATTTGCAGACTATCAATATAAGTAAAGATATTTCACATGGATTTCCTGGGTTTTTTTTCAGGATTTAGTACTTCAGTAGTTAATGTTTCGCTATGCACATAAGAAATCATTGTTGTCATTACTTGTTTCAGTTGGAGACCTGAATTTCCTGTGTTATGGATTTATCAAATAGTTAAGGTGTCTGATCAATATCTACTCTAATATTCTAATAACTTTTCTTTATATGTCATTGAGTCATGTACTGATTGTAGTTGTAAACTTTTTAGAATTTTTAGAGTAATAAGGGTGTAAAAGCAGGGTTTACAAATGTAATTCTAATAATTAAGAAAAATTAATATTTAAGGATAATTTGTTACATATAATTCTATTGCTTGTTATAATTTTCTTGCCATCGCGCCTTCTCTTGCCATTTCTAAGATCCCAAGTGAGTTTAGTCAGGCACTTTGCAAGTTACAGGGCAGTGGGTTTTGATGGGTTACAAGATAAAGTAATGCTGTTTCTGAAAATTTTGTTCCAAAGGTAGTTGATACAGTGGAGGCTTCTAGAGCTGAGACCCCTCAAAGATCTCTAGACAGTATTTCCACATAAAGTGGATGCTTTGCCTAGGGAGAAGTTTTCTGGTAAATTAAATACCTACATTCTGGTGAGCTTTACCCTCTACATTTCTGGGCTGCTACAGTACATTAATACTGTTTATCACATAAGCAGACTCACTGCATTAAGACACTGTCTGTGCATCAAGGCTTGTCTTGGTAGATGAGGTGCCTCTGTAGAAGTGTTGCTCTCAAAACGTTGAGAGCTTTTCCAGTGCTTGTTGCAAACTTTGTTCTGAAGTACTGGTTGATGTTATTCTATCCAGGTAAGAATCAAAGAGTTGATGGTAAAAAGCACAGGAAAGGCCAAGATATGCAATGCCTTCTTCACCTTGTTCTGTAGTGACAATAATGAGCTTTCAGGAGTTCCAGATCCATGAAACCTGTGGGGAAAGTCTGGAACAAGCAGGAATTACCCCTGATGTGGGAGGGTCAGATTAGGAAAAGTGTGAACAGACTTGACATATATATGTCCATGGCAGCTGGACATACCTAAGTACACAGGACATTGGCGTATATCCGTGAGTGCTGAGAGAGCTGGCCGATGTCATTGTGACACTCCACTATCTTTGAAAAGTCATGGCAATTAGGGGAAGTTCCTCAGGTCCAGAAGAAAGCAAAAGTCACCCCGATCTTCAAGAAGGGCAAGAAGGAGGATCTGGGAAACTGTAGGCCTGTCAGCTTCTCATCAGTCCCTGGGAAGGCGGAGTAAAAAGTTCTGGAAACCATTTCCAAAAGCATGAAGGTGATCAGGAGTAGTCAGCATGGATTTATGAAGGGAAGATCATACTTAACCGTCCTTATAGTCTGGTACAGTGAGATGACTGGCACAGTAGATGAGGGGAGAGCAATGGATGCTCTTTATCTTGAGTTTAGAAAGGGTTTTGACACTGTCTCCCACAATATCATCACAGCCAAACTGATGAAGTCTCAACTAGGTACGTGGGTAGTGAGGTGGATGAAAACTGGCTGAACTGCTGGATTCAGCAGCATGAAGCCAGCTGGAGGCCAGACACCAGTAGAATAATGCAGAGTCTGATGCATGGGCCAGTAGTTTTAACATCTTCATTAAGGACCTGGATGATGAGACAGAATGCAACCTCAGCAAATGTGCAGGTGATACAAAGTGGGCTGAGTGGTTGATAAGACAGATGGGAGTGCTGCCATTCAGATCAACCTGGACAGGCTGTAGAAGAGGGCTGACAGCAACTTGATGAAGTTCTTTAAAGGCAAGTGTCAGTTCCTACCTCATGCACCAACACGGGGGTGGGGGTGACTGGCTGGAGAGCAGCTTGTCAGAAAATGCCCTGGGGATTCTGGGCATCACAGTCAACCCCAAGTAAGCCAGCAATGTGCCTTTGCAGCAAAGGTGACCAACAGTGTCCTGAGTTGCATTAGGAAGAGTGCCATCAGCAAGTCAAGGGTAGTGATCCTTCTTCCCCTCTCGGCGTTGGCAAGGCCACATCTGGAGCACTGTGCCTAGTCTGGACTCACTGGTACAAGAGAGACATGGACATACTGGAATAAGTCTGACAAAGGGACACAAAGATGATAAAAAGATTGAAGCATCTGTCATGTAAGAAGAAGCTGAGAGAGCAGAGAGTGCTCAGCCTGGAGAAGAGAAGACCTGAAAGGGTTACCTGAAGGGAGAGTGTGTGTTTAAAAAAAAAAAACAGGGAGAGAGAGAGACCAACTCTCTCAGTGGTGCCCGCTGACAAAAGGAGAGGTAACAGGCACAAACTGAAATACAGGAAACATTGTTTAAACATACGGAAATTTTTTTTTTTATTGTCAAGTTGGTCAAACATTGTCACAGGTTGCCCAGAGAAACTGTGGAGTCTCCTCCACTGGAGGTGTTTGAAACCTAGGTGGACTCAGTCCTGGACAGGTTGCTGCCATTGACCTTGGTTTAAGCAGGGGATTGGAATAGATGATTGACCTCCAGAGCTGCCTTCCAAGACACAGTGATTCTGAGAATTTCTTGTATTGAAGAAAAGTTATATTTTCTTTCTTCTCTGCTGATTTCTTCAGGCAAGCTAGGGTAAGGGGATCTCAGTTCTGTGTGTGGGAAGGAAGTATTTGTATTATGCCTGAACTAATGAACATTGTTTTTATCTGAAGTTATCTTTTTGGATGGTTGGTTTTTTGAACTCTAAGTCACATGATAGGGTCACAGTCTTGGAATTGTGTTCATGGTAGCTTGGGTAACATACCACAATACAAATAGGAAGTAGAAGAGAATAAATTTTTGCTCCAAGAAGGTCATGTTCGTGGTATTTTACATCCACTCTTTACAGGTATAATTAACATGCTCAGAGTTAACCAGTAAAAAAAGTTTCCAGAGTGTTTTCTCTGGCCACGTGCTTTTACAGACAGTGATTGCATTTAAAAGTTAACCGGTCACTCAAGGTAAGGTTGTACGTGACCACTTCTGTATTTTTCTGGTTTTCTAGTGAGAAGCAAATAAAATATGATAATTATTTGGTGCCGTTCACTCTGTATGAGTTGGGTCTTCTGTACAAACAGCAGGATGAGAGAGAAAAAGCAATCAGATACATAGAAACTGCAAAGTAAGTGGATTTTTAAAACTTTATATCAGCCTGTAGATTAAGAATAACTATTAACTTTAGCAGTGAAGGTATGTGTTTTTTCTTCCTGCCAGCCCCTTTGCAAAATAAAAGTAATTATAAATCTGCGTTCTTGACTTGGAAAAGTTGTCCAATATAGTTGAATTTTACAGTTTCAAGAAACTCTGTCTACACTGTGATGTAGACAATGTCAATCGAGGCACAGTATGAAGGGAAAATGTCTCCTTTTAGTTTAGGCTTCAGAGATGCTGAGGCTTCTCTGCATGCATGGGATGGAGCTGGAGAGTCCAGAGAAAGCATTTATACCACTTCTGTCCCAGAGAGCAGCTGGGGGGCCTACATCCACTGCAGTAAAGGTTTTAGTGGGAATAGATTAAAAGCCAGCACACTTCTGACCACCTCCCTTTTTCCTTTCACATCCTGCCACAGAAGAGCGGTAGAGTACTAAATTTTCTGTAGAGCAGCATGTTCGCTTCATCTGCAGATTGTAGTATGGGGTAGAATTTGCCTCATGAGTGTACAGAGAGGTATACCAATGATGCAATAGTGTTGTAAATGTTAGTTACTTCAATATTTGGGAGGATCAAAACAAGTGAAAGAGATGGTAAGGCATGGATTCGGTTTGTCAGGACATGTAACTGTTAGTACTGGTATAAGTCTCTGCTCTGTTTGTGGGTGTAGTTTTACATGTCTCATAACTCATTTGTATCAGCCTCCATTTTCTGTTGAAGGAATGAAAGCTGTTAATTTTGGTACTTCAGTGCATGTATGAAGTAGAAACAATCCAGGCCAAAAATTTTTTTCTTAAAATGACTTTATTGTTTGCAGAAACAACTACAAAGAATACTCTATGGAGTCCAGGTTGCACTTCCGAATTCATGCAGCACTTGACAGCTTGAAGGTGTCACCTGCTTCAACACCTTGAATGAGGAGAGATGCTTTTCATGCATACAATGCATACAGTAGCCTACACAATCTTTTTCCAATCATCCCTCTTTTCTGTCATCCCTGATTTGATGTATGTCATTCCTTTAGACTGTTCTTTTCCTGTATAGCACATATAATATATCTACTTGATACTTTAAAGAAGACCTTATATTTTGTTTGATAAAAATAATTCAATATTTGGCTTGAATGGGGGATATTTTAAAACAGTTGATGGTGCAATAACTTTATTTTTTTATATGAAAACAAATGCTGATTATGCAGCAGAACTGCTGATAATTTTGTGCATTTTTTTAAAATTTAATTTTCTGCAGTACGCTTGAGACCTTTTTGCCTCTGGGACAAAAATGCAATGTCCACAGATAACCATACCCATGTATGGCATACCATATTCTGAAATGTGTTCCGGAGAAAAAAATTCATCATTGTTGACTTAATTTCATTTTGGGAACAAAATGAACTTGTCTGAAGTGCAATATTTTTACACTGTCAGATGAAGTTAAGCAGGGCTACAGGTATAATGTCTTTGCAGGTCCATTTCACTCAAATAAGTGGTTACAGGGGATATTTTTCAGTCATAGAAAAGCAGGGCTACTAGGGACATTAAGAGATCATGTATACTGTATTCTTGCCCAAAGCAGAATCAACAGTCTTATGTCCTTCCTGACAGACTTGTTTAAACTGTTGTGTATTGTTTTGTTTTGTTTTGTTTTTTTAAAGAAACTTGCACTGAGAGAGATTTTGTAACTTACACAGGATGTCATTCCCAGTGGGGAAAAAACTGAGAAATTTTTCCTGATGTTTACCCCAAGTAATTCTTGGCAGAAGTAAAACTGATTGCTTCCTGTCTTCCCTGTCATGGGTCTGGAGAAAGGATTGTTGCTTTCCTTTTTTGAAGCAGTCTTTTAATATTTGAAGACACCCCCCCTTGTTGGTATTCTCTGTTACTGTATTCCAACAAAGATAAATAAAAACTTGCAGAATTTATTTATTTTCCTAATAACAGGAAGAGTGCATATTAATGCAAGTTTATTGTGCAAAAAGTGAATCTACTTTTAAACTTGGAGTTAAGAAAATGTGCATATTCGAATTACAACTTCCTACTTTGTACTAAAAATACGTAGCAAAATTGAGATACATTTGTAAGTGCATGTATTTTTATTTTCACATTAATATGTGAACAGCAGTATCAAACTGAGTTTCCCAATTAATTATATATTCTGCTGTCTTAAAAATAGGAATATACTTGATTTTTATTTAAGTATACACCCAATAATTGTTCTTTCACTAATTATTGCAAACCTTGTCCATTTCCATATTTTATTAATGCTAGTATACTCAATTCTGCACAGTAAATTAATAGTAACTATGCTCCTATATGTAATTCTCTGCCCTTAACTCCCACCCAAAAAAAAAAAACCAAACCAAAAAACACAAAAACCCAGAACAAAAGAAATAGGAGAAAAAATGTCTTCAGTAAATGAGTAACTGGAAGTTTCTAATTAAACAGCCAATATAATGTAAATGCTATAGTTAGTCTTCTCAGGTGACTGATAGCACAGCTTTCTACTATGACTTCATAAATGAGTCATTTAATTGCATATAGATCTGTAATACAGTGGCATACTTACAAATTAAGTAAGAATTTTAAAAATACTAGGTAAATAAACATAATGGGTCTTTCAAAGTGGAAACCTAATCCAAAATCTTTTGTCTTCACTGGTTTGGATTTGTGCCTGTTGTAAATGCATAACTGAATTACTGTGTAAAATTATACACTTGTAGGTTTGAAGCTTAGATACCTGAGACACTGAATCACTGATAAAATGCAGCATGCTTATTTTAAAATATATTCTATTGATTGTAGCTAAAGTACAAAAGATATTTTTCTCTGTCAATGGAGATACCATATGCTACCAGCTGACTTCTCGAATTACTTGCCCATTTATACATTTCTGATTATAGGCTGTAGGCAGCAAAAAATAAAATGCTGTATATTATATTTTCAGACAATACTTTTAATACCTCTTTGGTATTTACATGTTCTGTTCAGGATTGTTGTGGTTTAATCTGATTATTGAATTGCAGCAACAAAATGGGACCACTTCATTTTCTTGTGAAAGGTGGTGAAAACATTTGCCAGTAAATCTTTTAATAATCTGTGTTTCAAATAGTAATTCACACCACAGAAGAGTTAGAACTGGGACTACAGACTCTTAGGATGGAGCATGAAGTAGTCACTGTTCTCTTGTTTTTGTGGAGAGTGTCTTACAGTTAATATTTTATGGGTGATTTGGGATAGAAATAAAAATTAACAAAAAGTAAACAGTGAGCTTCCTTAGAAGCTGATTTTTGGGAAGTTTAGAGCAAAGCATAGTGTAGCACTATATTTTTTTCATGGATAATGATACTGACTGCAGAAAGAGTAGAAAATAACTCTGTTTTCTTCAGTTCAACCTTCTAAAATCAATATTAACACCCTGTGTATGTTACACTTTGTCTCTTTCGGGATCAGCCTTTTTGCACCCATTTAGAGAACAGGCACATCAACACAAAAGTTGTGATATCCTCTGTAGCGTTTTGATGCCCTGAGGTCCCCAGCATGAGTACTATTTACACCTTGTCTCCTTTCCGGTGCTGCTGTTCCAAACTTGCTTGTTAGAAAGCCCTATTGATCAAGATGCTTAGCTTTTTTTCTGGCTTTGTTTCCCAACTTGTTAACAGTGGAAATACAAATGTGTGAGAGTGATTTGTAACCCTTCACTTAAGGTAGGTCTCAGTAGAGCTGTAGAGATGCTTTGTCTTCCAAACACTGCAGAAGAAGCGCATGCCTCCCCAACAGAATGCGCCACTGATGCAGTATTATTTAGTACATCATGTCTAACTTAAGTGATTTGTGGTAAGGAGTTCAGATGAAAAGCCTATGGCTTTTTCTTTACCTACTGTATTCTGTACTGGGCCTTAAATACAACTCTGATTTAGTCTTACTGCTCTTTATAATCTTCACCTCACTTGCTTGTGTACCATGGGAATTTTAAATAATGTGCTGAAACTTTGAAACTGAGCAACGCTGAGCATTTACCTGTGATGCTATAACCTCCATTGATAATAATAGGATTTATACTATATAAAAGAGCAAAGCTAAGTTCTTATTTTAAGCAAGCAAGGCTAAACTTACATAGTTATGACAAAAGGTCATTCTGATCTTTCTGATTATAGTACAATTTTTTTTAAGGTGAGGAATAATAAGGTAGCCTGGTTAAAAGACAAAGCTTCTCTTTGATTAAGAATTGTCTACTTAGAAAATCTTACAGAAAAACTTCTTGTCTGTGCATATCATTCAAATGTTCAGTCTGTTGGTGAAAGATTGTTGTATTAAAGTTTTAAAGTCCTAGTTCACCACTTTTTAACAAAAATTGAAAGAAAATACATGTTAAAAGAAAGCTGTTTAAAGATTGTTTTATATGTTCTAATACACATGGGTAGCAGTTGTATTTAGCATCTTACAGCCAGAAAAATGAACAATAATCAGATCCTGTTACGTTTCTAAAACACCTTGCCAACTAATGTATAAAAGAAGTAATTTCTTGTAACAAATCCAACTTAGACTTTGCAATTATTTTATTACTAATCAATATTTAATCTTTTATTCCTGTATAATCTTAAAATGCATAGTTTAACAAAGAATGTTAATATTTGCACTGGTGATGCAGTTTATTTGCTTCTAAACTATTGAGATTTGCACATATGTATGTCTGGTACTTGAGTAAAACCAAGGTTAGAATAATGGAAGATGAGGGATGACGAAGTACGTTATGGTTTTAAGAGCATGTAGAAACATTCATTGTGATGCATTGGAATGGATTCTCACTTCAGAGGAATAAATCACATTTTATGCTTGTGCTACCGAGTGCTGAATTTGGCACTGTATTCTAGTTGTGAATTAAGAACCTTCACCTGAGATTTATCAAAACAATACCAACAAACAAGGCCCGATCTCAAGTTTAAACAGTCTATCTTGGCATATAGCTCTTACACAACCAATTAGGCTGGGAGGTTGTACAAAGCTATCAAGGTCTAGGAGAAAATAAACGGTCTTTTGAAATGTAGATATCAAATATAAAATAAACTAGTCTGAATTTCTCACCAGAGATCAAATAATACCTTTAAATGGTACAGGAGTGATTAATTATGAACTTCTGTTGTTATCATTTACATAATTAAATTCAGTGAGAACTAGACGTAATATACTACAAAGATTCTTTTAAAATCCCAACATTAAAAACAGCGAGAAAATTACCTTTTTACACGTGTGCAGGGCTTGGTTTTAGTAACATTTAGAAAAGTAAATGTTCAAAGTTATTTTTTAATGTGGCATGGTTAAACATTTCCATAGTCGCATGTAATTTTACCTGATGCTTCCCATTCCCAGCAAATAGGTCAACTTAATTACCATGGTTTGAATTATAAGAATGGTGATTATGGTTATGACAAAAACAGAGATAGAGGGTAGCTTAAAGGCAAAAGAAAGGAGGTGATCCTGTATACTGGTTGCTTCTGTAAGACGCTAATTTACTCTCAATTATTAGACATACCACAGTCCAGAATAAAACCATTGTAGCTAGATTAGAGTGCTTGCACAGTATTGAATAAAGGGAGTACATTGAATAGAAGAAAGAAAAGAAGGACAAAAATAGGAACTACATCTATGTTCAGACAAGCTTTTGGCAGAAGTTATGTTACATTTTTAAGTCGAAGCTGTAGTCATCTGGTCAGCTCAACACTGGGACTTGCTGTATTCCAGCCAGGGAAAGGATATCAGTGGTGCTGGGACCTTAGCTCAGTTTTGTTGTTGTGGGGTTTTCATTGTTTATTTTTATTTTTCTTAAATCTGGTCTTGTCATTTACTAATTTTTGAATAAATCCTGTAGGACAGCTTTATAAAGGAATTTAAGCATTGTGGCTCTGAACTTGGCAGTTCATAGAAGACTAGCCTCTGGAAAAAACCAGAGCCTATGGGTGACATAGCAAATTCAATGTTTATTGAATGCAAAATTAGATATTCTCCTTTCTGTAGAAGTGTAAGCATGCAGTTCCAGTCTATGGGTAAGCATGTGTCAGCTAGTAATCATTGCTAGGAATTGGATATTCCTAGATTTAGTCACTCATTTAAAGAGATAACTTCTTCAAATGCATTAGCAGTAGGTGGTGTCTGTTGTCTGTGCCATGCTTTTGTCTATAAAAATTGTAGTTCGAGCATTCAAGCTGAGTGTGCCAGATTCAATACCTACCTCATCTGAAGCCATAGGAAGAATACTCAGCGTTGATGATATGCCACTGTGGGAGAAAACTGTTAAAGGTTTTACTGAAATTCCACTTGAGGTTAATATCCTTATATATTTCAGCTTGTAAATTTGGGTCTCAAAGCTTAATTTTCCTACTGTAAAATGGGTGTAAGACTATATTAGGATAACTCCTTTTGAGATGCTTAAATGACCTCTTATTTCAGTATCTAAAATCAGGGAGGAGGGATATGTAAAATTAGGTTAATGCTACTTATATAGCTTATGTTAGGCTTAACTTGTTTCAGAGCATTAGGAGATCTTCAGAATTAAACTTGATGTAGAAAAGAGGGCAGATGAATATAAGTATGGCTTTATTTTTAATATAGTTTTACTTAATGGGATAGAACTTATGTCCACGCACAACACAATATCTAAATATGCTGAGGTACAGGTATAAAACTTCCATCAAAACAACCAGCCCACCTTGATGAGATTATTTATCTCTCTTTTAAGAGAGGTTCCATATTGCATGCGTTGGTGAACCTCTTTAAGCAATATTCTACAAAGGAATCCAGCTGTAGTTTAAAATTTCATACGGTTTAGAATGTGCATGCCCAAACTTTACTTTGACAAGATGCTTGCCTTAAATCGTTTTCCAAACCCTACAGTCACATTAATACAATTGCTTCAAATCAATTTGCATTAGTTTTTACATAGGAACATTCAAAACTTCCCATCACTGTTGACAATGAGAAAAATGTGAGATGTTTTTTCACCTATTGTTCATTGTTTTGTACACTTGGATAGAAGATGAAAGAAAAGGTTACACTTGTTTGTGTATAATACAAATAAAGTTCAAGACTGAGTTCTTTTCGGAACGCAAATGGAAAGTGCTCCTCCTGTATTTTACATTAATTTTACTAGACTGTGCATATTCTGTGGAAGCAGTTTATTTAATCTGGTCCAGTCAATAATACAAATAATATGATAATCATTGTGTCTATTGCAAAATGAATCTTTGAAGTAGTAGCTGCCTCAAATGAGATTCTTGTGAGTTGAAAGAAATGGAAGAGGACTGGAGGTGGAATGCATTGTGGGGAGTTCAGGGTCTCTACAGAAGATGAACAGTTGAACAGGATGCTACTTAAATGCAGCGTACTCTGGAGGTCAATGACAATCCATATGTTTTAGCATCTAGTGAATATGAAACAACTCACAGAATATGCTGTGGTGGTTTTTCTTTAAAGTAAAATTTTA
The DNA here is from genome assembly GCF_949628215.1 of Phalacrocorax aristotelis. NCBI lineage: Eukaryota > Metazoa > Chordata > Aves > Suliformes > Phalacrocoracidae > Phalacrocorax > Phalacrocorax aristotelis. The sequence goes on from NC_134311.1 coordinate 47,088,149, forward strand.
ATAGTTTAAGCAGAAGAAAAAAAATAAACCTTTCCTGAAAATTAGCATCTGCAACCAGAATACTGTATGCTGTTGAGTAATAATACTTCCGCTTACTGAACAAGTCACCCTTTTTTAAGGAAATCTCAAGAAGAGCCAAGTAAGCTAGCTTCACATTCTGGTTACATGCTGTAAGTGAAAAGTTACTGCATTGATACCTCTGGGATTTCTGGAGTCATGCAATCTAATTAAAATTATTTAATTTCTTGTCTAAACTTTTCAGTGGATAGTCTTCAGATTGGTAAATTGGTGGACCTTATGAATGTTCCATTTTCTTTTTCAGTTAACTTATATTAAAACTGCTGTGTTTTTATTTGATTTGCTGCTCAAATAGTATGTTGCAATAGAGACAACAATTGGGTTTGGGTCTGCTGCAAAACTGAATTTAAATGTTGCAGGACAAAAATGGAAAGTTAACTTCTGCTCCCTGATACGAGCAAGTTCCCTAGACTTCAGGAATCTTACCTGTGCACCTAAGTGAGATTAGGTCTACCAGTCTGATCGCCCTCCATATGTCATCTGGAAATTTTGTCTAGGTGGACTTTGAAAACTGCTATATGCCCAGTGTTTCTGGTGCGTGAAACCCAGTTCGAACAGTGAGAAGTTTGTTGGCAGCTGTTTTCCTCTGGACACTTCTGAGGCTAAAAAAGAAAAAGAGTAATCACTTTGCTTTTGTTTTTCTTCCTTGAATTTTTCATTACGTGCCTAGGACAGCTGGGTTGGAATCCTGTTCTTACCTGCCTACCTGACTGCCTGAAATTGGTAGCAGAGCCTTTAAAGAAAAATCTGTCTGTCATTAGTATCTGTGCTCTGTGCTTCCCTGAAATAATGCAGACCTGAGATACCTGTTTGTCTTTGCTAGCTGCAGCAGTTGCACCCCTTCAGATGGGAAAGAAGGTAGCCATTAGGAAAGTCTTAAGGGAGAAAATACAGCAGAAATTTGGGTGTGAAGGATAAGAGTGGGGTAGAAGTAGGGACATATTGGACAGGGATTTCCTTAGCGCCTGAACCACTGATGTCACATTAGACTGTGGGACCAAACATCATAATGTGAAAGGGTAGAGCAAATGCGATTGTGATAGAAAGGTGTCAATTAAGAAAAATTACTGTGCAGAGTAATCACTTGCTGGCTAAAAGGAGGCAATATGATCCAGAGGTAACGCAGAACAAAACAGTTTCTTCTGCTTAAGAAAAGAGCTGATGGGGATAGACCTCCCATCAGGCCAAATTAGGCAGAAGGAGCTATGCTCCTGAGGGGACTGTGGAGAGTGAATCCTGCACTTACAGGGACTATATTCAAAGAAACAGTGTACAAATTGCAAACCAGAGTTGATGCAAAGTAGTTATTTTGAAATCCATAAATCCTTCCAACACCTGAAAGCTAGGCAGTTGCTGGTTTTGTGTAGTTGGAGTTCCCCACTGACAACTGCAGACAAAGGGTGTTTTGAGTTGCAGTATGAAGACTTCCTCTCTGTCATCAGCACAGCCTGAACAGGATTCTGTGTTTGTGTGAAAAACCTTCCTGAACTATAACTGATGGCTATGTCTAAGAAAACATACTAATCTGTGGAAAAAACATGGAAGTTTTGTAATGCTAGATCTTAAACTTCTGATGGTTTTATGGTTTTTCCAAGTTAAATTGAGAAAGTTTGCTTTTATTTTTGTGAACTGCTGACTGATTTGAAAAGACTTTATATAAAATTCATTGTGTTCTTTCTGGGTTAGAACCAGACAGTTAGCTACATACAGATGTGAAGTGGGATTTGTATATCCAGCTGAACTTCAGGCAACTATTGTAGATTTCCTCAGAGGAGCTCCAGAGGTAAAAGTTTAGGGCAGGTGTCTCAAATGAGGATCAATACTGCACAGACTTAATGGCTAGATTAGATTAAATTAAATAGGCTAGTATGAAAATAGTTGGTCTTAAATTGTTACTTGTCATCAGTGTAAAATTAGAGGTTGGGGTAGCAACCGTACACCTCTTTTTAAGATGCTTCACCTTCCCTAACTGTAGTAAGGACCGGATCTTAGTATAAGTGAGTTGCTGGCATCTACAGATGTTCTTAACAGTCTGAAACACAGCTCAGCCAAGTCTGTAGCCAGAGCCAGTGCACGATTTTCCTAGATCAAGCAGCTTTCTCAAGAGCACTGTTCTTAAAACAGCATTTATATAGGCTTCATAGCAACTGTCTGGTCTCAGCTATAGCATAGTTTAATACCTGCATTCATTTTGAGTGGATAAAAAAGTAAATCCCATAGTGAAGTAATAGCAGTAGCAATTTGAGTAGAGGATATCATCCTAGTAGAAAAAGCTAGAAATTAGTTGATATTAGAGTATAGCTTTCTTCAGAATGCTAGTAAAATACTGTTTTCCAAATTTTTGAACAGCTGCTTTAGTTAATGTTCTGTCAATGGTCCTATAAGCTCTTGCTTTTTTAATTTCCTGTGAAATCTGTAATGTTTGTGGACCTTAACACTCAATTTTGAAGCTGTTCTCCTGTGGATTGTGGGTGGTTTTTTGACACAGAGGCTAATACAACTACAGCAATTGTATTTTTCACTACATAATAAATTGTTTCTATCCAAAAGTGTGTGCTATTTGGAGGTGATTGGTGCTTTGAGGGGGATGGTTTACCAATACAATCCAACAGAAGAGACTGTCCATTTTACAAGCTAAGAATGAGTTTTAATCCCTTCTTGTTCTTCTTGTTTTCTGACTTGGGTAGGTAGTCAAAGCTTTGGGAGACCAGGATGCTTTCCATAAGCCACTGATAAAGAGCTCAAACTTTTATTATAATGATGTTAATATTTTACCAGTTGACTTCATGAGAGCTGCTTATGATAACACACTTACCTGGATGATTTCCAAACTAGGTTCTTTGATTTTAATCAGTGAAACATTGAGGGAACGGGACGGGACATGACACACAACGTCTCTAATCATTTCTGACAATAAAATCATATAACTATAACTGGCATAATGGTTATATTACATATCCAACTACTACATAAAGCTAATTGAATTCTTCAGCATTCAAATTCCTCAAATACCCTATGCCGCTCTGCCAAGACAGCACCTGGCAGGGATGAGTATGTCCATGGGGGGACCTGCGTAGTTTCTCTAGACTGGGCATATGGGGATGGAGAGGAAGGCAGACCACAATTTTTTCTTTCCCACTTGGCTGATAAATCTATGTTTGACCAGGATGTGTGTGCTAGGAGAGTGCGAAGCTGGGGGTTCTCCTTTCCACTTCTGTCTGTTCATTACATAATTTGTTCTTTGCAGGGGGTAATACAGTTATGATGGGTGGAAAAGTATAATCTGTGTTACCTATTTTAGGTGTATATTTAAAAAAACCACCACCAAAGAAACCTCAGTGGTAACTTTGCAACAGGGACCCTAGAATGAGCAGGGATCTACACAATTTCAGAAAGAACTGAAATTGCTATTTGTTTAATGAAAGCTCATATATCTTTAGTCAATTTGTGGTGTGGAATAATTTAACTGAATTTCAACTTCTGAAATATATTTTCCAATCCAGTAAATAATTAGCTACATAGTAAAATACGTACTTCTTTCAAGGAAGAGTCCCTCTTGGATCAATTCAATGGATCACTTTATGTAACAACAGTCACTATAAAAATGAGATGTAGTAGTACAATGGCCATGTGAAAGTTTTACATTGTAAGATCTCTTCAAACAAAACCATAAAGGAAACACTGATAGGAGCAGAGTGAAAAATGCTAGTGGAAGCAATTGCCACTTGATAGGCAACGGGAAAAATCAATTCTTCTTAAATTTTTTTCTATGCAGTTATTTGAGTGGTTTGAAGCATAATCCGTGCCCCCTCCTAAGAAGTGTTTTAAAATGCAATGCATTTGTGAAAAAGTATCCCAAGGAGGTACTCCTGAAGAGAGCCATAGTATTGGCCAGTAATCCTGGCAAGAGGAAATCTGGATGTGATGCAGTAACATATTGCCTTGTGAATTTGAAGATTTTCATGAGGAATGTGTTGTATGCAAATTAGTCTCATCCTGTTCTAAATTTTAATTGTAGCTGCTTGTACTTTTGTAAGTAGTCTAGCTCTTTCATCTGAAACTTACTGAATTACAAGACAGTTTTTGTGCATGGATATGACAATTCTGCCAATAGGTGAAATATTTTAGCAATGATTAAAACCATTAGACTGTCATGAACTTTCTGTTTACATGCAGAGATTTTAACTCTCAGACTTCTCAACTTTCAGTCACAAGATCTGAATAAGTACATTACATTAACAGAGGATTATTTCCAGGGAGAGACAGTAGGGCCTTACAGCAAAATCTTAAGTCCAAAGTTGGATTTCATTTGGAATAGAAAAACATTGTTTTGACCAATTTAAAGCATGTAGTTAAGTTGTAACACTGAAGTAACATATTGGGGACAAATTTTAGCTGACGTGTAGCTGTGATACCATTGAAGGAGCTGATTATTTCTATTAAAAAAGTGAGTGGGTGGGACTCTTCTGTTTCTAGTCCAGTACTCTTTCTCCGAGAATCTGGTGTGTAGTATCTGTGTTGAACCAGAAGCAATGCTGAGAGATGGGCAGAAGACCTGATCTACCACCTGAAGGGTGAAATGTGTTCATCCATAAACCGAGCGTGTTTCCAGCATCCTGTTCTGTCATCTTGGTCCCCCAGCACATGCACATTCTGTATTTGATAACTTGCATAGTATGTTGTTCCAATACACTTTTGAGTGAGAAGTTAATAGGATTAGTCTTAGTCTTTGTCAATCCCGTTTACTGCTGCAATACAGCTAGGCAAGGTAAAATTGTAACGGGCTGAGTGCAAAAGTACAAGGACTCAGCTAATATGTCGAGGTAGTTTGCAGTAGGCATATGCGGGGGGTTCCTGGACATTAATCCATTGTATTGATGATGATGATGATGATTATTATTATTATTATTAAAAACATTGTTTCTTAGAACATAAATTGCTTAGATAAATGTAGCCATAGGCTCTGTCTCCCAGCTATTTCTGGGCAAACACTCAAGTAAAATTTAAACTGTCCTGTTCTACATAAAAATGGGCAGCTGCTACCCAAATTGCATGGCAGCAGCCTGAGGCAGTAGCCCTGCTTGATCTCAGAAGAAAAACTTTGCATTGTAACTCCTACCTTAAATGCCAAATAATCCACCATTATCCACCCAGTGCGTCCGCATGGATTGCAGTGTGCTTGGTGTGACCTGACTATCTGATCATATTAATTGGTCTCCTATGGCCAGCTACTACTATAGCACTGTAAAACACGTGTGTGGTTTACATTACTGAAGAGGCTTTAAAAATATCTTGCAACATCTTGTGGAGAAACCAGGAGTTTCCAATGCTTCAGTGGCACCATCTGGAGTTTCATGTCATGCTGCTATGCCATTTAGCAGGGTTTCTTGGGGTAGTGTTTTCTTTCCCCAGCTAGAATGACGCTGATGTTTTTGAGGGAACCCAACGTTGGCTACCACCATGTACCTTAGGCACTAGAAAACAAGATATCATCAGCTAAAGCTTTCTTAGATCAGCGTAGCTCAAACAGTATTGTTTAAAAAAAAAAAACACAAACAAAAATCCATAACATATCTCAAATCTTTCTGGAGAACTGGACTTCCAAGGGAGCTGGCAACCAGTGGTATCAGAGGCAGTTTCATCCAGAAAAGGCTGAAATTTTTAAGGCATAAAAAGCTATTGGTGGCTCAAGAATCTGAAGTACTTTCAGATGGTTTCAAGTATTTCCTTATCAAAGTTTCCACTTCATGTAATGTTTCTGTGAGCCATGAAGGGGCTGTGAACGTTTCTGTTACAGACCTTGGATGAAGCCCTCGTCTCAGAAGTTCAGGAAGCCTTGTAGGACAATTCCAGTTAAGAAATATGAAGCCACAGCCACCCTGAAATATCAGTTTCTGGGTGTTGGAGAATAATCAGGAAAACATTTTATAGTACAAAACCAGCTGGCAAACAGAAACTGGTTAGCTGAGCTCAACTGTGTTTATACTTCAGGCTTTTTGAAAGGTCTGTTCAATCTCTTAACTCAGTAAGTGGCTGATAAGCTTTTGATGAAAGCCAGATGGAAAGGCATTGAACTCCATATTTTGTTTGAAAGAAAATGGATTGTTTTGTTGCAGCATGAGGTTTTTTTGTTGCTGATGTTCTGGAAATACAGCCAGTTTAAGATATGTTACTTCCTGTCAGTTCTTGTTGTTAGTCGTTTGCAGAAGCTCCATTTTATTAAATTGCAATGTCATTAGAGAGTGTTAGATGAGGAGCATATGATTACAAAACCTAGAAGGTGGACACCTGAGACCAGGCTGTGCCCTGTTCTCATGACAAAACTGACATGAGCTTGCCTTACGTGAGATTCCTTGCTGCTTTGTCCCATCACAACAGTTCAAAGCAGTAGGATGAACTGCTAAGAGTACCAGCAGCATATCAGTGAATATGCAGAATTAAAAGAAAGGTGACAGAAAATGCAGCTTTAGCTAAGAATTTTTTTCTAGTTATGAAAAAAAAATCCAATTCCTTCTCCTGATACCTTCCTTTTCCTTCTCCTTTTTTCCTTTTCCTTTTCCTTTTCCTGTTCCTGTTCCTTTTCCTTTTCCTTTTCCTTTTCCTTTTCCTTCCAACATTCCTGTGGATATTAATATGATTTTGATTTAAGAAAATTTATTGAAATGCATTTTTGAGTGGACTTTAGCTTCAATCTGTAACAGGCTTGCTTAGGGAAGTGTTTGTCCTTTTAAGCACCTAAGATATTCTGCATATGATTTTAGGCCTTTATGATACCTAGTATTGCTATAAAAAGCATTTCTTTTGAATGATCTCACTGGTCCAATCTTCTACTGAATGAACCTTAAAATGCAGCTTTTCACATTGCCTCAGATCTGTCTTTCAAGTTTTTAACTGAGATTTCCAATTCTATTAGTCTGTGTTTAATTTCTGTTTTGTTTAGGATGGCACCTGTTTGTCAGCCAGGGTCTTGGAATTCCAGAGAGTTTCACTTTTTCTTGCTTTTCCCTACACCTCCTTTGTTGTTTAATATCTGTATTTTCTCTATTTTGCATCATATGATTTGTTTAAGAGTAGATATGAAAACAGCTGTTTGCTAACAATCATGATACTGTGTCTGAGCCTTTTAAGGGCCAAATTCCAGTCCTGGATATATGTATTTCAGTTCCTTCAACACCAGTGAAGTTGGGTCTCATAGACTCAGGATTGGGCTTAGTTCTAAACAAAGTAGGATAAAACACCCAGCTGCTGGGAAGAGTGTTCACTGCTTCTTATTTAGTTACAACGTGAAGATACCCTAGGACAGCTGACCCTGAACACTTGCCACTTAATTTCTTTTGAGGCTTGGAGGTAGGGGTCTGAGCACTGTACAATTCAATCTGAGTGGAAAGCTCAGGGGACTGAAGTATCTGGCAGGAAAATAAAAGTTACAGATCAAAGAGTTTCCCTCTTCTAAGTTCACCCCCTCTACTGTCCTTATTTCCTCCCAAGTAAATAACTGAAATGACCAGATCAGCACTTCCCAGAAGGGGAAGAATCTGCTCCCCTGGGAGAGTGAAGAGCGACAGCTGCCAGGAGCTATCCTCATCCTTGTCAACACAAACAACAAAGAAGGACTCTGAAAGTGCAGAGAAAAAAGGGCTTGCTCTTTACAGGAGCTAACTGAAATTGGGAATACAAGAGGCCACGGAGGTTATTTCTCAGGATATGAAAGAAATGGCTGTAGTCTGAACAGGATTAACAGAAGTTGAGAAAGTGTGCAGTGGTATTGAGGACAATGTTCTGATCATTACAGAAGCAGTTGGAGGACTGAATACAAACAGCTGCAGGTTATAGAGAAATGCTATTCACAAAAGAAACAACATTCTCAAAAGCAGAAAGCAAGATATGGAAATCAAAGGCATAATAAAAATCCTACCAGTTTCACGAAGATAAAAACACCTTTAAAAACCTGTGTCATGCGTTTGTGATTCCACAGCTGTAAGCTGGTCAATGCCTTGTTGGCTGCAGATGCATGAGGACATGATGGAGGGTGTGGGGGGGGCAGCAACAGCCAAAATATGAGCTGAGAGGACACTTTGTCATGCTTTGACACGGAGGTCTGTAGCCCTGGTATCTGACACATCCAAAGCACAGAGCTGCCATATGGGACTGGAAAAACTTCTTTGAACATTTAGGGTGGGGGGGGGTAACAACATACCTGAAATTGCATCTGGTTGAGACGGATGGAGTTCAGTTGTTTTCAAAATAACAGGCTTTGTTCATTGCTTATTTAGATGAAATAGATTTCACACCTGTGGGGTCTGTGCCCATTTTGGAGCAGGGCAGGAGCAGAACTGAGGTGGGCACATACATGCTGGTCCTGATGCATTGACATCCTGCTCCACCCACTGGAGAGAAAGCAAGTGTTGCAAAACTATGAAAATCTGGCATTTTCCTACCAAGGGATTCCAGGTAGGTGCCCAAAATGAGAAATCGAAGTAAAACAGGGACTACTGAGAAAAGAGGTGTGCGCTGTGACCGTGGTGGACATCATAGCAGAACCCAGAGAGGCTACGTCTGACTGCCAGTGCCTTGCTGAGCTTGCTACCTTGCAGGAGAGCCAAGAGAGTTTACAGAACTGTGTGACATGGAAGAAATAAAGAAGACCTGCAAGAAATATTATCTAATAAAACACCAGGACCAAATGGGTATGCAGCTGATTTTATGGCACATTCTGAGACAAATTACTTCCAGCTGTAAATGAAGGTTGTTAATGCACTTAAGAAAAAAATGTTTTCCTCTAACTTAAATTAAAGCACCAGGAAGAAAGCCAAAGAACTGTAGAGTGTACAAATCTATTTCATTATCTTGCATTGACTAACAATAATTTTAAAAGTCATTGCTGTACAGACTAGGGGCCAATGTTACAAGATTTTCTCAGGACAAGTTTGCTCTTTTAATCACAGCATAATGTGAGTCTATCAGCTGTGCTGTAGCATTGCAATTTGGTTGACCAGAAGTATCTGAGCAGGGGAATCCTCCAGAAACAGGAAGCCACTCACTCAGCCAGTCACTCTCTCAACCTCTATATAGGAAAAGCAGCGATTGCCCCTTTTCCACTGCTGCTCTGGGAAGTGGAGCACTCTTGCCTTGCGTGTGTTGGAGCTGCTGGGCACCTTGCACTGCTGGCCCCGTGGAATCTGCGCAGCCTCAAAGAGTGCCAGTGTGGGGCTCTAAAAGTGCTGACACAGCAGTTCACGCCAGCTTAGTGTGTAGTGAATTATGCCTTTGTGCAGAGCTAAAAGTAGGCTGTGCGTACACCATTCTTGTTGCCTTGCAATAATAATCATGATTTATTGCTAAGAAGTATTTCTGGTTTTTAGGTTGTGCCAGTTAAACCTGGAATTTTTGTCTGTGTAAGATGCAGTATATCTGCATATATATCCATGTGGGTGATAGTCTGCAGAACCATTTCTGTAAGAGGTGATGTTTTTGAATTACATTACCCAGTTACCAGAATTTGGGTCATTGTTCAGCATCGTTGCCGTATGCATATTTCATGTACATCTCTGTATTAACATCTATTTATATGGTATCAGTTGCTGTGGTGTATAGATATACATGTATGCAGATATATATGAATATGTATGCATATATATATATGTATGTAGATATGCTATTTAACCATCTCTTTAAAATTAATGAATAATTATTACACTTAGACATAATTTCATATAACAATGTCAACCTTAAAATTAGTAATTTCTGGCTGCTTGGAGAACAGTTACTCTCCCCCGTTAGTGCTTGCTCTGTAGTTGTACCGCAGGCATTAACACAGCGAGGTTTATTGCAGAAGTGAGTACAGCTGAATCTGGAGTCTGAGTGTCCCTCCCCTCAGATGGCCACAGGGTCATTGCCATATGCTTGAGCATATGTTGGGAGTCTGGTTTTTTCAGTCATTTCATCTAAGATTGATTCAGGACAAAACACTGTCTCTAAGGCTTTGTGTGTAGAGAAGGAGGATAAGAAGTATCTCTGTTGTTCAGTGGTAACGGATCCATTGTCCACTCTCTAGAGGTGTCCAGAAGCCTTAATGGCTGTAGTCTCCAAGAGTGAACATGGCTATATCATATAACAGCTTCAGCGTAATTTTATTTTTCCCTTTTTTCTGGTGTTGCTGTGCTGTGCTTTCCTCAGTAGGTGGCAAACTTCACAAGCTGTAGCTGGCTGGATGTTTTTTTGCAGGCCTTTATATTCACAAATAAAATAGTGTGCTGGGAAGGATTTGCTTGGACCTCATCCAAATAATGTTTGCTTTTTTTCCACGTGCAAAAAAGGAGCCATAATTTTCTTTTCTGGGCTGATCTGTGAAAAGCCTATAGCTGCTGCAATGGAGTATTTACTTTCTGTGTGTAATGTTTTTGAGATTGTTGAGTAAACAACAGGGAAAGTGCCCTTTTTTTGCTATTTAAAAAAGAAACACCTCACATCAACTCCATCCATGAAACACAGGCCTAGTTTGTTGATACCACAGGACAATCTTAGTTAAAATAAGAAAAAGCACTGCCATTTCTTCCTGTATAATAAATATACTCTGGTGTGACTACTTGTTTAGTATTAAGTGTGGGGAGAGCACTTGACATTCTTCATACCACAGAAACAAGGGTGACCTTCAAGAAACTTCAGAGGACCCTCCAGCATAAAATTAAAAAGACTCCTGTGTTTCAGCAACTGTATAATCTAATTTCAAGTAGTAATACAGAGTGAGGAGCTGAGTGGTAGAGAGAATAGGATGTGCCTTGGGATCCCAGCAGATTTTCTTTCCAGTTGTGGACTGGTGGCATTTCTGCTAAGCATTGGTGGGCTTTGCAGGGGAACTGATGTCTCAGGAGGCATTTGGAAGGAAACGAAATGGGTGTCTGATGCACAAGGGCATTAAGAAAATAGTTTAAAGCACAGGGGCTGTGGCACGTTGGCGTGACCCTTATCAGTCTCTAGAAGTATTTGTTATCACGTTTAGAGTATGAGACATCGTGCACTTAATTTGCATATTATTTTGTATAGATGCTTGTTCTTTAGTGTTTCTCACAGTACGAAGAGAGAGTGAAGAAAACTGGAGAAACAAACATTAGCAACAGAGAGCTTTTAGTATAAGATTTGAAAAGAACTGGAGAGCTTCTGTGGTTGGGAGGACAGTTCAGCTGAAACTCTTGCAGCTGTTAGGCTTACTTTTAACAATACTGAATTTAGACAAAGAACAAAGCCCCTCTATTCCACAGCAAGTAAGTCCTCTGTGGGAAAGTTTCTGGGTCTGTGAAGGAGAGATTACTTGCTCATTAGCAAGAATGAAGTGTGTTGGAAGCAGATTGAGGTGCATGTGCCAAGCTGAGAGCAAAGAAGCTGGTAAGGAGGCACGTCCATTGTGGAGCACATGTTGAGGAGAACTATATGTCCCTTGGGAAGCCAAGAGGTGAGTGTATTGGGAAATACAGTATGATTTGTAGGGTGGAAGGAGATGGTGGGAATGGTGGGAGGGAGAGAGACTGAACACAGCTTAAAATATTTTCCTGAGGGTTTTGCTGAAATATAATTACCTGGTCATTTATGTCCCACCAAAAGTGCTTTGTTCTTTCCCTTTCCAATCCTTGCTGGCACAACCCAAGGCCCAGCCAAGGGTCCTTCTGAGGTGGCTGAGCCAAGAACCTTGCTGACGAGCAGCACAGAGAGCTGCACAAGCTCAGCCACTGTCACCATGTGCGCCTACACCAGGCTGCATATGCACTTATTGCTGGATAGTGGGTGGCAGCAAGGGGAGGTACACAGTGCAGAGGCCATAGCCTCGAATCCTAGTGGTGTAGCACTATATCTGTGGGAGGCATCAGCCCACACTGGCTGCACCAGCTCTAGAGCCATGTATCTCCTGCCTTGAAGGACTGTCAGGTTCCAAGAGTTTAGGTCTGCCTCTTCTCACATTAAAGCTGCTTGAGGAACCTTAAAAGTCTAAAAAAGGGGAGAGAAAGTAAAAATCCTCTTGGAAGGTGATTTTAATTAAAAGTGTTGTAGTTTCTTCTTGCTTCTGCTATAGAAAGGATGAATTTTTCTTCATCTGCTACCCCATAACAGGCAAATGACTGGTCTGAGTCCAGCTTAGAAGTCTTTGTGTGGTTGCAGAGCCTGGACACCTGTGATCTCCAGCAGCACACAAACCCTGTACTTTCAGGAAGTAGCTGATAAATGAGTCCCTCTTCAGGAAAAGGGCTTTTAAATATTGCTAAAGGGGAACATGGTGTCAGAAACATCTCAGGAGGAAAATAATTATTTTTCCCCTTGTTTCATTTTAACTACACAACAAAAAGTTAAAAAAAAAAACCACATGGGTAAATATTTGAGGAAATTGTAAAAACCCCACTGAGGGACCTTTCATGGAGATATACAGTACCAACGAAACGGAACAGAAGAAAGAGCATGATCTGCTTTCCTGGCCAAGACAACCAGTAGTTCACATTGGGCTGACTTGGCTGGGCCTCCCATGCCCTGTTGCATGGTCTTTGGGTTGACTTTTACAGCTAACATCAATAGCGCAGTTCCTCCACCTCCCCAGCCTGTGCCTGTTGGTGGAACAAATAGAAGCACTCTGCACTGCCCTCATAGGTCACGACCTCCTTCCTTGGCACCCAACCCCGGCTAAGCCAGCTTGTTTATCAAATGCAAGAAAGTTTGAGAGAAACCCATGGGTGTTTACCCATGACCTGTGCAATCTGATGGGCTCCCTGCTGCAGAATGGAAAAGCTTAGCCTGGGCTCCATGGGGGCTGAAGACAAAAACTGCAAGTAGCAGTACAGTGGAGAATTTCTCTGCTTCTTTTTGGCCATGTGGTTTGCAGTATGTAATGTCACACACAGTTGAAAAATACTCTAATCTACACTGAGGCTGTGTGATCTTTCTGGATTTTGGCACACGTGTTTTTCGGAACAGGTGGTCAGGTTAAAAGTACACGTTGTGTTTGAGACACGTGGCTCAGCCTGTGTGCGGAAAATGCAAAGTCCACCAAAAACCACTTACATTTGTCTCTTTTCTGAAGCTGCATACCAAGTTGTCATTTGTGATTTTCATTACCTGTAACTCTATAGTCCTACTGTGACCACCTTTTCTGGTCTGTATGCTTGGTAATGTTAGAAACAAAACCTGTTAAAGGCAATGACTGTCTGTTTCTGTGGAATTATGACAAATCAAGTTGTTTACAAATTCATACTTTGACACAAAAAGGGAGAGTGTTTGTTACACTTTTCCCCTTGTTTCACTATCTGCTTGGCCTCATGCTTGCAGTGGCTACGCTGTTTTATCAGTATAGCTTTGCATAAGAAAAAGGACCTTAAGCAGACGCAGTATGAAATCAGGCTTTGTCTTTTCTTTTAACTGTCATTTTCTCTAATTTTTTATTTACTTACCCAGTCACTTGGGTTTCAAATTGTTCAAAAATGTCTATGACTTTCAGTTCCTCCTGAGGGTCTGTCATCTGTGTGAATGAAAAGAACTTCCGGAGCAAGACCCTACTTTGCTGCCAGAATGGCTATACGAATTCCCAAGGGACTGGGATCTTTGCAGGATACAACTGCTAAGCAAGGTTGACAAGAATCTCTTCTGACAGTAGATGCAAAACCTCCCTGGTCTCTAGCCCCCACTTTCAACTATTGCCTTTTCTTGGGATAGCCTGCAGGTGGTGGTTGCTCTGCTGGAGAGGATACTGTCTGAGTTAAATTGAGTGCTGATGGGAGGAAACATAGTAGTTACCATACCAGGATAATTCATTGTTAATTGTGGCAAAGTAAAAAACAAACATTAAGGTCTAATACCAACTCTAATTTTGGAACAATCAAGGTGTTACAACACCAGCAAACTAAATAAGTAAGAACACAGTCAAACTAGGAATAGAAATAATGAAGGTAGCTTAGCCAAGGAGAGTGCATTTCACATTTCTAGTTTTCTGTCAGGAAAAATTTACTGTTGGCTTTTTAAAAGCCTAGTAGCCCAATTATTCCCCTCACCTTCTTCCTGATGTGCAGCATGAGGGGAATGGAATGGAAAAGATGAAAATAGAAGGCAAAACATTAATTGCTCCTGCATACTTAGAAAGAAATGAGGGAGAAAACTCAGCTTGCTATGGTCACTCTTACCAAGGCTTCTTTTACCCTGCTGGGTAAATGGATCAGGTCCCTGCAGTTCTTCTGCACAGCACAGCTGAGACTAAAACTTGGCTGAAGCTAAAGCATTTTATTGCTTTTCTGTGCAGAATAATGAATTTTCCAGGATCTGCATTCAAGGAATGCTTTTGAGGACTGTGGACAAAATCTGAGTTTGCCGCCCACAAGGAGACCTCTCACACCTCTGTGCAAAGTGCAACTGGAATGTATAAAGTTTTGTTCTGAAAGACTCTGGAATCCCTGTGTCAGGCATGGAATTTTACTGCTAGTGAATGCCTATCCATGAGATGAAGGCAAACTGTCAATAACTTCTTGTGATGTTTAGCTTATTAGTTCCACCAGTCAGTACATGCAGGCATGGCAGGAACAGCAAATCCTGCAAGAAAACAAGTGAAAAGACAGAAAAAGAGCTTTGTTCTGATTTGTCTGAAATGCAGAGAAGATTAAAATGAGACAGTTACACAACCCAGTTTGACTTATTCCATCACTAAGGCATTCCCATGAGGACTGTTTTCATAACTGCAACTTTTCTGCCCCCTCATGGAGTTAAGCCTTGGGTGGATTCATTATTCATTATTTCCCTTGGTTATTCTGATGCATCAGCTGCTGTGGCAGCTCTTTCACTGGATAATCTGCATAGTTCTAAATCAGTCCTCAGTAAGTGAGACAGAGGACACTGGATCCTAAAATCTCATCTCTACAATGAAAGGCAGCTTCTGGCAAGAGCCACAGAAGCTTTTTTCCAAGGATCAAAAGCAGTGCACTGGTATTTTTAGATATTGTCCATTCAATCCATAGGTCTTGCCTACTGATTTGTTCCATCTTGCTGTTTACAGGTGCAAAGGTTAGGGCTCAGGAAAGTGCAGAGACTCTAAGGGCTGGAATAAATCCCCTATACATATAAGAATCTGGAAGTTAGAAAACATATGACTGGAGACAGAAGTCTTCCACTTCTCTACATGCACTGTTTGAACTTGGGCAAGTCAGCACTCACCTTTCTATTCCCGTGTGTCTCTAAATGAGGATAAATATAACTCATCTGTGGTATTACTTGTTGAAATATTATTACTTGGTTTAGATCATCCATACCCTCATCTAGAGATCTGCTCCTGTCCTCGGTTCTCATCACTAAAATCAGAGTGAACTACAATATTATTCAAAGCCACTGATTCTTCTCAAAGAAATGTAACCTGCTCCTTCTTTTCATCATGTAAATCCTTCATAAAATGTTGCCCAGAATGCAGAAAAGCCCTCCTGCTGTGAAGAAATTGTCTTAGGATGGACCAGTTTCCAATTTGTTCTGTGCAAATAGAGTAAAAAGAATGATCTCCTTAAGAACATCCTTTCAGGAACCCTTTAACCCGTCACCTTTCCCCCTGTTGTAGCTCCAGAATTAATCTTTTTTTCTAATAATTTCTATCTTGCTTCAATGCACTAGAAAGGGAATCTGTAGAAAACTACCTGGATTGTTTATGTACTTAGATGCTTTCTCAGGTTCCTGAAATTATTCTTGATTGTATCAGTCTGTTCCACATAAATCTTCTGCCCTTGTGGTAACAATGAATGGGTGTTTCACTCCTTCTGATCACATCCCTGACTCGGCATCAGTGATGCAGAAAGCGCACACTAATTCTGCTTTGCTGAGAACTCCCCTCTAAACTGCTGAATTGTGCTTCAGAAAAACAGTCCACTCTTCCCATCTAATTGCTCCCTTTGATAGCTTGTCTCGCAGCCATTGTCTGCTCTGTTTGATTTTCTGGTATCTATTTCTCACCCTAAAACTGAACTAGTATATACAAATCATAGCTCTGTCTTGCTCCCCCTGAAGCTAATAGCTATGTAAAAAAGCTGGTGGCTCAAAGGCAGGAAGAGCAGCCACCAATCTGTCCTTTCCAATGCCATGCCTCTTGGCATGCCTGTGATTTGCTGGTCAGTGAAGTGAGACATGTAAATACACCATTGTATCATGGGCTCTACTTTCTCTGTCAGATCAGTTTTGCTCCCAGAAATGTAACATCTACCACCTTTTGCTAGATTAGGGAGGGGTTCTGGCTTCATCCTCTTTTGTCTTTGGCATTCTCTTTTGCTCTGCAGCATATCAAAATACTGACTGGATACTCAAACATCATTCATGACTTCATCGTCATCATTATCACTGTAGCTTTGTCGTTGTCTGTGCTGGCATCTGCAAGTGTTCCTTTCTTATCCCCTCTCACCCTGACCACACTGCTGTACTTTTTATCTCTCATCTTCACCAGTTTTCCTTTTCACTGCATTGAATATAAACCAGTCCCTCAATTTTAAGGCTCGCCAGCAGTGTCGTCAGCTTTCTGTCAATGCCATCAGCTTCTGAGCAGAGCCTACTTGCCTGAGTACCTTTTTTGTACTTTTTTTTCACACAACTGTGTCTGCATGCTTAATAATGCCAATCTTAAGAACACCTCCTTGCTTTAATTTTTAGTTATCCCTTCATTCTCCAAAAGCTCATTGATGAATACTGTCATATGTCATTGCGCTCCTTAGTTAACAAACAAATTGAAATGTGGTAAAAAAAACATTAAGGCAACCCCTATTGTCTT
Source organism: Phalacrocorax aristotelis (assembly GCF_949628215.1). Classification (NCBI taxonomy): domain Eukaryota; kingdom Metazoa; phylum Chordata; class Aves; order Suliformes; family Phalacrocoracidae; genus Phalacrocorax; species Phalacrocorax aristotelis. Next base: position 47,104,986 of record NC_134311.1, read on the forward strand.
TCTCTGCTTTGACTACTAAATTGCTATGTGCTTTTCCAGCTTTTGCTTGGCCCTCTTCTAATCCTTGCCCTTTGATCATTCTGTTTCAGCTTTTGGGGACTGTAAAATATCTGATAACAGAAGTGATTTCTTTGCTCTGTGAGAGGACCCTAGTCTCAGGAGTAGGAAAATAGCTCAAATATCCTCTTTGCAGAGCTCATAAAACTGTCTGATGCTTTTTGTGGAGCATTTTGTCTGGAATGTCTGAGCAACACTGCCCAACTCCAGACACCCTTAAATCTTTCACTGTATTCTTTGGTTCATCATTGTGGTTTTAACTCTGTATAATTCCTTGGGCTTCAGTCCCACAAGGTACTGATTATTCTGACTCCTCTTCAAAATGTATTGTCTTGCTGCTTGAGTATAGGGTTTTTTTTCACTGCTAATGAGCTACACCACTACATTCCTCTTTAAATCCTTCTCCTTTGGTATCTACATTAAATTAGTGGCTTTTTGTTACTAAAAACATATTATGTTCCTTCATTTTTGTAATATGTGACTTTATATGCACTATCTTATTTCCTGAGTTTTAATGTCTTAGATTCTTGATGTTAGTGCAATAGAAAAAAGACTTCTGTACTGGCATGCATCAAACCCTTGCAGTCTTTCAGTGGAATTAACTATGTGGACTAAATGCTCTATTGTACCCAGAGTGCATTTAAGGGTTTGGCCCTGCAAAAACCTTGCTGCTTCATCCTCACTTCAGGGATATGCATGGGCATGGAGCAACTTTCAAGCTGATGCCCCAGTCAGTGTGTCCATTTTATGGGCTTTTAGCCCCCAGTTTCACATTCCTGTGATGTTGACATTTGCTTCTGTATGGCTACTGTAGATGTGCACCACTCACTCTCAGACTTGAATATTTCCCTTTCATCTAGGAAATCCCTCTAACACATTTGCATCTCCAAACCTTTCAAGGAGGTATGTAAGGGGCTGCAAAAATGAACCCAAATGCTGCTGTAATGAAACACATTTTTGTTCACCTCTTTCATGGGACTCATTCTGCTGCCATTCCAGAGTGCTAAAACCTGGAAACTTTGTGGTGTCATGAGTTGTGATAAGACAGCTTTTCAAAGCTTCTTGTGGGAGTCCAAGAAGGCTAGATTTACCTTTTTATTTCCCCAATGAATTAGACTAAAAGGGAAGACAATTGGGACAGCAACGTGCCACACGCTGGTGAGGCTGCACCTTGAATACTGTGTTCAGTTTTGGGACCCTCACTACAAGGAAGACACTGAGGTGCTGGATCAAGTCTAAAGACAAGCAATGAAACTGGTGAAGTGTCTAGAGCACAAGTCGTACGAGGAGCGGCTGAGGGAACTGGGGTTGTTTAGCCTGGAGGAGGCTGAAAGGAGACTTTATCACTCTCTGCAAGTACCTGAAAGGAGGTTGTAATGAGGTGGGTTTTGGTCTTGGGTTACTTTGGCCCAAGTAACAAGCCATAGGACAAGAAGAAGTGGCCTCAAGTTGGATCAGGGGAGGTTTAGTTGGATATTAGGAAAACTTCTTCACTGAAAGGGTTGTCAAGCACTGGAACAGGCTGCCCAGAGATGTGGTGGAGTCACCATCCCTGGAGATATTTAAAACATGTAGATGTAGTGCTTAAGGACATGTCTTAGTGGTGGTGCCAAGACTTAGTGCCTAGACTTGGCCGTGCTAGGTTAACAGTTGGACTTGACGATCATAAAGATCTTTTCCAGCCTAAACCATTTGATGATCCTATGATATATGCAATGAGCTACAGTCTTATTTTCTAAAAAGTGACCTCCTAAACCGCCTTGCTTTTATTTACTAACTTGCAGACGCTATTTGCAAGGCACCTGGCCGGTCATTATAATCTGAAAGTGTGGCAAAGAACTGCTTTAGCTATGTAAGCAAATGTACTTGCTTACAAAGCAAAAATGAACTGCTGACTCATCTGGTGTCCTTCCTCCCATGTCCTCAGTTTCAATAAATATTTTTTGGTTAGTTTTGAATGAAAATACACAACTAGGGAAAAAAATAACAATTGAGTTTTACAAGAACCTGTGCTGATAGCAAGGTCCTAGTTTTCACACCTTGTGAAAAATGTTAGTCTTCCCATTTCACAGGTGGAGAAACTGAGGTACAAGAAGAAATGAGGTGAGCTGGTTAGGATTGACCAGCCAGCTTCATGTGACTCATGCCTGCACCACACAGCAGAGTACAGGGCAGTCACAGTGAAAAGAAAGAGTGTTTAGGAGCCCAGACTGAACATAACCAGCTTAGCAAAGCTAGGCTGCCCTTAGGTTTTTCATGCAATATAAGATTTACATCCTTTGTAACCTTTTAGATTCATGCCTAAAAGAAACAACACAGCATTTAAGTTTCAGTCAGAGCTCAACCACTGCTGAAGTCTCTCACAGCTGTGGTGAGGGGAATGGAGGACTTACCATACATTAGAGAGCCAGTCGATATATTTAGCTAAAATCCTTAGCAAATTTCTCCACTGCCTGCAAGTTTTTTTTTTGTTTCAGCACAGTATAAGTGCAAATTGATTAAAATATATTTTAAAATCTGGCCTTTATCACTTTAAATCTTACAGAAAAGGTTGCAAAGTCTTATTCTGTGTGTTCCCCCATATGTTCCACAGCTTTTGTGAACAAAAAATTCCTTTACAATGGCATGTTCTTTAACAGTTAATTCTGGCCATGTTTTTTTAATCAAGCATCTAGCAGTAGACCACACAGGGAGCCAAGTAATGCAATTTAAAGGGCAAGCCCTTAGTGATCAGGGCCCCTTAAAAGCCAGCAAAACCTCAGAAATGAAAGCTGGCTGGAAAAAGGTCTTGATAGCCCTTAGCAGAAATAATCTTGGGCCTAATTCCCTATCTGCTTGCTGATGTAAAATTTGAAATTAGGTGAGCTCATCTTGCTGCTGTGCTGGGATCTTTCTGCACCAGAAATCCAAGTGTGGCACCAAGTGTGTCTCAGCATCAAGGACAGGCTTGGGGCAGCAGCAGGATTAGAAACCCACAATCAGGGCAGATGTGGTCCGTGGTGGTCACAACGTCCTGCTCTGGTGTGGCTCCATCTGTTATCCAAATGTTGACCGTGGTGCAAATACTGGGTATTTTCATGTATGTCTTGGTGATGTCCCAGGTATATGAGTCTCTTCTTCCACTGTATATGTTACCGTCTGAGAGAATTAATTGAGGTGAATACTCTCATAAGCCTTCACCTGTGACTCCCTTTCACCAGCTGTGCTCTTGGTTTGAATATATGTCAAAGTAGCATTCTTCTTTTAGATGTCTTTCAGAAGATCTGATATGTTTTGTTTGCCTTATTGTGCTTTTTTTTAATGGATAATCCTCATCCTTCAGTTTATCTATAAGATGTGCAATCTCTTCAAATTCAGAGTAGCAATCAACTGATGGCCATTTTTCCCTGTGAAAATTTAGTATGCCTCCTGTCTTTAGCTGTGGCATTCCTGGGATTTCACAATCCTGTTTTCTTTCTCACTGGGATATCTGATCTGGCTACATTGTTGGAATTTAAAGCATGAAAGCACAATTGCAAGCAACTTATTGCTAGTCTGGTTGTAATTTCTCTGTGCTTTGTAATTATTATTCATGGCTCAATTGGCTGCTTTTCATCCATTAGTAACAGAGATACATCTTTCAGGTAATGAAAGTATTCACAAAGCACCTGGTGAGCCATTTATAAGCTGGAAGGCTGGCAAACAACATTTTTAGCTGCTTGAGGGGTTTGATTATTGAACTAACTCCTCCAAAGACCAGAAAAAAGCCACTTTCCAGAAAATCTGTAGAGGTATCGGGAATCCTACATAGGTTTAGAAGGAATGTCACTAAATAGTTTTATATTCCCATGAATGCCAGTAATTTTTCCATTGGGAAGAGGTGTTCTAACGACTGTTTTCAGTTTCTCTGGAATGGCTTTGTTCAATGCACATTCTGTAAAAAACCTCAGTTTTCTGCTGCTGGGGTACATTCTTTGGTGTTCACCTTTATGGAACTTCTTTCTATTGGTTCTTGTGTCCTTTCTTAGGATTATCTAGACCATTTGAAATAATTATTTTACAATTAGTAATCGTTCAAAATATATACAGTTATTCATGGAAACACCTGAGGGACAGAGTCAATGTGACACTTATAACAAGAGGTATATTAGGGCCACTAGTTGAAAGGCAGACTTGTACAGATCTTTTTCTAGGATAAATTGCAGAACATGTGTTGGTGCATTATGGCATTCATTTGATTGACCTTGCTTCACTTTCAATTCTGGGAAGTTATTGCAAGAGACCACTCCACAATTGCAGTTTCACAAATTAACATGTGGTACACGAGGTCTTTGTTGGAGCTCTTAACCTCCACACCTTGGTGAGATACAATTTTTCAGTATTATTCATCTTCCTGGTGTTGGTTTGGCTAGTATATTTTATTCTAAATTTGCCATGGAGAAAAAATATGCACCCAGTTACCACAGTTAAAATGGAGGATAATGACTTTGTAAGGTTTGACTGCTTATAGTTTTCTGACCTCCTGCCATTGTGTTGCCTTAATGCTTCCTTGGTTCTGATATGACACACAAAATTTACAGCCTACAAGTCCTGTATTTAGCCAGAGTTTGTCCTGTTCAGCCATCATTCTTTGGTTTCTTCGTGTCAGAATTGCATTTTCTATTAAGCAGTCACAGATCAGTCATCCAGGAGGACTGGCAACATCATCTTGCAGCTTTCACTCCCTCAGCTCCCACTGTCTAGAAGTCTCGCTGGTTAGCTAATAAATACCTTTTGGTCTGCAGAGTGGAGGAGGAGGTCTCGTCAGTATTGTTCTTTCATTAGAGCATGTAGATGTTATTCTCACACACATTTTCCCAATTCCAGCGTTAGCTGGGAATTGCTGCCCTCTCTGTGGGAGTTCTCGCTTTGTTCATTGCATGCCTCTAGCAATCACTGCAACTGCACTGTAATCTTTGGATTCATTCCTCAGCTGATGAAGTCCATGCTGTATAGTGCAGCTTAGCATTCCAGCAGAGATATTTTTGCAGAAACTGTTATTGGGCCTATCAAAATTCATAATATCTCTAAGCCAAGTAAAATACATCACCTCAAGGTCTGTCACAAGTATCACAGATACTTTTACTGTGCACTAATGACTTAAGAAGATAACATGACATCTGCCATTTTCAGGCAGAAATTTTCAGAAGAACAAGGTTTCCAGTGGTAATTTCTTGGTTGTCTCTAAGCAAGCCCAAGACTGGACTTTTGGAGGTATTTCCACACTACCTGTTATTCACAGCCTGGCCTGTGATACCCATCTGGACAAGTTCAGAAACATTTAAGACAATAACATTTCCTTTTATTACAAAAAACAGGGTTGTTGGAATCTGCTATAGGAAATGTATCACCCTTAACTACTATTGAGCTCTATTTACAGCCAAGTCTGGACCTGCCCACAAAACACAGAACAAGAGTAGGGTGAGGATGACATTCCAGGATTCTTCTCTTGTGGTTGCTTCTTGTATCCTTCATGTTTCAGAGAATAATTGGTCCAATGTCCATGGCTCTGGCCATGTGCATGTCCTCAGAGAGGTCACATGATGGGCAGAGAGAAGACATGGTACTCTGGTTGCTGTGCAGAACCATAACTTTCTGTAGCTATTTTTTAGTTGTGATTTTTGTCTATCCGTTTGGTTTTGCTTATTATTATCTTTAATAGATATCTTCTGAAAGTAAATAGGACCTGGAGAATGAAGGCAAGCAGATTAACAAGAAATGGAGAAAGAAACTTTTGTTTGTTTCTAAAAGCAACTTGAAAATGGGCTGATCAGATGAACACTGTCAAAAGCAGCTATATTTTCTGTTTTAAGTAATCCAGCTGCAATTTACTTGTGTTGTTCTTTCTTTTTTTAATCTTTTAATTTCAGAGAGTAGAGAAGGTTCCTAAGTGCTGTGATGGAAACTTACTGCAGCTGGACAATGACATGTTTATGTGACTTTGCTATGTTTTGTTTTTTTTTTTACTATCTCCAGATGTAAAATGTTGACATAAAACTGGAAAGATTTATTCAGAAAAGGAAAGGCACTGGCTAAGGCTGCTTTTTCTACAATACAGTAAATACAGCTACTAATAAAAAAAGGGAACTAAACCGCTGTTATTAATGGCTTTATGAGGAGCTACTTTTTCTGCTCATTTTCATTTTAAAACAATGTTTTTTGAAAGACTGCAAAAATAGAATTGATCTGCATTGGATCTGTGCAGGGTTTCCATCCCATGCCCTGCCTCCCACAGTGCCAGAAGTGGATGCTGAGGAAAGAGGGCAGAAACAGAGAGACAACTACATGGCATTTCAGCCTTTTGTTCTTCCTGCCCTCAGAGCTGTCCAAGCCTTTGGTCTTTCCCATTCACATTATGCTGAGCCAGAGTGGTTTTTGTGTACATCATAGCTCAGTGGATATCTTCTCCATTAACCTGCATGGACTTCAATCTGTACAAAATGCTCTGGTCTATATCACCCTTTAGCACTGAGTTCCCTAGTTTAACTACCTGGGCTTGCTGCAAACTACACACCTGACAGCTTTGCTTGCTGATCTCTTTTTTTTTCTGAAGGTGATAGGGGCTGATCTTTCTTCTCAGATATACATCTAGAACAAACTGGTTTTATTAGGATCTGAGTTGGCATGTGAATTATTTCACTGTGTAAGACATCATTGACCAAACTGAATTTTGTGTTTATGTGAAGGGTTACGGGTAAATGATAGACATATCTGCTAGCAATACTTACTGAAGGGAAAGTCCAAAAGAGGGTCTTGTTAACTTTTGCTGAAAACTTCGACAGATTTTAGCTGCCAAGTTTGAATTTTTCAATAAATGGTACCTAAGTTGGACTAAAGATTTTTTTAGGGTAGTGAGCCCTATCCACTGTGTCTTAGCCATTTCTGGTTATGATTTTAGGTCAAGTGCATTGTTTTAGCAACGACTCTTGCTTTGAGAAGTTCTAGTTGATCTTTTTGAGCAAAAAAACAACAAAGAGGGCAATTGTCAGTGTGCTCAAACACTGGTTATGGATTTGCATTGCAGTGGTGTGTTTTCTTAGCATTGATGCTTGCATTTGAAATAAAACTCCCTTATTGCCTATGCTGCTTCTCTCTTTAACATCAGATAGGAGGCAGAGACTGGTTCCTACCTGAGTCTGTTTGCAGGCTCTACATGCACAATTGAAAATGGTGAATTCAAGCTTATATCTAGCAGTTCCCAAAGGCAATGTGGCCATTTACTGCTTCTAAACAGACAACCATTATATGCCCTGGAGTCCTTTTTTCCCAGATAAAACAAGTTGGGAAGGTGTGGAAACCCACCAAAGTGTGTTTGGGGATGGGTGGTGGTGATTTCTTTTTTCCTTTTTGTCAACTGTGTGACTCTGGAATAATTTCTCCGTAGATGGGAGTCTATGGCACACTACAATGAAATTTTTTTTCCATTAGCTACAATTTTCAGTTTCCAGGTCCAGTAAGAACTTTTGGGGTTGTTTTAGCCCTTGCCAGGTAAGATATTGCCTTTCCCTTCCTTTGCCTTTCACCGAATGAAGCTGCCTAAGGTTTAATATTCCTATCTTTTGATACACTTTTTTGAGAAATTTTTAACTGTGAAAACCGTATGTTCCATGTCACACAGAAGACCATTAGCCAAGCCAAGCTGACTGCCAAGTGCCCTGGAGCCTGTGAAGTGCCGTGTCTCTGGAGATGTTTTTCTTTTTCATCATTTCAGTATCTCTCTGCCTTTTGCAGGCATCTGCCTGTAACTTAAAGCTGGTTTAGCGAAGAGGATGTAACACAGCTGGAATTTCATCTTCAGCTGCTGCTCTAGAAATAAATCACATCCTAGGCCCCCTTATCAGTACAACGTCATGAATGCTGTTACTGACACAGAACAAATTGCTTTACTACGGCACCAGACAAGGTGTGGGCAGTGATGTGAACCTCATATGCCCTTGCATAGTCCATGCTTGAAATCTCTCGAGTATGTATATAGACTCATCTGAATGGGGAAGAACAGACAGCCCTTTAAGACAATTTACTGCTACTAGGTTGGGTTCACTCTGTGGTGTTCTTCAGTAAGAAACATTTTTTGTTTATTCTAAGTTTGGGAAAAAAAGAAATGAAATGCGTCAGTTCACAGGACTTATTTAATGACCTTCAGAATCAGTAAATGTAGAATGTAATAGGGTGCTTACTCAGGATTTTTTGTTAATGGGAAGCTTGTGTCAATTTTTTTAAATGGTAGTAAATTTTAGTATTAGAATGGAGAGTATTTGTTATTGTCCATTCTAGAAGATGGTAATTCTGGGTCAAAATGAACTGGACTGATAAAACTGTCTGGCAACATCCCAACTATTTTGTTTCAAGAAAATTGCATTTCTGAGCAAGCAGAGACTTTCTCTAACTGTTTGACAAAAACTAGATGCAGTACTACATAAAATCCTTGGACAGGAGACCCACTGAACGCAATGACACCCCACATGAGCTAAGTAGTTTAGCAGCTTTTGATGGCCTTTGTGCTTGGTCCTAAATGGTGGTCTCCTCAGGGCTGGAACATATCAGCTACTTAAAAACACATATCTGGTATTGATATTCTCTGATTTTAAAAATTTTGAAGTGTCTTCAATACATTTCCTAGTGATGAGTGAAAAGCTTCTGTTGCATTTCTTTTCTGCCCCTTTTAAGCTTTAGTGGACTAAAAATGTGATGCATGGAGGTAAAAAGCAAATCTTTGCATGTGAATGGATTTCTCTGTTACCATGGAAAGCAGCTGTTGCCTCTGGAATTGATGTGAAGCTCCCAATGAGAGAAGAGCAGTCAATTCATTCCCTGTTCTGCCACCTTTCTGAAGCTGTGCCCTGTGAGTCACAGACTACCGGGGAGAACTACCGCAGGAACATTGTAACTCTCCAGGAGCTTTGCATTTCTCCAACCCCAGACTCAGATCCAGACTCCAACACTTGGACACATCACTGCTATTTCCAAGGAAGAAAAGTCCTAAGAGTAAAAAATAATCCTTTTGTCTGCATGGTATAAATGCTAAGGTTTCAGAAGTGAGACAGCAGTGGCTTTAGTAGAAAACCCACTAGCCATTATATCAGACTCCTGTTTAACTTCAAGAGAGGTTTAAGATACACAGTTGTCCTCATAGGCTGATGGAGTCTAGGGATCTTCTTGCTGGGAGTGTCTAAGCACCAATACAATTGCACCATATATTGAATAGCATGTGTATTGGCATTCAGTACCTATTGAATAGCAGCTTCTGGCAACCCTAAGGTTACAGCTTTGTGTCTCCATTACCTGTGGCTCACTTTTAATAAATAACAGTTTACACAGGTATGTGTTCTATATTAACAGCTATGTGTCCTTAATTGTATTCTGTAAGTCTGCCAAATGTTTACTTTTAGTTATTTTAATCACTGTTGGCTTGTCCTTCCTTTCAGTATTTCATTAATGTAGGATTAAAGCTCAAGGTAATGCTGCCTGCTTAATGCTTAGCTGGGAGCACAGAATTTGGCTTAGTTTAGTATCTGTTGGGCCTTATTTTAAGTTTATTCTGTGCATTAAGCCTTACAGAAAAAGGAATTTTTTTGAAAAACTTAAATGCTTGTCCAGGCAAAACTTTAATTAATAAACTGCAATGCACTGGAAATTATTAATGGAGCTGTTATTTGGTATGTTTTCTGGATGTCTTGGTGGCTTAAGCATCTGTCAGAAGAAACACAGGAAAGTTTGTTGTGGTTGGTTTTTTTTTTTTTTTTAACTCTCCTAATGTATGCTCTCTCTGTATGCTGCAAGTTGCACCAGAGGTCCTAACACTCTTTCTATATCACTGTTACCAAACGCAAGCCTTTCCATTTACCTTTGAAGAAAATGGTGAATGAACAGCATGGTAAAAATGACAGAGGGAATTCATATGCTGGATGCTTTGGGAACCTGAATGTCCAGTCACCCTAAGAAAACTTCTAGTTTTCACTAAAACAATTAAAGTGTATTAAGATATGATCTAAGGGAGACATGCTATTATGGTTATCTGTGATTTCAGAATAGACTGGGACACGCTGTTATTATACTCTACCAGCTGCCTGTGATGAGAGGAGGCTTCAGTGCAGTTTGTGTAAACCTAGCTGCCTCTGGCTGTGCTAAACATGGAGTATTTTTATTAACTCAGGCTAGATAATGTGACTTTTCCGTTTGATCTTCTGGCAAGATAAGTAACGTAACACATTTAGACTTCAGTTCTAAGAAGACATCTCACAAAAGGTGGATATTACAACCAGGACAATGTGTGGAGACCACAGTCCTGGAGTGGACTAGCTATGTCCATCACACCAACTGGGTGTGATTTGAAAAAATGGGAGGACTTTCTCTGAACAACAGGAACTTAATGTTACGGTCAAGGAAACTGATTCAGAAGAATGCAAGGAGCAATAGCATTGCTGCAAGTGAAATATATGTGGTTTTCTGTCTACATTTAGATTTGTTCCCCTGCTTTTATTTTGCTCTAAATTCTAGGGCTGCAGTAGAAATAATGTACGGAATCTGGTGGCTCCTTCAATTCTGGAAAAAATAATCTACTAGAGATTTTGAAAAAAGAGACAAAGCCATGAAGGTATTTTGCTGAATGTTTTTTAAAGGCAGAATATGGTTGGGATGATTAGTCCATGTGAAACTTAAACTGGATATCCTATTAACAAGTGCTTTTTCTTCAAGAGGATACTATGCATCTGTATTGAATTGGGTGGAGAGATCCAACCACTGCTCAGGAACACAAAAGAGGACTATAAACATGTTTACTTTATCATGCTGCGTTATCAACATGTCACTTCATCAACCTACATTCTTCTTGCTGCAAAACAAACATCTTAAGTGATTTTTTATGTGTTCATGAACACCAATGCACTGAAAGGAATTTATGCAGTGAAATCTGAGTAGAAAATTTAATTGTTTTGTAGTTGTTAATTTGCAGTTTGTAGTTAATTTAATTGTTTTGCATAGGAAACAAAAGCTTTGATCACATTACTTATCTTTATCACATTAATTTGTGGTGTACTGAAATATAACCCATAAAAGAGCTTTCAGATCAGCTTTTTAACCTATTTTTCAGCTGTCCAGTCTTTTAAAAACAGCTGACCTCTTCTTCTCAACCTACCTCTCCGTTTTTAAGAAGAATCTCTTTGGTTGTTTTCTTTCCTAAGAAGCATCAGGAATAGTTGCTCTGATCTGTGCTTGTTCTGGTGAAGGATTTCCTGGCCATGGGGAAGGCTCACATGTGTGTTGTCAGCAATTATTCTTTGACTGACAGGAAGACATTTCAAGGTATTAGCCAAACCATTATTACAAATCGGGATAAAAAGCTGTCAGCAAAGCTTAAAAAAAGTTGAAATAAAAAGTAAAAAAAAAAAGCTGAAAAAAGCACCAAAAATTTCCCAAAAGCCTGTTTTTAACATCCTTTTTCCTGGGTTTTCAGTTTCTTGACTCTAGTGAGAAAATAATTTTGCCAGTTCCCTGTATACCTTGAAGTAATTTGTAGCAGCCAAGATCTGATGTTCTGACCAAAGATAAAAAGACTTTCTGCTGCAGTAGACCTCTTTCATTCCCAGTTTCTGTTGTCTCACCCTTACACTTGCATCTTTGCAGAATTCTTTAACTAAAATCCCAAAATTTGAACTTACTATTCTTTTTCTTTTTTTTTTTTTCACATACCCTAAGGGAAATAGGAATAGAAGGATGAGAATGAAGAAGCAGGTAAATTAAGACTGCAAGTTAACAAACAAAATCCTACTTTGGCGTTCCTACAAAAAAAATATTCTGGGCTGGTCCCTGACCTCTGAGCTCCCTGTGCTAAATGACAAATATTATGGGAAATACTATTCTCATGGCGAAGGGGTAAATTTCTTCCAAAGTAAGCAAATGTTTCAGCAGTGTAACCAGCAAAGGGTTATGAAGCAGCATTAGCAAAAAAACCCTCCAAAACCCAACAAGTGTTTCTTTGCAATAAGTAGTATTAAGTTTAATTTCCTAAACAATTAATTCCTTTTGCCATTAAACTGTAAATGATGCAATGGGTGTCAATTCTGTTGACACTTGCAGTTATTAGCCGTTTTTTAGGGAACTTTCCTGTTCTGCTCCTCTTACCTCCCCCCAATCTTTCAGAAATACACTGTTCAGTATACTAGTATCTGGTTTTAGAAAGGCTGAGAATGGCATGCTAATTAGTCATCTGGATTGTTAACACAAGCTTCCTAATCTTATGAATATATTTGCTACAGGGAGTGAAAAGAGATTGTTCTCATTATAAAATCAAAATAAATTGTGCAAAGCCAGCATGAATAGTTACTCTGGCAGTCACTTTGTTTTTGGAGGGTGACATACATGCTCCACATCCTGTCATCTCCAGTATGTGCAGTGCTTTTAGCAAGAACTGGTTTGGTTAATCCAGCAAGATGCAAACTTGGGGCCCCTTGAACTGTGGATATTTGAGAATTCATGCTCTCAGTTTCAGAGGGGAATGCTAAAGTAGAGGTGGTCCCTTTAAATACATTTAAACACATTTCTTATATGCAATTTACTTCTGTTTACATTAGATGTTATCTAGAGGATGCTAAGAATTTAACACCACTGTTCATTTGTTGTTACCAGTAAAAGCTGATTGTAACCATCTGTCGTGAAACAGACTCAGAAAGGGATGAGCTGTCTGGTTTCTAGCTCTTGCCTGCCTGAGCTCAGCTTAGCAAAATGAGAGAGCAGTGGAAACACTGTTGTGTTGCTGGATCCTGGCTAAATGCTAGGTAGCACAGGGGCATCCCTCAACATGCAGCACAAAGTGAAAAGCATTTCTGTTGGACAGTATTATGCAGTTGCACCTGATTTTTTTAATGCAATTAATAATCCATTTGGCAGGGTTTGTGGCCCTGGCAGGATTTCTGCTTTGCTTGCAAAACAAGGTACTGCTAATAATATTTCTATTGAATTGCCAATAAATGAAAAGGCTTGGATCCCATGATAAACTCTGAATGGGTTAACTTTATTTCAGTGAGACTCCATGTGAGTGCAAAGATCCACCTAGACAATGTTAATTCCTTGCAAGATTATGGGTTGGTCACTTGCCCTGCAGGATAGGCAGTTGTTTGACTAGTTTCTAAAATGAAGGTAACTGAAGTTTTCTAAGCAGAAACATTTTAGTTTTAATGTATATTGCCAGTAAATGCTTTGAAATGTACAGACTATGAGAATACTGACTGGTCTTGCTGTCAAGCCTCTGTTGGTGTGATATTGCCACTTGAAACCCTTACCACCTGGCACCAGCAGTTTGGAGATGCCAGATGCTCAGCACCTCTGCAAATCAGAGTATCTCATGATGACATCCAAATACAGGACTGCAAATTGCCATATGTGAGAGTTTCATTGCCCTGTTTGGTATTGACAGGACTGAGGTGGATACACTGTGTGAGACTCCTGCGAAGAGGAAGGTGCTAAAAATAGTCAGGACATGGGTTTGCAATTGGTAGAAATGAGACTCCAGAGGATTACATCTATGACTTGTATGTCAACTGGGAATGAGAAAATGTGGGCTGAACATGCTAATACAGAAGAAACAGGACATTAGTTTCAGTCAAGATTTTTAAATTATTTATTATAAATTCAGTGAGACCTTCCACCTCCCCACCTCCCCTTTTTGCTTGAAACACAATAACTTTCTGTTATTGGTATAATTAGTTTGGACTAATTACAATAAAAACTCTGGAAATAGAAGTCTAAAATGTGTTTGGCTGAGGCTGTTGGTTTGTACAAAGATTTTAAAAAAAGAGTGGTTAATCTAAAGGGTCTTTAATAATTTGATATGATTGTTTCCTCTGTATTCAATCAAAATCTGTGAATCCTAAGGGCTAAAGCCTGATCCTAAAGGGTAAATCCACTAATGTCATTGTCACAGCTCCTGCTGGCTTTAGTGGAGGTGGACTTCCACCCCAAACATGATGAAAACTCTGTGGGTTTGTGGCCTGCCTGCATCCCTGTTTATAACATTCCTGTTAAGTGTCTCAACTGTCCTGCATGTAACCCAGGTCAGCTTTGGAAATAAAGGCACAGTATTACAGACCAAAAAAGTAGTGTTTTTACTCAGACAATATATTTTATCTGGTGTCTTGTTGGTCAGTATCCTCCATAGTGCTGGAGAAAAAAGCAAAAGGCAGGTGGGCGAAGTGAGAAGGATTTTCTGGCTGTTATTGAATTGAGCTTATACGGAATACTAAAGTCAACATTTAGTTTATACTGAATGCTAAGGTCTGGTAAGAACTTGCCCTTAAACTTTAGATAAGGCTTACAGACGTAATTCACTGTACTTTCCTGGAGGCTAGAAAAGTTTTACTAAGGAGTTCTCTGCTTCTGCAAGCCTCCTTTTGGGGAGGAAGTCAGCTATGTTAGGGAGATACAGTAGATCAAGGGTGTGAAGGATCCATTTTTCTTAAGAATACCAACCCCCCCCCCCCGCCCCCAAATTTGCTAAAGTACAAATTTGTTTACCTCATGTGTACTAATGAACTTCCTCTCCCTCCAATACTTTTTTTTGTTCTAAGTGCCACACAGTTTTACATTTTTTTCTCAGATCAGATATGTAAGTAAGCTACCAGCATATGTAAGTCATTGCCTTCTTCAGCCACAAGCAAAATGCCATATGCTTGCTTGCATGTTTGAGCTAAGACTTTGAAGGATGAGGTTAGCTGACACCTTAATTCTCTGTAAAAGTGCTATGGCAGGGTTGTAAATGAAGGGAGCAGGCTTGCTGAAAGGAAAGAAACACACACTCCCAGCTGTTTCCTCATCCTCCACCCCTGCCCCAGTCAGTCCTACCCATTCACAGGAGACCTCTCATACTGGGAAGCCAGACCAGCCCAGGTTGTGCCTGAGGAGGGAGTGCTGTTTGCAGATGTTCACAGGGGCCAGATCTGCTAAGGCTGACATTCTTGCCGGCAGCCTGCTCCTCAGCCTTGAGCTCCCCAAGGACCCACCCAGCTCCTACTACGTTTGTATTTACCACCAGGTTTCAGCTCCTTTTGCGCCCAAATGGGTGCACCCAAGTCAAGGTCCAGGGTCTTCCACTGTGGTGTTGTATGGCCACATGATCTGGGGCCAGTTCAGGACATGTAGGGAGAGTATATGTGTCCGGTGCTGGTTTGCATGACCCAAGTGCTGCCCTAGCAGCCATGATCTGGCCTTTCCCAGGATATATACACAGTACACAAAGTGTCTTCCAACTGTGGCACCCTACAGTGTTTCTTCGCTCTGAAGCTGATGGTGGGGGGACATACACTGTGGGTGCATGCATTTGGTCTAAACACTCAGTAAGGGAAGGATGCTTGAGCAACATTTGGATGGCTTTTCCTGTAACCTTGATTCCCATTTAAATGGCTCTCACTGGGGAATATCCTCACTTATGAAATATCTCCCCCCTTCCCCAAAACAGCAGCCATGCTCAAATTTCTCATCTTGCATGCATGGAAAAACAGAGAAAAGGTTTTTTTTAAAAAAAAAAAAAAAGAAAAAATAAAAGGGGGGGGGGGCAAACCTCTCTACGATTATGCTTCCAATCTCATTTACTTCAACCTTTTCTTAGGATGAAAGAGCAATTAGCAGACATAAGAACCTCAAAGTAGTGAAATTCAGTATGTTATAAAGACCATGAGCCAAGATTGTATCCATCACCACAGGCAAAAGGTCTTTGATACTGCCTGTTTCATTCCATTCTGTATAATTACATATGTGACCTGAGTCTATGATTTAAAAGGATCAAACTACAGTTATTGGTTAGGCTCTTAATAGGATTTTTGTTGTTGTTTGCATTGGTTGGTTTTAATAAAGTTACTGGCTGCAAGACTGAATAGTTCAGTAAATTCCACTGGTGAGGCATTTGGCTTGTACTGGTTCAAACTTTGAACATTAGTGAAAAGGAGTTTGGTACATGTTATGATGGTGATCCTATGATGCACATTTAAATTTCTGCTCTTCCCAAACAACTTCAAGTGCAGCTTACACCTTTGCAATATTTCTTTTTTTTATCACAAGGGTATTTAACAAAATGTGGTTTTCAGTTTTTGAAGTCTCCTTAAATAGCCAATAATGTTGCTATGGGTGTTGACAGGCTAAACTGCCAAGAAGGAAGGGTTGTTAATACTAATGTCTGCAGAGGAAGGGATTGTCTCTCCTCAAAACCTACAAAAAGTTCAGTTTTGCAGAACTTCATCTCACTGGGTACTGTCTTTAGTCTGAATGGCGAAAGCGCATCTTTCTGGAAATGAACAAACGATCAACCATTGGAAAACTCTTTATGCTCACAATACAATTTTTTTGGTAAAGATTTTAATCATGTCAGATCAAAGCCCTGTGTTTGTGGATTAAAGTAGAGCTGCCTGCTTTGAATAAAAGCTCAGTTCATGCTGTTTTTCAGTTCTAAACCCTCAGCTGTTTTGGCTGCATCCAGAAAATAGCCTGGTGACTATAGTGGTCCTTGTGCTGAAGTTGCTGAGGAGCACTGAGGCCACCTCCTCCACTGACCCTGCTTCAGGGCCAGTGACCTCTGGGCAAGGGTGGTCACAAGCTACTGGGAGGTGGGAAAAAATGGATGCCATTGCAGGTCTCAGTGAGTGTTAGTGTAATGCCTCAGCTCATTATTTCTACTTAAAGCAGGGTATATCCTCCAGGGCAACGCTCCATGCTGGTGGGGGTGCACATCAGCGGGTGCCAAGTGAGCTGATTCAGCACCAGCCAGGGAGTGTTTGCTCAGCGCGGTGGTGCCCTGCAGGTGAAGCTTCCTTTGGGCTTGTGGACACAGATGCTTCCAAAACATTGAACAGCTTTCACCTTTAGGTAGGTTATTTTTTTGAGATTATTGTTTGACTCTGAATTCAGTCTGGAATATGCCGTTTGCAAAAGCTGTGAGGGACTGAGATGGGCAATTCAAATTCAGGTGCATACACCCTTTACTTTAATAGTTGTGTCCCTGCACACTACCACCGTTAAGGCTGAGTAGGTCTCTAATCACCCGCCCAGACTCTGGGGGAGATGCTTCCTCTTTTTTCTGTCTGTATGGATGGATGAATAAAGTAATTGGATATTTCAGTCTAATTCCAACACTTGAGATGTGCCCCCCACCCATCCTGTGAAATCCATACCAAGATGAGGTTGAATGAGACTTTGAGCAACTTGATTTAGTAAAAGATGTCCTTGCCCATGGCAGGGGGTTTGGGCTAGATGATGTTTAAAGGTCCCTTCCAAACCAAAACATTCTATGGTTTTATGATTACATGAGCTTTGCTGGTGGCCTCAAAATATCACAGCTGGCTCAATTTCTGTGATTTAGTGCTCTCACTATTTGAATCTAACCCTTGACCTTTGGGAAGGGAAAGTCAGAAAAATGGGAGAATTTTCTGTGTCACACTTTGCTGATTTTATGTGCTTCCACAACACCCAGCCCTCTCTGGAAACACCACTGCTTCTGGCCAATACACTGCAGTCCTTGAGACACTTCCTTTGTGCTTTTTCAGCCAGACCTAGTCTGGCTAATTTCAAATTTGGTTTGGACAAACTTCCAAGTGAAATGACACCTCACATTATCATTCACTGGTACTCTGTAAAGAACCTCAGCTGCAACAGGTTTTAAACAAAGTTGATTTATTTATTTTAATTTTTTTTAATTATTATTTTTTACTGGCCTCACCCTCTTGCCAGTGCAGGAAGAAAACTGAATGACTTTTGACACCTTGTCTAGTTGGAATTTTGAAAAAGAACTAAACAAGAAACCAGAACTAGCAGTAGATGTTGATCCAATTCAAGGAGAAAGCATCTAAGCATCCAAATTTTAGCACAGAGGTTTAAGAAACCAATATATTAGCTAACCAGTTTACACAGTAAAAATCCAGGAGTGGCTTAAGTAAGAAACAGATACTGAGAATAAAACCTGCGCACTTCTGGGAGAAACTTAAGTGAAGCTGTTTATTTAAAGGCTTGGAAAAACAAAGACATGAAAAAAAGCAATGGAAAAGGAAAAGAAGGAAGAATTGGGTTTATTAAAATAAGAAAAATGCTACCAGCTACAGATGTGACTGTATGCTACATTTTTAGATAAATCTCTGCTCTTGGTAACTTGTATAGGTGTTTTGTGATATGTGTTTTACAATTTCCTTTTCTAGAGATGGAAGATCATGAAGTTAATACAACTCAAAACACTTACTCAAGACCCTTTCTCAGGCATTCAGAAGTTCTTGCTTGACAACTTTCTCCTTCTCCTTGTATTATTTACTGTCATCCTAAGAGCCACTCTAAAAAATTAAAAAAGAAGGAAAAATCATTCCTTGCTTCCACTGACCTGAGTTAATTGCATTACTTGCATTATTTCTTATCAAATTCTTGCTGGGTTTTATCTGTCTGTACATCTATGTCACACTAGGGAAGTGTTTCTTTGTCCTCAACAGATCAGAGCTTAACACTGGCAAGTTATTCAGTAAGAATACAAAACTAAAGGTGTGCCTTTGGCTGTATGAGATGGATCTGTAGGCCATAACTGGTGCTTGGGTTTCAGGATCTTTTTTTCTAATGTAGCCTTTGTTCTGTACTCCTCTGCTCTTCTTTTTGGCTTTATCTTTCAAACGTCCCAGGTTGCCCAATCTCTCCTACCTTCCTGCGTACTTCCCATCCTCAGGTCTGTATCTGCCCAGACAACAGTGGATACTGCATGGGCCACAACTGGGCTTTGGTGTTAAAGTACAAAGATCAGAGGAATACCTGCATGTGAAGTGACAATTTTCTAGAGAAGTCTGAGCTTCACTTTTGCTGTTGATAATTTCATTCCTTGCAAGCAAGCACCAGATCTGGCACTGTTGTTATTAAAATAACACACCTTCCTAGAGTTCCCCAAGCCCTCTCTAGGTGCATATAAGTGGAGTTTCTTTTCTTCCTGTATCTCAGAAGGCTCCTTCAATTTCTTCTAATTAAACTGTCATCTTAATAATACCTTGGCCGAATGCCAAGATATGAAAATTCTTCAGAAAATAATCTTTTTAGAGGATTGTAGCAGATTAAAGCACCACCATGTGCTTAAAGACTTCAGCATACCTTCCAAACAGTTAGGGATTGCAATGGTTTCAGAATATGTTGTCACAGATATTAAAGTGTTGCTGTGAGTAAAAATGTAGACCTCTGAGGGAAGGGAAATTCTTTATGAGGGTTAGCATTCTCAGTTTTCAGTCTGGATGCTGTGTGTAGCACAGGCAAGGATAAGCACATGATGATTTCAATATACTAAAATGTATGGGTTTACTGGAGCTACTGTATGAGGTCAGGAGTTGTATTAGTCCTACCTGATTATGCTTCCAAGAAGCATTCTGCCTTTGCAGAACTTGCAACTTCCTGCAGAAATAGAAATAAAATAGATTATATTGTTGGGAAAACTTTTTTTTTTTTCAGATCTTTCATAGTCACTGGTACTGTAAGCCTAACAAGGAAAGTGGGTGAAACTTTAGAAGCTTTAACAGATGAAAATCCAGTTGTGGTCTAAATGCGTGTAAGACAAAATAAAGGCCTTGCCCCACAAAAAGCTCAGTTTTCAAAGACTCTGGGTAAAAATGTTCAGAGCCTTATTAAGTTCACTTTGATTGATCTCAGTTAAAACAAGTAAGGAACCTTTTCTGAGTGCATTGATATTATTTTAATGGCAATGAAGTAATATTCCTAAAAGCTTTTGGTTTGTAGTAAATTGGATAGACATTTAACTATGAGAACTATTCCCCATCTACAGACCACACAGTGCTATGTGGTCTGGGGGCTTTGGTGGAATGATGGGAGCAGGAACAACAGACTTTAAAGAAGTGGAAGGAGGACATGGGCATTCTGAACATGGATTTAGAAGCCTAGTTGTGAGCATCGTTACAGGGAGTGGGCAGACTGCCAACATGCAACAGTCCTTCATGTAGGTATTTTTTTTAGCCTGTGGTGTCTGACTACATTTTGAACACGTAGTCTTTACCCTTTCTCTACTGTGCTTCTTGATGTGAAAAAAATTACTTTTTCTATTCCTTGTTAGGTACATTAAAGAATAGACCAGCTCTTCACAAGCTGGAACCTAATTGTTTCCTCTTTTATGGGGACATTGTTTCTCCTCCTTCTTTAAGTTCCTGTCTCCAACCGTGCCAAATTAATTACTTTTGTGGTGCTTAAGACCTGTCTTTGCCCTCTGTGAGCATATTGGTTGTCTCAGGTAGGGATGGAAAAACGTTCATCCTGGGCCTTATGTGTGACACCTGTGTGACAGACCAGACTGTCCCCACACTCAAAAGTTAGAAATGCTGATGGTCATCTTGGCTGCTGCCAACCATTTCATTCTATGCTACCTGAAGTTTTGAAAAACCCAACTTCTATATTTTTACCCTAGATAAGCAGCATACAGCAGCAGCCTGGAAGGGAAATGGGAAGAATCGATACTGTTATAGATACTGGAAACACGAGTACAAGTATTCATAACTACAATTTCTAGAATAGAAATTCTGTGGTGAAACTTAAACACACAAGCATACCTTTAAACGCTGCAGAGGATGCTCTGCAAGAACAGTAGTAGCCTGAGTTTCTCTTCCCACCACGTTGTTTGGTATCTCTACTATCCTGATCCAATGAGGGACAGGCCACCTCTGATGGTCCCATGACACCTGTGGCTATGCACCCTGCAGTGAGGCTGCCTACAGGGCATGAAGAGAGGGCTCTGCTGCTGTGCAGCTAGCGGTGTCTAGTCCTGCTCACATCTCCGAAAAGAAAGCCATGACTATGAAGAGGTGTTTTTATGATTTGCAGTGTGTATGCTGACCTTTAGAGCTGTATAATATGAAGAAACCTTAAAGGTGGTGATGTGCTCTAGGTGTACTCAGTCCAAGGACTGCACAGGCTGAAACCCTTAAAGAGGTCCATTCACTGTTCCTCTGCAATAATTGAGGGTCTAGCCCAAGATGCAAAGAATTTTGTGCAAAAATAAGGCGAATAGCATTAAGTATGGATTTTGCGATGAAGCTGCTCATTTTACTGAAAATGCTACTCACCTTTGCCTCAAATATCCATTTCAGACAACATTCTGATTTTTGGATCTGCCTGACACAAAGCAAATGTTGTTGCGCTGCCTTGTTGTAGGACTTTTTATTTGTTTGATTTTCCAGAATGCCATTCTTAACTGTATGTTTAGTGCTTCTTCTGCAGTCAAAAACTTGAATGTCTTTGTGATCAAGGGCTTTGTTATTACACATATTCTGCATGTGTTTTCCAATGAAGCAGCTGGCAGTAACAGTGCATTTGATATCCTGACAGCTGTGCTCCAGTAAGACATTAATGCATTAGAGTAATTTCTTTAAAAGTTGTATGAGATTAATAAATACTATAATGTTAACACCTGTTGCATTTTAATACATGGCTTTACTCCATGGACCTGTATCCAACCCTGAAGTGGATTATTTTAGTTTCATTACAAGAGGCTCAATTAATAGTTATTTCTTTTATTTATCAACTGTGACACAATGCTTTGTTTGCTTTTAAATCAAATATCGGACAAGTTTTTTTCACACATAGTGCATATATTGAGTTGCAATTACTGAAAACAGAGAAGATTTTTTAAAATTACGTCAATTACTGACTACGGATTCAGCATGCACTTGATTTTTATTCTTCATACCCTTTCTTATTGTATCCAAATACCTAATGTGTAAACACAATTCCCAGCCCTCTTGCCTACAGGGCACCATTATAGAGCTGTGCTCAATTTTTCTTATGGAGAAGCAAAGGGAACTATGCAGCAATGTTTTCAAATTTGCATTGTTGTAGATTTGAAAATGGCGATATAGCCTGTGGAAGACGCTATTACAGTGACTGTCTGTGGGGCTTAACACTTTTGATGTGCATTTACATTACTGCAGTAAATATTGGGTTGAACTAGATGATCTTTGAAAGTCCCTTCCAGTCCAAACCATTCTGTGGTTCCTGTGATTTTAAACAAATATGGGAAGAGCTCCTAATGAACTTATCTGCACAAAATGAGGACAAATGTTACTTGTGCAAGGATGTTTATTTTATTTTATAATTCTGCAAGAAACTCTGCAAAAGCAAGTGATGTCTCATTTGATAACATAGGGTTTACTGTAAAGATGAGTTTTGCACTGTACCAGGTTTCCTGTAATAGTCTCAAATGTTAAGGACCCAGCTACAGACAGTTTGGGAGAGGAATGCTTTGCAGGTATGAGGCAAATTTTGTAGAATTTCTGACTTTACCCAAAGAATAATTCATCTAGATTCCCAGATTTATTAATAAAACAACTTTTATTTGTTGTAATATAGGAAAAATAGCACCTTGGGTCTCTTTTTTTCCATTGTTCTTTGCCGAAAGACTACACTATTATAATCAAAAGACTATTTTAGTGAGGAATCTTACTAACCATAAACCAACCATTTTCCATTATATGTGAAATAAATAGCTTTGTTATCCTCTGTAATATATTCCAGTTGAGAATCTCAGTGTTTAATAATCTTGACTTCTTAAGAGTAATCATGCATTCAGATAACTTTGATACAACTTCAGCATCAATGGATCAGGTCATTTAACATGACTGAGGTGAGTGGAGTATTCATTTAATAGGAAAACTGAGACATGAAATGCTTTCCAGGAAGCTGGACTAAAGCTTTTGACCCGAAACCAGTATCCAGATTTTCTAACTTTAGATGTTATGCTCAATCAGGCAAACATTTTGACATGGTGGCATGTCTCTGCCATGTTCTTTACCTGTTCAAATCTGAAGGGCAGCTGTGCTTGCAGAGAGGTTCTCCCTGCAACTTAACCCAAACTAAACCTCGAAATGCAATCTGAAGTAAACAGTAATTTTTCTGCTAGTTTGAGGCCTTGCAGTAGGGTAAATACAGTCTTTCTTGTATTCAGTGAGTGGCTGTTGTCAGTGGAATGGATCTGGGTAATGTCCCTCATTCCTTGAAGATTAACAGCTTGCCTTTCTATCACTTTAGTGGAAGTGTATGCAGGTTAAAACTCCCTTTAGGTCACAGCTTCTTATTTCAGACAACACAGCAATATCATGCTTCATTAATTAAGAGGTCAATTGTTTGTCACTGGAGCTGAAAACATCTCCCAAAAGGTTAGGCCTCTGAGAGGTTCTTTAAAATGCTGGCAAGTTTCTATGACAATGGTCCTTTGAAATGAATGTTTTCTAATACTTATCAGGGAAGAAACATCAACAGTGTGATGCCATATCATTTTGGACTCATTAGCATAGAGAAACCTTTGCCACACTGTTTGGCATGCCACTTGACATTCCTATTGTTGATTACAGGGAGAGTTAAACCTATGTCACACAGAACTCAGTGGCATTGATAAAATGTAATTTTCAGTTGTCTTCTTTCTGAAGGACATGAATGTTTTTGTGGAATGCAGCCAAAACCGATGCTCTTCGCTCATGGAACTGTACTACCAAATCTCAAGGGCTGCTTTGTCACATGCCCATGCTTGTGAGGGGGTTAGTGTAATCTGAATCCAAATCTCCTGATTTTGAAGCCACAAACCATCATGAAAGTCACCAAGCCACTCAGGGCTATGTACCAAACTACGA
Source organism: Phalacrocorax aristotelis (assembly GCF_949628215.1). Classification (NCBI taxonomy): domain Eukaryota; kingdom Metazoa; phylum Chordata; class Aves; order Suliformes; family Phalacrocoracidae; genus Phalacrocorax; species Phalacrocorax aristotelis. The sequence continues at coordinate 47,128,682 of NC_134311.1, forward strand.
GGGTATGTAGGACCCACGCTGTGATGTCTCTTTGTAGGCATCTCTATTCTATTTGCTACTGCAACAACCTTTCCAGAGCATCACTGCTGCTTGGTGACTGTGGGTGAGTGACGGTTTAATCAAGCAAAGAAGCTTTTTCTGGTGTCTTGGTCTTTTGTGAGGCTTTTCAGTGCCTCAGAAGTGGAAGAGGAAGTGGATGTACTCCTTGCAGTAAGGACTATCTCCTCTGTTGTTATACACATTAATTCCTTTGCACCATGAAAATCACGCATATTTCTTTCTTAGTCATACCTGATAACCAACAGATCCTCTGTCTCCTATGATAGAACTGAAGGAATATCTTGACTAGTACTTGCTTGGTGATGGTCCAGGAAATACTTTTGGATAAACTGGGGAAATAACCAGTAGACTATTTCGTTGTGAATGTCATTATTAGCTTCTTGCTTGTGAACTCTGGGTTATTGTGGATTAAGATTACAGGCTGGAGCAGTGGCATTACCCTGCTAGTTGTCCTGGTAGTGCACAGCACTGCAAAGAAGTCATAGCCAGTGACTCCAGCCACAAGCATACAGTAGTCCCAGATTATCCTTGTTTCTTCTATAGGAAGTGTGCTGGTTTTTTGATGGTATGAACACAATTATCATGTTCTTATGAATTTGATTGTGGGAACCACTAGGGAAGTCTTCATGCAAGCCTAGCAGATTGACAGCCCCTTGCAGGAGCAGCTCTCTGTTAACATATCTACCCTATTTTCCTGTTCACTGTCCAATCTTGCATTTCTGATGTTGCATTTTTCTGTTTCAGAAGAACATAACTTAGTGCATTCAGGGGCCTTCCCACATTTGCAGTAGCCAGGAGAACAGTGAACCTTTATTGACAGAGGTCCAATGATAGGACCCGAGGGAATGGCAGGAAGATATGCCAGGGGAGCTTTAGGTTGGGTATTAGGAAAAGGTTCTTCACCCAGAGGGTGGTGAGGCACTGGAACAGGCTCCCCAGGGAGGCAGTCACGGCACCAAGCCTGATGCTATTCAAGAAGCACTTGGACAACGCCCTCAGAGACATGGGGTTGTCCTGTGCAGGGACAAGAGTTGGACTTGATGATCCTTGTGGGTCCCTTCCAACTCAGGACTTTCTATGATTCTATGATATATATAGGCTGGGGAAGAAGAAGAATGCAGAGTTAATCCTCCCCCTTTTAAACATAATCTTTCAACCTGTTCTCCTCAGCCTGCATTAGAAACTGAAGAGTGGACTGCTGCAGCCAGGTACTGTTACTCACAGAATAAAATTTCTGCCATGCAGTAAATACCTGGGAAAAATTTGCATCTTTTTCCTGCAACAGTTCAGCAGATCTTCCTATGTACAGCCTTCAGGTTTGGTAGGAGCACGGGTCTTTTGTTACTTTGAGAACCTCATCCTCCTTGAAGGAGCGTTGTCTGAATGTGCAGATGGCAGACAACCTATGCTTTAGGCCATTGCTTATCAATGCAAGTCGAAATGAAAAAGATGGGGAGTGGGGCATGCAGGGTGCATGTGGATATGGGAGTATGTGTGTCCTTGCCTGTTTTGTGCCTCAGGTAGTCTTTTTTTTTTCTTTCCCAAATAAAAGCCTGGAAAGAACGGGACTGATTATGACTATACCTTGTTAAAGAAAGCTTACGGAAAAGAATTGACTGATTACCTTCATATCAACTGTCTATGCTGCATGATTTTAGCTACTAATTAAGAAGGAATGTGTATCCTGCTTAAGTTTCATTAACAGGAACCTGAACTATTCTCTTTCCTGTGTGGACAAATGGTGAAATAAGAAGACTGAGTGTGTGTACAAAAGGCATGTCTTCTCTTCAGTGCTCTGGCATTTCTCAAGAAAAGGTTCAGTAATTTTAGTCTATCCTTTAGATAATGTGACCTTAACAGACTGCAAAAATTAATTGAAACTCAGGAGTACAATAACAAATGAGATGCCAAGTTCATTGCTGGAGTAATCAAACTGGTTTGAAAAGAGCTTCTAAAATTATGTTAAGGATTAATGGGTCAGAGACACTATACTTTAAAATAAGCTGCCACTTTTTAAATCAACCTGTAAGTACAGATATGTTGATGATCCTAACCAGGCCACTGTACAATACAACAGGCCATTCGTCATGGTGAACTAGAAGCTACATTCCAGCAAGCACAAACACAAACACACAAGCTAACCCACAGCTATCTGCATAACTCAGAGGAGATAAATACTGATTTAAAGTTTTTCTGAAACTTGATAAAATATGAATATTACTACAGGTCTGAAACCCAGGACAGTATAGCACTCTGATACTAGTATTGCACCTCAAGGAAATTTTTTTTTTGCCTAGTGTTTGTTTTTTCATGTAAGCAAATATAGTCCAGATTGTATCATATTACACATGGTGTAGATTTGAGTTAATTTTAATTTTTAACAGTCATCTGTTTTCTTCATTTGCCTTTAAGTCATGCCATAGGAACATCTGCTGGTTCTTTTCTTTCATACTATTGACTTCAGTTTTGCATTTTTATAATGAGGTTTTGTTTCCACACGAGGGTCAAAGCCAGCTTGCTTGTTCAAGAAGGGACAAGGGGGAGCAACACACTGCAGAGTAACAGTTGTGCTAGATTTTGCCCCTGTTTACACAGGGAACCTGAGGCTCCATAGCTTTCCCCAAGCTATCCCTCTCCCACCTGTATGGAACAATGACCTATGGCTGGGCTGAAAATCTATTTGTCCAAAAGCGCTTTTGGTCCCTGTGCTGAGACAGCTGTAGGGTGATCTGTTCCTGGTGATTCTGACCCTGTATTGAGACTGCAACACAGCCTTTGTGCTCTGAAAATGTGGGCTGTCAAGTTCACTCCTCGGGATGCACAAACAAGCTGGTGTGGAGTAGCAAGTTTTACTTAGACTCCCACCAGCCAGTTAAATCTGCAAATTTGGTGTGAAACTCGTGACAGAAAGCTGGAGAGATATCTTGAACTCTATGAGGTATTAAATAACTGGTGGGATTTGGCCTATATCCTTCCTCTTTCCTGCTGTTCTGAATGGGAAAAAAAATACATTGAATACTCCTGGATTTTCCTTTCTTCCAACTGCAACTAGTCAGTTAAATGAATATAGGTTAATTCAAATACTTTAACATGCAACAGGATTTTGAACTAAATGTGATTAAACGTGATAAAAAGTATCACATTTATAAGTAGGCAATATGCCTAATCAAGTTAATGCACTTGATTTTAATTTCATCAGTCACCTTGAAATAAGATCAAACCTGCTTCATTATTATCTTATGGAGGAAATTAATCATGTCGGTATTTCAGTAAAGACTCTTTCCCTCCTAGGGGGGAAACTGATTGACCTGAAGAGATTTTAGGTCATCACTTTGTCTATGAAATTTTAATACCTAAAAATATATGTATGCATGTGTGTTGAAGGAAATAAACTAGCAGAAATGGGGAGAAAAAAGTGAGCAAAACTTATTAACAGGAGCTCAGTTTTTAGTCCCAACAGACTTTACAAGCAGAAGGGGAAAGGAAGATCTGGGGCTGGCTGCCAGAAGCATTGATGAGTGTAAATGCTCCAAGGCATCTCAGAATGCCCATATCATATGGCGCCCAAAAGAGTTTGTACTCTGGGACTCTGCAGTCAGGAGCAGTCTTGCAAGAAAAGAGTGTTTATTGTGGATTTTTTAGTACGGAGAAAACCACAGCAAAGCTGACCAGAAAGACTGGAATTTCATCTCCCCCCCACCCCCACCCCCCATCCCCCGTCTTTCTCTACGTCACCGACACCACTCATTGGATTTCTTTCTCTGCCAGCCTTTTAAACCAGAGTTTACTGGGTCAGTGACATTATTCCTTTCATTCTAGTATGATCTTGTGCTCAGTCTCCTGGAGAAACACTGCTACCGTAAGTATCTGCTTCAAGTTTCTTGTATACACTGAATGCTATTATGTTTGTCGTTGTAGTAGTGTTTAACAGTTTGTAACATTCAGTTTGATGCTGAATGTTGCAGCAAAGCAGTCAAACAGTATTTTTTGTACTCAGGATGGATGAAAGCTCAGTTCTAACTTTGGAGGAAAACAGACACTGGTCCTTGACAGTAGTTTAGTAGTTAACTTGGAGGTTAACCACTCCAAGCAACTTAGTTTATCTTAATGTTCCAATTGATATAGATTTCTCCACTATGCTGGCTTTCTTCCACCAGCTCCAGTAAAACTGTGGTTTTATCTTTTGTAAAAGCTTGGAAGGACTAAGCAAGACTTCTTTTCTTAAAATTGTCTTCTTAGTAAGACACACGGGGAGAGAGAAATGTGATAAAACCACTGAAAAACATAATGAAAACTTTCAATATTAGTAAGCCTTTCTAAATTATATATTTCATTTAGCTGGGAATACTTGTTTTTAACAGGCATGTTTTAATTGTAGACTTTTATTTTGCAGTAGGGATCTGTAAGAGTTTTCACATTTTCATGTACATTCAGACAGCTGACTTCATTCATCTGAATTAGACAGATGTTCATTGGTCTTATGTATGTGTGAATGTTTATGTGTGTTTCTGAACACAGACCTACATGCTTGCATAGTTTTTACATTTCCTGCTGATTTCTATGCATTTATCTAGAACCAAACTCTAAACCTTCACCATTTAGAGATTTCTTGATATCACTCTGTGTTTGTTGTGCTTAAACACTTCAGTAAACCCTGTAGATAATTTTACACAGTTTCTTGCAACGGTTATTAAAAGGGGATTTTGCAAGTTATGTTTTTGCTAGTTAAAGAATTCCACTAGTTCATAATCTCAGCTAACTCAGGACTGCACATTACCTTAGGCAAAATGCATCTCTGCTGTTGACATGTGTCCGAGGTGTCTGTGGGAGGCATTGGCACTGTAAATCACCAGTTGCTTTCACACTAAAAGAGCACACACATCTGTAGAAATTGCCCCTCTCTTTCCCTTTACTTGAGTATTACTGTAGTGGGCCTGCCAGCATTTTCTTTGTGATTCTTCCCCAGGGTTTATTTTGCAATGCAACATGACTGCATGCAGATCATTTTGACCATGACAATGAGATGGTTTGGATCTGGGCACCTTTAGATTTTGAACACTTTTCCCTGCTCTGAGGAGAATTAAGCAAGTATAAGGACAAATGATTAAACAAATCCCTGGACAGTGACTTGATTTTTTAAATGAAAGTACCTCATGCCTGTTCACTCATTACATTAATTTTCTGCAGTCCTTGAAGTAGTCTTGATAGTATTAGTCTGTGATAATATTAGTTACAGTACAAGTAATTTTGATAATGCATGTCCATGATAATATTAGGTACAGTACAACAGGAATTAATTTATTCATGGGAAAATAAATTATCACTGACTTCGGCAATCTAACAGTGAATATAGATGGCAACAACAGAATGTGTGGTAAAAACATCATGGTAAAATAGCACGTGCTAGTCAAATAACAGTACATTAAGAGTGCAATCCTTTTGACTGTACCTATTGAACATAGAGGGGGACTGAGCAGGTCATTCATTATCAATACTTTAACTTTGCTTCTCTCATTTTTAAGGTTTTGTGACAGCCTGCTGAGGACACAGATTAATTTATCTCATGCTAATCGCTGTGTGGGCTACAATTCCTGTAGCTAAGGTGCCTGTGCACAACTTCATGCTTTCAGAACTTGCAACATGAGATCCTCAGGATGATTCAGCTGCCTTTTGTGCAGTTGGGTAAAAAAACTGGAATAGATTACATTTGGGGAGTTGTTAAAGACTCCTTAATGAAATGTGTTATTTCCGTTTCTAGCTGCTATCATTGTGAAGCCTGTAACAGTATTTCAAAGAACTCTTAATAGCTTGCTCTGAAGATAAACTGTAGCTGGCTTGAGTTTGATTTTCTGACAAATGTTGTCTAAAACCATTATGCGACTACATGAGCTGACAGGTGGTAGTCGCACTGTGCAGGCATTCTGAATGCATAAGGATAGACCTTTATCAATGAAAATTGTTAACAAAAGAGGAATTATGTTTGGGGCATTTTTTAGTGTATCTAGATTAATTTTTATGAGATGTGTAACTATTTAACCTAGTCCATACTCCTTGTTCATCAAACATAATTTGAAGGCAATTGTACCATATCTGAGTAACTTACAGATTTCACAGAAGCAGCTCAAATCACTTTTGATTTGTATGTAGGGAACACCAAACTCCTAGTGTAGCCCCCTTACATACCTTTGGAAATCTAAATTTGTGTCTGGGCTAAACCTATTTTCTTTCCCTTGGATAGTTATATAAATAGGAAGGAATTGCTCTTCGGAGGCATATCTTTTGCTCTTGCAATATATTCGTAATCCTGGCAAACAGCTCAAACATGCATCTAAGTTTCACATATCTAAGGTGCAAAAAGATGAACAAGCCAGTGTGTTTGTGGGAATGTGTAAACCATACCATCTACCAGCTGTTAAAATTTAAGCATTCAAAAAAATTCTCCATGTAGTACGTGCAGCAGATTGCAAGTGTTCTTTTGTTTAGCACTGTGAGATGCAGCACTCCCTTCAGGTCTGCAAAGTCTTCTTCAGACTGAGTGCCATTACTCTCAAGGCTCATCAGCTTAAAGCCCAGCCTTCTCCCTCATGCTGAGTTAATGAGCCAACCAATAGCTCTCCATAAATAAATTATTCTAAACCTATCAAAACCATGTGCTGCGCTTCAGGTAGGTTTCTATGCTGTAAAGGGGATTCTGCCAGAGATGGAAGTCCACTGACATTTCATTGCTCTGTTCTTCCATGTAGACCAGGTTTGAGTGTTGTCACATGCAACTTACTGAGTACGAGAGCAGATGTATAACACCATGGAGAGGGGCAATGTGTCATTGGTACTGCATTTCACCATCACTGCCCGACGATTATTTTGCGGAAGTATCAGATGTCACTGTTGGACAGCTGATCACAGGTTCTTTGTCCCTGCCTCCTCATGTTGCTGTTCCTTGTCCAGGAGGCTTTTCCTGCTCCTTTTCTATGGGTTTTGACACCATCACACTTGTGGGTCAGAGGTGCATTCACTTGCTGGTAAAGTTGCTCTGCCATAAGTCAAGCTTATCTAGCACCTCATGCATGAGACCTGACTAGAGCTTGCAAGGATCATGGAAAAGCATGGAGCTCCAGACCTGGAAGCCTTGCGTTGTCATGTCAGATACCAAATCCAATGCTGTAATTTCTGTCTTTACTTGACAAAGTTATGGGTCAAGGTGAAGCTAATTATTTTGCCTTTGTAACACAAGCACAATGGTCACTGACTAATCCTAGGCTGCTTGCTGACTTTCACAAGTTTCCTTCCTATCAATTAGTAGTTACTTGCTAAAATTAAATGTCTTTTCAAAGTCAGTGGTTTTGTGGCATTTTCTCTACCAGTACACTCCCTTTACCCATCCACAGGTTCCATTATTAGGGTAGCTTTCATTTTTATTTTTGAGTCATTCTCTGGGTGGATTATGGGAAACCATTCTGCTACCTACAGGATGTTACAGCCTGCTCTTCTCTTAAGAAGAATAAATCTTATTCCCTCTCTGCAATGCTTATGATTATACATGAAATAAAAAGGATGGTTAATCTAGTCACTTTACTGTTTTCACAAGTTTTCCCCTAGTTTATATCCCTCACTACCCCTAACTGAGAATCTCCAGGGTTCCTGTCTTGTACAGGGAAAGGAGAAGAGAGATCAAATACGCTCCTGGTATTTACAATTGTGTCGTGCTTTTAGGATAGTACCAGTATGACATTAAACTACAAAATGACGACTGTAAAAAATACAGTGTTAACATTTACACTGAGAAGTAGCCTATACCCATTGACTGCCAAAAATCCAAACTTTTGCTGTATTTGAATGGTCAAAATAAATTTTTAAGTGGAAATATTCAAACCTTCTGAAAAATATATTAGTCCTGGAAATGGGGAAGATGTTGGTTCAGTCTGTGTTTCTCCTAGGCTGGCTTGACTTTCCCTGCAAACAGCTATCCCATATAGCTTTGTACTCCCAAAGGGAAGATGGGAAATCAGTGAGTACTGAGACCCAGGAGGATGAGGGTCATGTACAGGATAGTAAACTATGGATAGCATCAGTGGAAGAACCTCACTGGAAGCTGGAGTGTTTTATGGACTTCCTCAGTGACCTGTCAAAAAGATATAGTTATTTCTTTTCCAGAGTAATTTCTGCACTGCACTCTGTTCCAATTCAGAGTTCATGTCTTGTGGAGAATGGGTAGTCAGAGGGTGGCAGCTCCTATTTGTATAATGATCTTAAAAACGCATAAAGGGCAACTAAGAGAAATAAGAAAATCACTTAATCTTCTCAACTCCTGTTATGCAGTACAATTTTCTGGGCTTAAAAGAGCAGAGTATAAAGAAGTTTTCATTGTCTTTTGAGCAGAAAATATTTACCTGTTTGGAAAATACGGTTTTGTTATTAGTCTCTTATCTTTATTAAAACAAAAGCCAAGAGTTGATTTTATTTGTTTTGCAGTTGTATTCAGTAGAATAAGCATCTGCTAACAGTGCGATCTGGATCTCTATCTCAAATTTTAAAGTACTTCTAACAATATAAGTAGATCTATTTACACTTAAAAGGGAACAATGCATTGTCTTCAAGATGGCCTTTAAGGGGCAACCACAACCAATATGTCCTTTTTGTTAGTGTGACCTCCTCTGCCTTTTTAAAAGTATATTGTGTAATATTTGAGGACCAAGCTGTTAAGAATCCTTGTTCCTGATTGACTGAAATTCTTCCTCTCAGTATTTCTGTCTCCCTTTATTTTGTTGTCCGTCACTGTCTGAGACCCTCCACCTGCCCCCCTATGGCTTAGCTCTGTTTAATGGAAAGAGTGGAGCACTGCTTCTTAGACAGACACCCCTCTGGCCTTACAACTTCTGGTTGATGCAGAAGGAGGGTCTCATAAGGAGTGGAAATTAAAAGGGTTCAGCAAGGGCTACAGAGGAACCCTATGGAAAAGAATAATTCGGTTTTCAGTCCTGCATTAAGCTATAATACTTGGCATTACAGTGCAGTAATCTTAATGGTGTTATATCCAGATTTTTCTCCTCCACCACTAGTCTGCCTTTGTGTAATGTCAAATATGCTTTTAGTCTTACATTGGGCTGTCAGCATAGGGGATACCTCTACACTCCATTTCCATTTTCTGATACCCTAAACTTGGATGAGTCATAATTTAGCATATGATAGTGGCAATATTATGCTGAGAATGAACATTGAAGTCAGATATAATCTGTAAACTGAAACTGTATTAGGTCTTAATCTGACAATCACTGTTAAAATATCTATAATGTGAAAGAGCATAGAACGAAGAAAAAGAGGGTTGTTTTTTTTTTTCCCAATTTACTGTATTCTGCTTTAATTAAACAAAGAAACAAAGGAAAAAAGAAATGTTAATAACCTGGATATATCTGATGTGCTTCACATCCTCCAGCTGTTTCCCTGATGAATAAAGTTCTATTCATTGACCATGCCATGAAACACTTCTTGTTTCCTTACTTTGCTAAGAAGTGTACACAATTTGTCAAAAAGCTCACAGGACTTCCATTCACAGACCAAAACAGAGAAAGGAAAAAAGAAGGAATCTGTAATCTACCATTCCTTAACTCAGGAAATACCTTGCTGATTATTTGAGTTTCTATGTGACCTATAATCCTTGTTTGTAGTGCATGGAACAAAAACATTAAATAGCAAACAGTCCAAGGGACACGTGTTAATTGCACATTCTGAAGTGACAACCTGCTAATTTAAGAGCTCAGGATCCTTTCATTGCCCTGGGCTAAGTTTTAATTGCTGTAATAATGTTCATCGTATTTCCTAGGAATCTTGGAAGGCTGCCATGTGACTTCCTTAATCCCATCCTCTAAAAAAAAAAGAATCCTATGTTCTTTCTGTGTCTTGTAAACTTTTTCTGGTGTTCATTAAAACAAATCAGTTCAACTCCCACCCCACAACAATGATCCTCCATAATCCCCTTCAAGCATTGCAAAAGAGCTCAATTTTGGATCCAGTTGTTCAGTGAGATCTCCCAGGCAACCAGAGATCTTGTCACACACAGAGAAACTCGAATCCCACTGAAGACTTTGAGTGTCATTGAGACTTGGCTCAAGGTCACTGGTAATTACATATTTTTTAGTCAGGTTTTAGGTGTTACAACTGACAGTTACTGCTGCTCTTTCTGATCTTATTTTCAATTGTTTTGCACTGGAAGAGCACTATCTAAATAACTGAGATTAGTCTTTATTTATATCACATTAGCCCTCCTCAGACTCAAACTCAGGAATCTGTATCTTTATAACTTCTACATGAAGAAGTGCTGGAAACTTTCCACCAATGTATTAATATTTGCATTCTTTGAAGTAAATTTCATTCATGCAGGGGTTGTAATAACAAAAAAAATTTTTCAAAAATTATCTAAAATAGCAGATCTACTTGATATGGATCTAGAGATACACAACTGAGAGTTTCTATATGTATCTCTGGATGGGTCCTGCATAGATACATGTTTTCTCCAGAGTCTGCTGTTGGAAGGACAGCTAGCTTTCAGTAATTCATGGATGCTTTTAGGGATTTAACACAGTTCTCCAAATTTCTGAAGCCAATGAAAGCTTGACAGATTGGGAAGTTTTGTCAGATATTTTGTGACAATGATAACTATACAGCAACCTTCTAGTTCTTTTTTTTGCAGTGTTTCACTTTTTTTTTTCTTTTTTAGAATCTTGAAAACCAGTTGTATTTGCTGAGAATGCTGATGTTTGTAATTAGCCATTGCATCATTTCTCACACGTGCACCAGCAGTCCTTAGGGAGAACCAGTTCTTCTGGCATTTGGAGGAAATTTTTAACAAACCACATCTGAAGTTCTCAGTAACCCTCCCCTGCATTGTCCCCAGTCTGTTTGTCCTTCTGCTAACTCTACAAAGTCACATCCACTGCCTCTTCAGAGGTGTCTTCTCCCTCTGCTCATCTGCAGAGCGGGGCAGGGGTCTGCCAGTATAGAGTAGCTCCTCAGAGTTCCCCTTGCTGAGTGTCCCTTGCACAATGCCTTGGACACATGTTTGGGACTCCTTTTCCCAGTCTTCCAAATTCCAGGGTCAGCTTGGCCAGTCTACCTCTAATTATGGGAAAGGAGGTCTCTTTCTTTGTCACCACATTTTTTTATACCAGAATGATTTTATATTGGATATCATGGGAATTACTGGACAGTTTGCGGGGTACAATGGCAGTGTTTTGCAAAAAAACACCAAGTAATTAATTAACCTGGATCCTGGTGTTATCATGAAAAGCAGGTTTGTTCACCCAGTGTGCAAAATGCCGAACTACACACAAAGCGGAGGTATTTTATTTAAGTCATTTTTGTGCAAAGTTTGGTGCTAGGTGGTAACCCACAAAGCTAGCACACCGCACTGAGAAACTACAAGGTATTTATACAGTTTAATGTGTCAGTCACAGCTAATATTCACATGCCTCAGCTAATAATGGGTTAATTTCTTTCTCGCTTTGATGTAACAGTACAGCTCACTTTTAATTTACCACGCATGCTCATAGATTAAGGGGCTTACTAGGGGGAGGGGCAGTTCCTGGCCTACAGGCCTGATTTTTAGTATTATCACAAGGATAGGTCCCCTACTGGTCACTTTGTTTTACTTCTTATTTACATCCCAATTAATTGTTCTCTTTGACTATACACTTTATCACCCCATTCTCAGCAGCTTCTGAGGTGGGATTAGTCTCTCAGCTCTCCTCAAAGATAGTCATAAAACAAGTGCTTCTCTGCCTCTCATTGTCTGTCCCTGGCGCTCAACTTCTCTTTTGCCAGGCTCCCATAGTTCATTGTTATGGCTTTAGCAGACAGTTCCAAAATTTCCATTTTCTTAGGGATATCACTGGGATCATAGAAATATAGAGTCATTAAGGTTGGAAAAGACCTCTAGGATCATCAAGCCCAACCATCAACCCAACGCCACCATGTGTCCTAAGCCATGCCCTGAAGTACCATGTCTACACATCTTTTAAATACCTCCATGGATGGTGACTCCACCACCTCTTTGGGCAGCCTGTTTCAATGCCTAACTGCTCCTTCAGTGAAGAATTTTTCCTAATATCCAACCTAAACCTTCCCTGATGCAACTTGAGGCCATTTCTTCTTGTCCTATGGCTGTCACTGTGGATCAGTGTAAGTACTGCGTAGCACTCACATGATTTTGTTGAAGCAATGGCCTTCTTCACACAGAGGGGAGCATGCTAATCTGATAGCATTCACTCCAAAACCTTCTCATTTTATTGTCATTATGTGCTGAAAGGATCTCTTGTAATTTCTTTTTGCTGTCATTGGTTAAGTGGTTGAGAAAGTGAAGTTATACTTCTCAAGATCTTCACTTGTCCACTTAAGGAGACAGCCCTGCAGCTGACAAGTCAGGGCTAATTGCTGGAACATACAGGGCAAAAATGTATAGTGATACAGGAGCAGTGCTTGCAAGCAAAAGCAGTCAAAGCAAGACGGTAATACTCAGTGGCAACAAAATTGGCCACAAGCGGACAACACAGTGTGTCTCACACAACCACAATGAAATTGGCCAAAACGCTCCTTACTCCTCTTGGAGCCTTTCTGCTCTTAGTGTTTGATGCAGGGTAAGAAAAGGCAGCAAAGAAACCATGATCTGTGCCTGAGGTTTACACCTGCACCCATGTTGGTGATACAGTTAGAACTGTTATGACTAAAACTTGTTGCTTTGGGGGAGTCAGAAAGGCTTCCAGACAAGAAGCTCCTAAACAAATATACGACAACAACATTTGACCTTAGAAGAAGCAGATGTACAGAACCATAAAGATACGGAACTGCAAAGCAAAACACTAAACCAGAACAGACCATCCCTCAAAGACAGTACATACATGATCTCAGACCTGAGTTTGCACAAAAGCAAAAGTTAAGGAGCGGACACAGTGAGGAAGAGTATATCCTTCATCCAGAGACCCCTGACAACCACCCAGAGACACTGACAGGCATGCACAAAGGACATTTGTATATGAAAAAGAGTTAATAGAAAATTGATGAATATATTTGTAGAGCTTGTATAAATTATGGAACTAACCCTGTGCGTCCAGCGCTGCAAAAAAGAATACCTGCTTAACCGTCATTCAGACCATTGAGTCCTGATTTCAGCTTTTCACAGCATCAGTTGGGTTTATGGGGCAGGCACCAGAAACAGATAAATCTGGGCTTCCTCAGAGTTGAGGTGCAGGCATCTCTGCATGAGAGAGTCTGGCAGTGCCTGCTGGAGAGAGACAGCTGCCTTTCCCTTCTCGTAAGCACACATACAAGGTGTGAGAAAAACACGCTTCCCGACCACTGCCATTTCTGAACAGGTGATTAGGCTGTCTCTGAACTATAATGTGTTTTTGTGGTAGCTATCCAGGTGGGAGTGGAGAAAGTCAAAATTGTCCATGCTTTAATTTTATCATTTCTCATAAGGTACCTAGTGCCCTGTGACTAAAGGCATTTTGCACTATCAATCAATGCCCCAGTATAGTATTATGGAGCACAAAGTTACTGGCATTGTCAGGAGCTGTAAACCATGGGGTCTATGCTTCAGAGTCATTGACTGCCTCTTAGGTCCTAGTCAGAGTCTAAAATTACTAATTATTTTCTTATCTGAACCCCTCTATGGCTTAAGAAACTGGCTTTTCTCTGAAATTAGCTGAGACTTACTCATGCATTGCTTCTTCATCAGGGGCTGGAGTCAAAGGATTTAAAATCCATTGCAGTCCCTGGGCCAGGAGCTTCCTGCTGGCCAAGGATCCCGCATGCCTGAAGTCAGAGGAGACGTTAGGCAAAGCATCTTCTTGAGACATATGCCAAAGAAGTTATTTCACTTCCCTCAGCCCTATCTTCACTTTGTTCAATGCAAGAAGTAGGAAGAGGGCACAGCAATAGAGGAGGTATTGTTGTGGTTTAGCCGGCAACTAGCCCCACACAGTCGCTCGCTCACTCCCCCACCGGTAGCTGGGGGAGAGAATCAGAAGGGTAACGCTCGTGGGTTGAGATAAGAACAGTTTAATAATTAAAAGAAAAAAACCCAACAACAACAAAAATGCAATGGAAAGGAAAACAATGAGAGGTGCAAAACCCGGCGGAGGGGAGAGATGAACCACCGAAACAAACCGCACACGACACAACAGCTCACTACCCGCTGACTCGACGCCGCACCTCCCCGAGCAGCAACTGCCCCCCCTTAATATACTGGTCATGGTGTCACATGGCATGGAATGAACATGCCATTGGCCAGTCGGGGTCAGCTGCCCCGGCCATGGCCGCACCCCTCCCAGCCCCCCCCGCCACGCGGCAGAGTGCAGGAAGCTGGAAAGGTCCCTGACCACTACAGTGAAGAGAATTAACCCTTCTTAGCCAAAACCAGCACAGGTATTCACTCAGAGCATCTGTCCATGCTTTGCAGTTGGTGTTTTAAGGAAACACAGATTATATTTGATAAATGCTAGCAATCCATGCACTACATGATAAGTGCCATTCAGATATTCAGGTTAAAAGCGTGTGCTTGCTGCAAACCATACTTTCTCATTTGGAGGCTGAAGTGTAATCTATTCTCCTGCCGCTCTTTCAAAGTTGTCCTTTAAAGGATTGCAGACTATTTCAAATCTGTGAATTTTAGGAAGTAGAAGTGCTGTCTCAGATGCATTTATTTCAATGAAGTGCTATGCATACCCATCCCACAAAGAAAAAAACCGAAAAATTCGCAAGTACTTTGGGAACATTTACATATCTGGATTTTAGTAAAAGCTGTCTGTGTAAGTAAACTTTCTTTAAATGAATTGAGATCTTGTTTTTGTTTCTGGAACATGTTAAAAAGCTTTCAACTATGAATTTCACTCCCTTTCATCTGGCTAGAATGGTACATTTTCTTTCAGATTTTTTTTGACTGATCTGGCTGTATAATTGTAGACCAAAATGGAAAGTTTTTCAGATAAAAAGCTAGAAAACCAGAGTTAAGATTTGCGGCCCAGACTACATAGTCAACATACATCTAAGTTTAACTGTATGTTAGTCCCAATGTCTTCCATCTAGAATCTGAGTTGAAGTGAGCGGATCTGTCTTGTGTTACTTTAGAAAGTGAATAATTTTAAAGAAGTTTTTAACTGCTGATCGTATTTCATTGAAATGTAAAACTGGGCAGATATGTGCATACAATTGTAGGCTGTTCAGGAGGTAATCCTGTGCTGGAAACAGTAGAGAGAGCACTTATCTGAAAACAATAATGAAGAAAATGAAGAAGTACATGGATCTGTTTTTTTATTCGTTTTCAGGAAAGCTCACTGTTGGTGGTGGGGTTGTGGTTAAATTAGACTGCACAAATAAGTAGTCAGGGCACTAAAAATTTACAAAAAACTGAAGGAATGTTGATGTTTTACTAGCTTGAAATTCTTATGATCTTATCAATTTTAATTAAATCAATACCATTGCCTATTCTTTGGGCCATAGATTCTGTTACTTTGGAGGGTTATAGAAACTAGGGTCTTGTAAGGATTTCAATAGTGCTTGTTCAATGTCAGAATAACTATGCTTTTCCTATGAGTTTATAAACATGAAAGATGAAGTCTGGGGGCATGAAGAGACTGTGTAATTTTTTTCCCCATCTTATCTTTTTTTCCTTATTTCCACTGAATTTGCCTCAGAATGATTACTCTTCTTTTGTGAAAAAGAAAAAAATCAGCTTTGTCATGCCATATCATATGTTTCTATGCTGACGTCCTGACATAATCACTCACTATAGCAGGAGGAGTAGAGAGGCACCAGCAAGGTGTTTTCAACTAAAGGTTGAATTTATTCCCCCACATTCAATGACAAAGCAAAAACAGATTTAACAAAAGGCCATTCTCTGTTTTTCTCACTTTCAGGTATGTTTAATCTGGATGAATGTAGATTCCTGCACTTTCAAATTACTTTAACGCTCATGCCCTCTTAATATTTACTCAGTCCAGCAGTAAAAAAGGCCAATAACAAAGGATTCCTACACAGCAAGTGTTTGTATGTGTGTACAGATCAAAGGTGCCTGAATTTCATATTGAGAGCTGATCTGTTGAGGGAGAAGTCTTACTGGTATGCAGCTAATTTTCTAAACCGGTGTGCACTTAATAATATTCAAAGGTAAATTTAAGCTGCTGGTTGAAATGAACTGCAGATGTAAGAAATGGTGGAAGTTTTTTGTCTGGTTATTTTTTATCCCCCAATAGTTGCTCAATGTCTTACATAAATTTTCTTTCTTTTTTCTTTTTTTTTTTCAGGATTAACAATCTTTACAAGAACTCTGAGAACACATGCATCATTTTGTCAGGCTTGACCAATGAATTTTATAAAAACCCAAGGATACTTCGAAAAGCCCCTTCCCAAATTTCAATCAAGGGGTGGATCTTAACAGAAAACATGTTGTACATCGTTACTTGTGACTAATATTTTGGTCCTTCATTTTATGGTGAAACTCTGCTGGAGGACGAAAAGAAGACTTCTTTTGTTCAGCACATTTTCGCTGCTGCAAAAGAGTTGGCATCCCCTCATAATATGAAGCCCTTTGAGAAAAGCTGGTGGTTTCTACTGCTGCCTGTTGTACTAAGAGTTGTAGGTTCCTCCTTTATTAGTGTCAACCCTGGGGTGAAAGTGATGAAGGGACAATCTGTCTTCCTGTCAGAAGATGACCTCAAATTTTCCATCCCCAGAGAGAAGGATGTCTGCAAAGTAGAAGTTGTGATTAATGAGCCAATAACACAAAGGGTTGGGAAACTAACTCCACAGGTATTTGGGCTCCATTGTGCTGCTCTGTGTCCACATGTGTGCAGGTGTGGGAGAAACAAGGAAGAGCTTCTTCATTGTATTTTTGAGGGGGAATAGTGACTAAAAGGCATGAAACTGAATGGCTTGTGAGATTTAGCCTTTTGCTAAAAGTAGCCAGCTGACAGAGAACTGCATGCCTGAAATCCAAAAGCTGAGCTCAGTAGTACAAGTGCATAAAAGGGAGTTCCATCAGAGTCCCCTTTCCCAACTGGAGAATGGGTATTTCAAAACTTTCAGTTAGGAACCATCCTCCCGTCTCGCAGCTGCTTGTTTTTCTACCATGAGGGTAACCAGTGCCCCTCGGGTAATGCATAGCCCACTACAGTATTATTATTTTAGTCATGCAGCCACTACTTAGGGAGTAATTAAGACAAAAATCACTACATACAATAAGCACATTGTGTACACCATTGTTTGCTCTGCTCTGCAACAGTTAAATTGTTAGCAGATGGCAAATACATTTAAAGAATGTTTTTGGTTTAAATTTCAAGCTTGTAGGAATAAAGAAAAGTATTTTAAATATCACCATTCTGCTACTCATTTGCCTCAGAAATCTCCCCACCTGAGTCACAGCAGAAAGGAGTCAGAAGTAATTGACATGAAGATGTAATGGTAGAGATAGAAGATTAATATTTTTTAAATGAACCGTAACAAAACAGGTTTTTGCCTATTTCCAAAAAGTTTTAATTGTACCACACAGCATACAATTCTGCTTGTTTGTATGTGTGTATTGTTTTAAATAATACTCTAAGGTTTCTGGTGGTCTCTGTGGAGGTGGATGCAGAAGCACCAGTCTCAGTAGATTTTTCAAAGCTTCTGGTTTGGTCATCAGCATTGTTTTTGCAGACCAGTGACAAGTACTTCAGCTGAACCAGCACTCAGAAGGAGCAGAGGCATGGAAAACAGGAGGCAATGAGCAGGGCAATGTGTCATCTTCTGTAGAGGCTGCTTCCAAGATGTGCAGTGCCTCTGCTGAGGCTTCCCCAGGGCTTGCTCTGTCAGCACTGGGGCTCTGGACATAGTCCCCCCTCTCCACTTTCCCAGTCTAGTTTGTCCTGTGAGGAGAACGAGATACTTAACATGTCTCATTGCTGGCAAACCTCTTCTGTAGGCAAGTTGGCTGGCTGGCTGAGTGACTCTGCTTTTGACTTCTGCCTCAGCCTCTACATGCAGTAGGACACATGTATTTTGAAAAAGGCACTTTGTCCTCTGTAACCTGTCATGTTTCAAGCACAAGGTCAGAGGCAGTTTTCTAGACACCCCAGGAGATGTGTAATCACCATACCTTATTTTCCAAAATACCTAGGGTCCTTGGCTTTCCCCAGTCCCAGCTCCACCTCAATTAATTGTCTGTCCTTTCACACCCTGATGTGAGCCCAGGCAGGGGAGCATGGCTTTTTGGAGGCTGCAGGCACATCTCATCTGGAGGGGTGTGCTCTGCTGGGCAGGTGGCCCTGTGGTATCAGGATGGAGAGGGGCTGGTGGTGCCCAAGATACCTGAGTGCCATCCCTTAGGAAAGATGCCTTCTCCTCCTTTCTGCAGCTCTGGGCAGGTGGGAGCACCAGAGACACAGCACCACGCTGGGTCCCCCAGGGAGACTGCCAGTGAGATAGGCAGTCTGGTTATCCCAAGTCATATTTCCTTACTGGGAAAGAACAAGACAGCATTTGTAAGTTGAGGGCTTCTGTTTTAAATTACAAAATCCTGAGCCAGACACTAAAAAGTGCTGCCTGAGCTTTCACCATTCCTGAAAAAAGTGCCAGAGTCTGGCCCTCCCAGTGCCACTCATGCTCTTTCTACCAGGACATCCTGCAGCCAGAAAATGTCTCTGCTCTGGTCTGTTTTACTGCCATTAAAATGAGTAATGTCATAGGAATGTATGACAATTTAATTACACATTGTTATTGAAAAGCAGTTGAAGTAGAAAAAAACAAAGCTCGACAGTAATTAGGAAAAGATTTAGAACTCCTTTGTCTTACCCAGTGAATTTATGGACAATTAGAGTTGTCTGTTCATATAAAAGGAAAACATATTTGGAAACATAAAACAGATGTTTCTTTTTGGAAAGCAGATTGTGTCTTATACATATATAAAATGACTGTCAGTCAGTGGTAACAGACCTTTGTGGAAAGGTCCTTCATTTTCCATTCCCTTGTTATCAATTAAGAGTTGGAACTAATGATGTCTTAGAAAGGAATAAATTAATTCTTTGATATGATAAACCATCTTCTCTGCTGTAGGCAGTCCCCGCTGATATGAACAGGGATGCATCATCTGAGCAGTATCTTATTGTCAGGTGCGCACCAGACCTACATGTCACCAAAAACCCTACTGACTTTGAGGGCTTTGCACTGATTTACATCAGTGAAGAATCTCATCTTCAGCGGTCAACATTAAACTGCCAGACTCTGTAAGATGAGTGCCTTTTGTATATTATGTGCTTTTTTTTTTCTTTAAGGTAACACACCACCTAACTACTTTTTTTTTCTTTTTTGAATGATATCACTTAGGACTATCTAGTTAATTAATCACCTTCATTTATGTTAGCTTGTACTAAGGAAGAACAGATATTAAGTAAGAAAAAGACATATTTGTTGTTTCTTAAATAGTTAAAAATAACAGAACATATATTTCTGTGACATTTGAAAACAATACACAATAGAACAGCCACAACATAGTCAAAACCTTCATCATATGAGAGCAATTCTATTTTTCACAGACTGTTCTTGTCTTTCCTTTCTAAGCAGTCCCAACAAATACGATCAATCATACTTTCCATAACACCATATATTACTGATAATTCCAAGATTATTTTAGCCAACAGGAAGAGTGGTAAATCCAATGTATGTATCTAATAATTAATTAACTCATTTCTTAAAAAAAAAAGTCTTTGTACAATGTGTTTCTTGATGAAAGTTAAAAGCAGGCAATATATTTTAAAATCACTAGGAATATAGAACAATTACCACATAGCTTGAGTATCTGAGAATAACTTCAGTGGAAGTAGACATTGCCAGTAAAAATGAAAGCTGATAAGCTCTAATTATTTTTCCATTAGAGAAATATGCAAGTTCTAATTCTGTATAATGGCTAGGGGAAAAAAAAAAGGTCACTAATTCTTATATCCTTCACTGTAAAACCATGAAGTGGTCATGATGCGCTTCAGTGAACTACACATCAACAACTAGTTTAGGAATTAAAGTATAACTTTATTTTTAGCCTGAAAGTCAGAGCATCCATTCTCTATGCACTGCACTTCCAGTCAATATTTCAGAATCTCACTGAAATCCCCCTTCCATTTCACCATCCTCCAGAGTGGCTAGGGAGATGTAGGTAATTCTGGCAAGCAACTTCTTTTTCATGGTTCTTTTTGTGTATTTTAAAAAATGACTGGTAGTAAGAAATTACCTCTTCTTTCTGCAGAAAGAGGTGGTTTGTCAGTCACCTGCATATGTATATTAATCTTTATTAGATATGGCCTCACCTGGTCTACTAGTGAATGCTGAACAGATTCTACTTTAGTCCATAAAAGAACTAATCATGTGTGATACTGCCCATAAAACCGAATCAACACCACATTTAGTTTCAAACACTCAGGAAATGTAATGAATAGCTTTTGCCTTCTTGCTGACAAGAATATGGCCTGCTTCTCTGTAGGTATGAAACATGAGTATGCTTCTTCTAGGTGTGGGCTGTGTAGGGGTTCCCTGTTAACACAAGGATAATATAGACATGGTTTTATCAATGCTAGGAGCTTTCAGCTGTTAAAGTCTATAAAGCAATATGGCTATATGGGATCTGTAATGTGCCAGACTTGCAAATTGGCATATGTGAGGACATGAAAATCCTATGCCCCAGAATTAAAATCCCTGCTTCAAAGAATGGGTGTGTCAGAACTCTCCAAAACAATCTTTCTTCCATTTGGGTCAGGCATTTTTCCTCATTGTCTTACTTTTGCAAGTCAACAAACCATAAATAAAACAATCAGCCTGAAACAAGTGTCTGTCTTAGATGGCTAAACTGTGGCCAGCCATCTTCGCAAATTTGACCTTTATCAGGTGTGTCATAAGAATTAGTTTCTTTTGGATTAGCTGGTGTAGAGAATATAGAAAATCTGCTTGCTTTTGTGCTGTGGGATTATACTGACTGGGTGTTGTTATGCCAGAGAGATGGCATTTGATCTGGGTAAAGGCTACTGGTATTAAGTCAGCGTTCCAAAAATGTGCAACAAATCTGAGCTAGCAAAGTTTCCAGCAAAGCTGTTTCACAGGACCATACTTTTGTGGTCCAATGGTAGTGTCCATAAAGTAGGATTTACTGTATAATCAAACTATTGCCACAAGCAACTTTAAAAGCTAGTAAATCCATCATTATACTGCAGGAACTGATGGCTTTTCAGATCTACTGCAGTTCTCCCACTGAATACAACTGTATCCCTAAGTCCACAGGCTGTGGTGGTAAAGAAGTGTGCACTCAAACTGTTTGTTGTGCTGGAGCCTGCAGCCTGAAACAATCACATTTATATGCCCAGTCCCTTGTAGAGTCCCAGTGGCCCCACATTATTAAAGTGGTTGCTCTGGCTTTCATTGGGAGGGCACAGAAACGGGTGAATACCTATTCTTGGACATAAACTACAGATTAAGAATTCCCTTAGTCTGACACATTCCTGACAGTCTGAGAAAAGTGGAATAGAAGCTGTGAAGTTAACATCCTTGGCAGTGTTGTACTTGTCTATTCTTTTTCCTCAATAGGTTTTTGACTGTCACTTCCTTCCTAATGAAGTCAAATATACCCACAATGGCTGTCCAATTTTAGATGAAGACACAGTCATGCTTAGGCTGTACAGGTAAGCAGCGGTGGGAGATTACACTTCATTTTTACCAGGAGAACAGCTGCCCTCAGGAAGAGCAATCAGGCCATTTTGCATGGTAAAAGCATTTTTTGCTGTATGTATCGTAACTACACAGGTCCAGTAGTAGCATCTTTAGGCAGCAAGTGACCATCTGTTTACAGAAACATTTATCACAATGTATTTCAGATATGCTCAAATAGTGTGTTTGTTAGTATTAATAAACATTATGTATTGGTTTTCATTACAGAAAACCAGTGTTTTTTCTTTCTATTATTGAAAGTGACAACAGTACTTTCGCTGCACTGTATATGCTGTGCTGTCCTGCTGATAGGGATACAGATCCTTGCACATATACAGCGAGTAACATCTTCCTTTGCACAAACACCCTTTTTACAAGTACAAGGAGGTGGGCAGCAGTGTCTGGCACCTCATGGTCTCTGGCAATCTGGGGTTTGAGGGCACATGAGAGAAAGGGGTTCAAGTAATTCAACTTATAAGGTGAGGCCAATTCTAAACTCACAGAACAATAGAAGATGGGATGATGCATAGTTAATTTCCTTCTGTCACTTGCAGGTTCACAGAAACTGAAACATTTGTAGAAACATTCACCCTCCATGTGCAGTTACTTGAGCCAGACTGTAACATCATTAAAATGCGCTCCCGTGCCCTGGAGGTTCCTGAGTACTATGGTCTGTCCAGGGTGATTGACAAGAACGTCCTCGCTTTTGACTATGACAGGAAGATAAATCTGGATTGCACCATTTCTATAGCTTCTTCAGAAAGCCACTTGCCTGCTTATGGCCAGCTCATCACCGGGGAAGTGCAGCGAAAGCAGCTTCGTGGAGATCAACCACAGAGCTTCTTCCCTGGCCCTAGTACGATGTGCTTTAGTTGTTTGTACTAGCAGGTTCCAAGAGACCCAGCAGATTAAATCTGCAGCAGTGGGTTGCTTCAGACATGCTGGGTAAGAGTGGGTCGTGAAGTTTAATGAACAGCTTGAGCTATCATGGAAACTGAATGGGACATAAAGTTTTTGTGGGGCACAACGCAGACCACAGACCTGGGTCAGTGATCCCCCAATTGGAGTCTGTTTTTGGCTCCTAGACATGTGAACAAATGTTTTGGCAGTGCTAAGACTCAGTAGAAATTTCGAGCACAGGGAGTTGTTGGGGGCAGCACCTACCCAAGAGACTAAGGGAGGCTGGAGTTGGAAGATGTCAACTGAAAACCAAATCCTGTAGGAAAAGTTAAGTCAGGAAAGGAGTCCTAATTATCATCACACTGGCTTTTTATCAGGGTTACTTTAGCTGTATAGACAGGCTTCCCATGTCAGTTTCTGCTCCAGTAACTGTTTCACTATTGCTGCTTTTGGGTTACAGTGGACAGCCTGGGCCAGCAGTGCAGAAATGGGAGCTGCCTGCTGGGACAGGGAGTCGTTCACAACAAAAAAATGAGCTGCGAAGAATTTCTGAGGCTGGGGATTCGTTATCAGCACCTTGACCCTCCATCACCAGACACTGATTATATTCCTGTAAGGCTGGATCTCACAGACAGAAGAAGCAAAACACTGCACAAGGTAGACTTTTATACAACCTTACAGCATCTCATTGTCTTCCTGGTTTTCAAAAAATTTAAATTCGTTACTCCTTTTCACATTTGAAGAGAGATAGTGAACCTGAAAGTTTTTTCAGTCCTTACAACGTTGCCAGCTGGGCAAATGAAATGCATTATCTTTCATGCCTCTATGCTTAGACCACTATAGCTACAGAGAAACACCTCTGGTTTTTTACTGGCAGCCATAAGTAGTTTAGCCTGAGAGCAAAATTAATTCTGGCATAATTCGACCTTTTTACAGAGCATGAGCAGCACTGACTTCAACATACATAGTAATTAATAAGTTAAGAGCTGTGTGAACATATTCAGTTAATAATAATTAATGGCTCACGCATGTTTCTGTCAGGTAAAGTTATTCATTAAACTCACATCAAATTAAGCAAGTTGTTTCAGCCCAAAATTAAGGACACAAACAAGACTAGTGAAACTGGAAGACCTTTGCATGATGTCTAAATATTTACTTCAGGCTTTTTTTCATTAAAATGTTTTGATTTTTCTTTTCAAAATAATTATTACTTTAACATGTGCCCAAATTAGCTATGTGAAGGTAATGGAAGTTGAATTTATTTTGTTTGCTTCACTTTGTCTTATCAGTTGTCTCATTTTTTCCTGTTTTAGACTGAGTATGCATGGCTCCCTATTCAGATTAAAGGTGCTATTCCCAATCAAATACCCAAAGCTGCCCCGATGGCAAAGTTCATGCTGGAAGTAGATCAATTTATTTTAACCCCCATTACAACCTCAATCATTGATGCTGAAGACAATGAAACTCCAAAGTCCCTGCTTGTATTCAACATTACCAAGCCCCCTCCACGGGGCTTCATCACTCATCTGTCCGACCATACAAAAGCTGTTGGCTCCTTCACCTGGAAAGATCTCAGTGACATGCTCATTGCTTATCAGCCTCCAAATAGCAGCCACACAGAGAGGAGGAATTATGAGGTAACAGTGTAACGTATGAGCATTTGCTGTTTTTCATCTCCTTAAGATTCAGGAAGCTGTAAATGAACACATTCATTTGTAATGGATATTTTTCAGAAAACAAAAATATTTCTCTAACCATGTGCAATGCAGCAGAGGTAAAATCTTTACCACTTTTTCTTATGACTCATCAGCTTAACTGACTAACATAAATCAGATATTTGTTGCTGAATACTTAAAAATTTCTTTGCACTGAAATACTTTTATCTCCTCTGACTAAGAATATCTGAACAGGATTTTTTTGTTCTTTTTTTTGTTTTTTCTAATTTTTTAATGAGGGGAATAGGGGAATAACACTACATGTAGATCTAATCAAGAGCCTTTGGAAGGATCAATGGTGCCTTTTCCACATAGCTTTTATCTCTGTGTGACTGTACTGATTCCTGTGACCTGTGAGCAGGTGACATATTTAAGCCATGAAAGACAGACAGCTAAATGTCAGGAATGCCGTTTCATCTCACACCCTACCTACTGCAGCAATGGTGATATAGGGATAACAAAAAGGGATACCCAACAGTTCCTGCTGGGAGGAGTAGAAGCGTGTCACTAACATAGAGAACATGATGCAAATTATGAGAACAGGCTGGTATCTGTAGGGTCTGGAGAAAGTGAGTAAATAAACAGTGTCAATCTATAAGACCAAGGCTGCGTTTATATTTTATGGGAACAAACAGAGTACAACTTCTACCTTTTCCATGTTGGCTGCTAGCGATGCTTCTCCCTCCAGATCTGCCACAGAGTGCTGATGGTGAATGTCTCTTACTTTGGGTACAGTGTTACTTCATTTTTTCAATAACCAGTACTGCTAGATATTTTGTGTAATTCAACAGTATGTCAGTACTCTGAGAAATAAGAAATAGTCTTAAAAAGGAGATATAAGAGAAAGAGAAATGAGGTGAAGCAGTATATAAATGTGCTGATAGTTATAAAATAACTAACTGGTAAGATAGTTAACCATTAACCGAAAAAAACCAACATAGTTTGTACTAAAGTAATGAAACTGAAGAGACAGAAAATCAGAGCAAGGTAAGCTGGGGAAAGGGTAGACTGGAAAGCAGACGAACAGTAGCAGTAACTTTGGCACCTGATGCGGACAAGGCTTGTCGTTTTTTAACCTTGGCTGTCACAGGAATCTCCTTTCTTTCTGTTTTCTTAGTATGAGGATCAGTCATCCTGCCAAACTGCCTGGTCCTTAAGTGCCTTGTCCCTGTTCTGCTTTCAGCATTGTTTGATCCCAGATTCAAGAATATCACAATTCACGAGTTTCACAATTCAAGAGTTTGAAATTTTCTTTTATTTTTTATTTCTAAGCCAGCCGTATCTTCTCTTTTGCAATTTTTTTTGACCTACATATGTTAAATGATCAGGAAATGCCCCTTCCCCCCTTATTATTACTATTAAAAAAGCCTGATGTTAATCACTGAGTTCATTATACCCCAAACAACAGTGAAAATGCTTATCTTTCCCGTTAATTTCCACACATTGCCAACTAACTTTCCCAGCATTCCCTGTGAAGAGCACAGAAGGCAGATACTTGATTTAGTGCAGAACGTCAAAGACCCTTTTTAGAAGCTAAGTCAACTTTCATTTGTCAACATATTGTCAGAAGACATTAAGATCTCTCAGGTAAGAATGTACTATATGTGTTTTGAGGTACAGCTGCTTTTCAGGCTCTCTTTTCAATAGTTTGTCTGTTTTCACAACAGATGGAGTTTGAGGTTCATGATTTCTACTTTGAAAGGAGTTTAGCAATCACTGTGCATCTTTCTATCAGAACAGCAGATACAAATGCTCCTCGGGTTTCATGGAACACAGGTGAGATCTCTTTTCCTCAATTTATTTAGGCAAAATTTATAACAAGTTGACACAGACATTTGACAAAGCTCTAAAATTCAGATTTACGCCTGGAGTTTAAGGATCATTAAACTGAGGGACTGTAAATATATTTTTTCTGTTTGTCCATTTTGGGGTGAATATGTTACAACAACTTCAAAAAACCTGAAGTTTTAACTGGAATGAAAAAATAAAAAGGAAATTACAGGAAAATCAGGATTTCTGTATATAGCCTTTTCTTCAGGAATGGACTGGACATAGAAGCATATAAATAGTTAAGACAAATATGTGATGGAATAAGAACAGTAGGGCAGTGTGTGGGAAAGACCAAGGCTTGTTGGTATTGTTTAAATTGGAAGTCTGCAAAAATTAACAACTAGAGAAAGAGGGCATGATACATCACCAGACATTTCAAGCCTGGAAATCTTACAGGGTTAAGGCTAATTCAAACAGACTTACAATGCCTGCACTGGAGAGGGGACAGGCCCTCACACCTAGAGTGAAATGTACATTGCAATTTCAACATCCAAAGTCAAAGGTATAAGATCAAACAATTCTTGAAGTTAACACCAGAGAAAGAGCAGTCTCCTCACAGTAGAAAAGTGAAGGTGCTGAGAAGGAGAGGCCTCATGTCTCCCAGAGAACCACCACCTGAAATGACTGTCTGAGTAAAAAGAAGAGATACTGTCCTCCATCATGAAGATCAATATATATTTTTAAATGCAGACTCACTAAGGAAGCTGAGTGCCCAGTTTCAGACATTTTGAGATTGCAAGTGCAAAGCTCCAGTTTGTGCAAATGTCCAGAAATGTGCCTAGTTAGTCTATTTGGAACCAGAATACACTATTTTTCTGAAAAATAAAAAAAAATAAAAAAATAAAAAAATCCTTAAAGACACTTGACTAAGGCAAGTATGTCAGAAAAAAAAGTTGATCTCAAGCTTTTAACCTGGCCTTGAAATGCCTGTCACAGGTAGGCAGGTAGATGAAATCAAACATGCTTTTCTTCCTGACCACAAAAACCTTTAGAAAAGTTAGATGCTGACAGCCTTGATTGTCACAGCTGCTTTAGTGAAGCAACACTCTGCTCTTTGCAGGGCTCAACCTCCTGGAAGGGCAATCCCGACCAATCACATGGCAACACTTCCAAGTTGTAGACAATGACGACATCCAAAATGTTCGCTTGGTCACAGTTGATGGCTTACAGCATGGGAGGCTCACAGTGAGAGGTAAATAATTTCAACTTCAGGGCCTGGAACATGTTCTACAGTGACAACTGCCTACGATAATGTGACAGTCAATAAGATGTTGATAAAGTCTGTCATATATCACACCCTGCTGAGGGCTGCCAGCATAACAGACAGATTTACAAGGGAATGCAGGTGTGGAAGGAAATACCTGGATGCACAGTAAGAAATTAAAAAATTCACAAGCTCATAAGAAAGTCAGTTGCATAGCTTAGACACTTTTGGAAATAGTGTATTTATGCTGTCCACATCCTTAAATGGGAGATAAGTCTGGCATTTTGCCTACACATCACTTTCATTTAAAAGTGAAGTTGGTTCTTAGTTTCTTCACTGGAGGTGAATTCAGCCCAAGTGAGCTAATGCAGCTAGTAATGGTGCACAGCAGGTTTAACGGTGCGCAGCAGGCCTAATATTGCCCAGTCTTACCAAGGCTAAATGAGGGCGGGCAACTCCCCGAGAGACACTGCTGTGATGCCACTGCAAAAAGAAAAAAAGAGAAATGCCAGCATAGCTGTATATTGCTTTGTGTCGCTCAAAGGAAACAAGAAAACCCAGGGCATGAGAATGCTTCTTCCACAGGTGTCCCCTCCAGACTGAAGCACAGGACCCACACCAAGGAAAGTGGTCACGGCTGCGCACCGAGGGGCAGAAGCTGGGACCAAGCCCATCTTTGTCCTCCTGCCCTGGGTCCCCAGCCAGGGAGAGGTGGCTGCACCAGGGTGGCAGCAGCAGGCGGGCTTGCCAGTGAGGTCCACTCCCCATGATGACCTGCTTCCCCTGCGCAGCAACCATGCTAGGCACGGGGATGAGACCAAGAGTAATGAAAAATTCAGTATATAAACTCTTACTTTCTTAATGTATGTTTACACCCCAAAGCTAAAATTTTAAAGAAATCAGCTATGCATTTGTTGAGCAGGTATGACCTAGGTGAAATGCAGTCACTCTATTTTCACTTCTGACATTTTGCTTGAAGATGTAAAGGAATGCTGAGTGATTTTGATTTGTTGGCAAACACAGGCAATATTTGGATATGGTTGTAATTTACTGGCAGCTTTAAGGTTGATTTCAAAAAGTGGCAGTTAAATAAGACTTCTAATTTGTTAACATTCTGCGTTGTCAATATTACTAATTTTGCTTTGCAATCTCATGAGTCTGCACAGTGCTGTTGTCTTTGGGAAAATGGCTAGGTAAAAAAGATTACTTTGCCTACAGGAGCATGCAGAGCTCAGGGCCCATCTCATGGTGAAAGGTCCTTGAAACTTTTAACCCACCTGAATATTTATGTGTGTGCATAACATGTCTAGTGAAGGAGGGGTGCAAAATTGTCTTATTATAGACAGTAACCTCAATATATAGAAAAAACAAGACCCAGAAATGTTATTTTTTACTTGCAATGAAATGCGGAGCTGTAATTATAAAGCATAGTCTCTTTGATGCGTAAAATACACATAAAATGTTCTGATAAGAAAGTAGAGGTTGAAACTGAAGTGGAAACAGTCACAGTTAAAAACCTTTGATATATCCAGTTATCTTTAGTGCAATGGACATTTGGAAGATTTTCTCTGCCACCACAGTTGCAAATTCTGCATTCTTATTAGTTACTCCAACTTGTACAAACTTGTTTCCAGTAGGTGAAGTTGCATTTGATTTTTCCAGTTAGAAATGCATTCTCCTTCTCTCTCCCTTAATAACATTCATATTGGTGGAAGGATTCCTCTCTGGGCTGAACTGCATGTTTTTGATGGATTTTCTTCCACTGTTTTGACAGGAGGGAAAGGTTTCATGTTCACAGTCTCTGACATTCAGGCTGGAGTTGTTCACTACCATCATGATGACAGTGATTCTACTAAGGACTTTGTGGTATTTAGGATTTTCGATGGCTCCCACAGTATTCGACATAAATTTCCAATCAATATCCTCCCTAAAGATGACAGCTCTCCATTTCTTATCAGCAATGTGGTCATTGAAGTTCATGAGGGACAGACGATCCTGATTCAGGGGTCCATGCTTCATGCTGCTGACATGGATTCCAGTGATGATTACATACTATTCAATATTACCAAGCCACCTCAGGCTGGAGAAATCATGAAGAAACCAGAACCAAACTTAATAGGTAATAAAACACATCTACAATAGCATGCTTTGCTTTGTTCCCTCCTTTTTTACCTACATTAAATATTACAGTTTTGTTCCCTCCTTTTTTACCTACATTAAATATTACAGTTAGACAACTTATTTTAGCTATGGACAAATCATGGCAAATTTGGACTTCTTCCATTATAGTGTAAATCCCCATCATTAATTAATGTTGGTCTCTGCACCAAGATAACTATACCTGTGAACACAATTTATCCCATAATTCTTCCATTCTGAGTCTATTTCCCTAGTGTACTTTTCTCCTCCAGAAAGGTTGGGCTAGTCAGGAGTTAAATCTGCAAGGATCCCTGACAAGTTCAAAGCTATTAGATGATGCTAATGATGCTAAAAGAGAAAGAAAGCTCTCCTTCCATTTAAGTGGACTCAGAACTTCCTGTGCTAGACTGGCTTCCAGGCTGCTAGTCCTGCAAATTCTCTTTTGGCCTCTGAACAGGGCTTTAGGCCATTTGCTGTGTTGCTTCATTCTTTGAACGATCTTTAAGTGACATAGAAAAGCAGCTGATGATCTTCAGGAAATGTGGAAGACAATGAGACAACATTTCAAAGGGCTTGCTCTAGTTAGGGTGAGAAAGAAGACATTATGCTTCACCAGTTACTTGCACAACTAATGTATAATTTTAATGAATTAATAAAATCATGCATTGTTCAATAGAAGGTATATTCTTCAACAGGGTATTCTGTCAGCAGTTTTCTTCAGAGGGATCTGTTTAATGGAATAATTTATTATCATCATTTGGGAGGAGAAATATTTGAAGATTCCCTTGAGTTTGTGCTGTGTGATAGCCATGACCCTCCCAATCTCTCAGAGCCACAGGTATGAAACTGCAGCATCTTCAGCAGAGTCCTGCATTTTTCCTTCAAATGGTTGATGATTTTACATCTTCTGACAGACCTTCAAATTAAACTGGTATAGATCTTTTCTGTTTGCCATCATCAGGGTCATCACTATAAACAATGTTCTTCAGAGCTAACTCCGGTTCTTGCTTTCCATGGGCTAATTCTCTCTGCCTAGCCGCAGAGAGACAACTCCATTGCAAAGACTTTTTCCTACTGTAAAATGAAATGTTGAAAACAAATTAGATTTGGAGATGGCACAACCAAACTAAACAGCCCTCCTGAAGTCAACTGAGAAAAGACTATTTATTTCACTCAGGAGTCCAACATACTGAATTTAACTTCGCTTTTCATTTAAAGGGAAAATGCTAAGAGTCATATACTTTTCATTTAACTGTTGTATATCTCCATTACTTGTGTGTCCACAATATGGCATGACAACCACATCCTATATCTCAGATTCCAGTGGTCCACTTACTTCTGTGTGTGCATGTTTGTAAACAGCTGCTCGGACACTTTTTTATTGAGAGGAATGGCTGCTGCTTTTACTGTCTTCCTGATTTCAGGTGATGATGGTTCACATAATCCCTGTGGATGATCAGCTACCCAGAGAAGCCCCAGGAGTGACCCGTCACCTGGTTCTTAAGGAGACTGAGATTGCTCACCTAACTAAGAAACATCTCCACTTCATAGATGTGGAAGAGCAAGACAGGGAACTCACATACACCATAACCACTTCCCCGTTTTTCTCCTGTACACATGGGTAGGTGTGACCTACCATACCTTTCAGGTGGGATGGGGCAATGACCCGTGTAAGAGGAGCAGCCTCAGTGGCAGTAGCATATTTGTGTCTCAGGTTCTTGATCTGTTTGTTTAAAGTGCAGGTGGCAATAGCTGAGTGCATCTCTCCTGTCAAAGATTAAGGGTGAGCTGGATTTGAAAGCAACAAAATACTACACAGAGGAATAAAAAAAATTGCATCGTTTAGCAAGAAATGAGAGTGAGGAAAGCACCTGAAATATTTTTTTTTGTTAGACTTGCATTTTACACTGGCCTGTACAGCCTTGAATAACAAGTCACAGCACCTCTCCTAACTAATAGAGTAAGGCTGACTGGGCCTGCCCCAGGCTGAGAAAACGAGGCGCTACAGTGTTATTACTGCGGCACAGTGAAGGACTCCTGGTCCTGTACCAGCAATCTGTGGAGCAGTAGGCAGGCAGAACAGGTTATGGGGACAATATGGGATGAATAGTTGTAGCAGCAGTTTACATGTCACTGATGCTGTTTCACCATTTGGTAAATTCATGATAGTATTGGCAACAATCTGTTAAATATAAAGTTTAAAACCCAGCCATTATATGGTTTAAGCTGAAGATCAACACTTTCAATTTTGACCTCAAGCAGCAGAAGATCAGTACGCAGCTGGGGGAGAAGGATGTTTAGTCTGTTCCCCTCTTCAGTCAAATAGCCACGATTATCCAGTTTGCTGGCTACTGCTGTTGGAAAGCTGGCTTGCTGGAAACAGATTCATTTCAGAAGTTTATAAGATGCACGAAAACCAGAAATAATTTATTTTTCTACATATAGATAAATGTAGGTAAGTAACAAGAATGTGATGGACTGGACTTGCAGGTGATGTAAATCATATCTGGGGTGTGCAGAGACACACTTGTAGCAAACCCAGAGTTTGCTTGTAAGGTATGTAATGATTTTTCATGACCATCCTGAAAAATATTTCTTATAGTCAGTTTTCTGTGATAATGTTTAAATGAATAACAAGAATAAAAGGAAGAAAAATGTTTTTCCTTTCAGTGAAGTTGGGAGTGGGAAGTTAATCTGAAAAGCAAGATTGAGCTACGTGACTGTAGTTTTTCCTATTCTTCAGTATTGCTAATCAGGATGTGACATACGTATTTTTGTACAGCCACTCAGACGCTGGGAAGCTGTTTATGGCGGACACCATCCCGAAGCTGGTCAAGGATCCCGCTGCTCTTGCACTGCAGTCATTTACTCAGGTTTGTTATATTACCAGATACCATAACCAGCTCTAAACAATTTTAAAAAGTTACAAGCATGCAGCTTCTTCTTGACAGGAAAACAAGATTTAAAAAGTGAAAAGCAATACTATCACAAGGTCTGCTTACGAAGCTCAAAACTTTGCTAATTCAATCCCAGCTTTTAAAAGAGATTTCTATCATGCTTCAGTTCTGTAATACGTAAACCCAACTCTCCTTCTGAAAGCAGCAGTGGCTGCAGTTGCTTATGGTAGGCTGAATTTGGCTCCAGCATAATGTTAAGAGGAAGGAAAAAATACACAAAATGTGGAAATGAGGCCTTGACAGTTTCCTGCTTCTTCTCAGTGTCTCCACCAATAGACATGGTACAGGCTGGAACAGCCTTTTTTCAGGATATTGTTCAGTTTTCACGCTTCTGTAGTTTGACAGATGTCTCACAAATATTAGTAAAGTGTCTTGCTGTATGGTTAAAGTGGGATAATGGTGATCATTGTAGTACCATAATGACAGCTCTGACCCTACAAATCCTTAATCACATGCCTAATGTGGGTGTCTGTATGCAAGATTCTGGTGATTATCTTCTTTCACCGGCCTGCTCTTATCTGAGGAGGCAGGGTGTGCAGTTTATTCATGCTGGTCAGGGCAAGTTCAGCTGCTATGGGAGATGTTACATTAAAAGCTATGCTTTGATGATTGTTTATTTTGAAGTAACAGTTAGAAAAGGCCCTGGGAGCAGCATTCTTAAAGGGCTTCATCAAGAAGGTAGGGCCATTGCCTCTGTTAACACTTGTAAATTGTGTCTGTATTTTTTGCTACAGGTTTGAGTATTTGAACCTGTACTCACCTGATTTGTAGCTGGAGATGTGTTTAATTGAGGTATTGCCAGTAGCTGAAGAGTATGTGCAAAGTTTCTGGAATCCATTTCACCAGTTTGGATAACAACAGCTAATCAGGGGATGAGAAATATCCCTAATGTCCTGAATTATGGCTACTCCCATTATCTCTTGTTACATGCACCCCTCTTCTCTTTTTGCAGCATGCTGTTAACTACATGAAAGTTGCCTACATGCCACCGCTGCAGGACATCGGGCCTGAACCACAGCAAGTCCAGTTTATTTTTTCTGTCAGCAATCAGCATGGTGGCACTTTGTATGGGATCTGCTTCAATATTACAATTCTCCCTGTGGACAATCAAGCCCCAGAGGTAGGGTGCTGGTGAAGATGAGAGGGAAGAACTTGGAAATAGCTTTTGTTAGAAATAAAAATGCAGAGAGATGTCCTGATCTGACTGAAATAAAAACTAAAACCTCTGTGAGATCAGGGTTTCAGTGTCTTGCATGTAGCCTGCATTGGGTCTGAGGTAGAAGGTGAAGTCTGGTGAGTATGCAAGGTAATTTTTTGTGCTAAATAAGCTGAGGGCTACCTTCAGCATGTGAGTAGCTGTACAAAAATAGGCGTGTCATGTCCTGTTTAGCAAAAATTATATTCCTCCTCTTTGTGTTGCGTATTGCCCATGAAAGCCAGGAGCCTCTGTGAATGGGGTCAGGACCGGGCTGCACATATTAGGGCCTACTATTAGTAAATTCCTTAGGTTTTCCTAACACAGAGAAGAAGACAGCCTTTGGCATTTTGTTTTTTAAGGTGTCATAACCAGAAAAAATTGAAATTGCCATGTTCAGTGTATGTTTGGAGGTGCAGTAGAAAAGAGATTCAGCATTTCTCCTCCATGCAGGTTTTTACAAGCCATCTGAGAGTTGAAGAAGGTGGCCTAAGCCCTGTCACA
Organism: Phalacrocorax aristotelis; assembly: GCF_949628215.1. Classification (NCBI taxonomy): domain Eukaryota; kingdom Metazoa; phylum Chordata; class Aves; order Suliformes; family Phalacrocoracidae; genus Phalacrocorax; species Phalacrocorax aristotelis. The sequence continues at coordinate 47,162,894 of NC_134311.1, forward strand.
GAGGGACACATTCTCGTCTCTGATGTGGACACAAAACAGGAGCATCTCCTCCTCCTCCTGCAGAGACAGCCTCAGCACGGGGCAGTGGAGCTGGATGGCATTCCCATGAATGAAGGTGACAGGCTTTCCTGTGGGGACCTGCGTACACTGGCAGTCAGGTTAGAAGGAGGTGGCTGTCTTTTCCTCTTTTGGTGGCTGAGTCTCTCAGTTGGATGAGTGAAAAACCTGCAGTGAAGTGGTGTGACGTGCAGAGGCTACAGCTAGCCATGCTCACCATAGCATGGCTCTGGCAGAGCTGCTCTAAGCCAAGATTGCTGGCTGAGCCTTGGAACTGCAACTGTGGTCGCTGTGGAAACTGAGCTGTTGTGTGGCCAGGAAGTGGGAGCTGGGGACCATGTCTGATGTAGATGGGTTTCTCTGTAAAGTACTAGCCCATGCAGACGAGGATGCTAATTCTGTATTCAGCCGTTCAGTTCCTGTGAAGAAGGCAACGGTTGCCAGCTTTTTTCTTTTAAGGAAGTTGTGTGTTTATTAATCTTGGTTAGTTTACAAGAAAACTTGTATTAACACTGATTAATGTAGAGATGAAAAATTTGCTGCTATATTTGTAGCAAGAGCAAGACTCCATTTTCTCATGCACACAGAATTATCGTTCCTTGACTCTGTTTTCATCTGTTAGCCAAAGAGGCCACATACTGCAGTGAGGACGTACGTGTTTGGTAGACACCTCACAAGCAGCCAGAACATAGGTGACAAAGCCTCAGTGAAGCCTTTTTCCCAGCTGATGTCTGGTTTATCTTGTGGGTTTTCTTCCTGTAGAAGATACCACAAACCCTATGAAGACACTCTGATCCAGAATCAGCAGTCTTAGATGGACACCTTTGCACAGGGATCGGCTTTTTATATTGGGAAGGATCCACATTGTCTGGCATGACCAGAAAGCACAGCTTCTTTGTCTGTGTGAAATCTACGTAGCTCTTTTTTTTTTCCCCCACAGATATCGGCATGATGGCTCTGAGACTCTCACTGATGATGTCCTCTTTGCAGCCACAGATGGCATCCACTTTGTAGAGTTCATCCTGCAGGTCAAGGTTAGTGTGTTGCATATTTCTGAGAGCATTTGCTTGTGTAGCAGAGAGCAAAGCTTGACTTCTGAAAGTCTTCACATTCTCTTGAAAATTGGATGATAATATATTTGTTAGGCTTCCATTTTGACCCTAGGTTTCGCGTTGATGTGGCAAATTTGAGAGGAGATTTGTCTTGTACTAGCTGAAAGGCAAATTTGCTTGCTCTAGCTTGGGTTATTCTGTCTGGAATTACTTTCTCTGTACTTAAATATGGAGAGTGAGTTTTCTTTCTCAAGCTATAATTATCTAGTTTGGTTTATTTTTGTCTTTTAATTTTGTGACCCTAATTTAGCTGGTTTCATTTTGTTCATAGAGACAGCTCGATGTACTCTGACATTGACACCATAATGCTGGTTTGAGCAGGAAAGCAATGTATTAAAACAACACATTTCCTCTGAAGTGAAAGAAAAAAGATCTTAACTTATTTTTCTAATTAGGTCTTGCCTGTGAATGACGAGCCACCTGTTATGCGAACAGGCCTTGTTCCTGTGCTCCACTGCCTGGAGGGTGAAGAAGTGGTCCTCTCCTCTGAGTATATTTATGCCACAGATGCAGACAGTGATGACATGAAACTGACGTTAATGCTGGCTCGCCAGCCCTACCATGGAATAGTGAGGAAAGCTGGCATTGCTGTGGATCGCTTCTCCCAGGCTGATGTGATCTCTGGTTTAGTCACATATAAGCATACTAGTAAGTAAGTTAAGGACAGAATTAGACTGGAAGGCAGTCAGAGAGTTTTTGGCAGAAAAATCTTAATCTGAATCCATATAATCTTTGCAGAAGCTCAGCAGGAACTAAGCAATGAATCACATGTGTTATAACTAGGGGAAAAAGTAAGCTGATTCAAAAGAGGGCTGGTGAAACATGACTACCAAATGTTTCAGTGTGTTCTCCAAATCCCTGTTTGAACTGAAAATTCTATTAGAACAAGTACATGAAAACATCATAATCCTGGAATACCTTTTTCACTGTTGCTGATAAAATATCTTTGGGCTTTTTTTTCGCAAAAGTACTATTAAATTAGGTACAAAATAGAGTATTTTTATTTGTTTCATGATATTAGAAAAAAAAACTTTGAGATTTTTCCATAGTCATGTTTAGATGAAATAATGTAATACTGTAAATGAAGATGCTGAGTTTTAATAGAAAACTGCTAACAGCCTGAGCTACTTCTTGCTTGCCTCTCCAATCTAGATGGATATCCACTTTTGGATACAGTCTTTCTATATCACAAGATAAAGGATATTCAGATTTTCAAGAGAACCACAGTATTAAAAATGTTATTTTGTGGTTTTATCCTTAAAATCCAAAAATACTTTTTCTTTTCTTTTTTTTTAATTACAGAAATCGAGGGCTGGTTGACCCCCTTTCTTACTTAATTTCATCCTTTCATTAGCATTAAAGGGGTGCTCTTTTCTACATCTCTGATGACAACTTTAGTTGTTTTTGGTTGGTTTTTTGTTTGGTTACTTTTTTTCCAAAGGTTTTGGCTTTCTGTGTAATTAGTCTGTAATTTTGTGCTGGCATGGAGAATACAAGTGATATTTTCAGGCCTGGCACTGTCTAAAATGACCAGCTGGTATTTGGGAAGAGAAGGAAGTACTTGATTATGGTCACACATAACAAACTTTTCTTCAGAATCCTAAAGATATCAGGAACATTATTTCAGTGGCAGTGTTTTGCGGAGGCAATGAAGGGCAGAAGCTGACCTTCAAGGGTGCAGTGGCTGTGGTTTTCATTCCCAGATTTCTACATCTTAAATGCACTGCCAGTAGATATCACAAGAGAGGGTGGGAGTCGCTGTCTTTCCTTCGCAGGCAGCTTATTAGTAATATCTTGCAGCAGTGCAAGACACAGGCTGCCAGAAGTGCTGACAACTGGAATACACTCAGCCACAGATGCTTCTTGCCAGGGCTGGCAATGCTCAGTCTTGTGCTGTATCAGCCCCCGTTCTGAATGTGATTAAATATAGGAATAATATATGGTATAGTAACAATGCACAGCCCTTGTTATAGTCCATTATGTAGGGGTAAGAAGCATATAGGAATACATGCATTTCTTGGTATGCCAAAACATTTTCTTTGGGAAGAGCATGAATATTACCACTTGTCATACAGAGAGTATATATATAAAAGAAAGATAATTTCCTGTGTTCTTCAAGAAGGAATGCAGAGGAAAAACTCTGCACAAATGTACATTTTGCACATGCCTTATCACACAAAGAACAAAATCATGTCTATTAGCAATTTTATTACAATTACAATATAGTATGGTAACACTGAAATAATAATATTATAACTATTAGTAATACTAACTTAGTTATATACTTCTCTACCTTCTTTTATTCTAGAATAGAAGCTGTTTAAAATTAATTACAAACAACAAAGTAAATCCCTAACCAAATAGCACCCCCACCAGCCAGAATTAAGAATTCTAGTAATTTTTCTTCTGACTTCATATACTGCAGACTGTCCTTGCAGGATACAAAATTATTGCTCATGAAGTTTTGGTAGAACATTTCTTCTCAACTGCAACATTTTTTCCAGGTGGGGAGATTGGCCTGACTCCTTCCGTTGATATCTTAACCTTCATTGTCTCTGATGATGAGGCTGGCCTAGATGTGAAAGGCTGCTGTTATGAAGGACCTCTTCCTCCTCCAGTTCCGCTTCATGATCCATCTCCAGTATATGACCTTAACATCACTGTACTTCCAGTGGACAACCAGCCTCCATTAATTTCAGCTGGTGAAAGCTTCCTCACTATAGAATTATAACGTCAGCTTTGCAGTACTGTTATGGCTAAAGACTTAGGGCTGTGTTATTTAGTTAGTTAGTTTGTTTTTTAGCATCGGAAAGAGTAAGCTGAGATCAGCAAACAAAAGTTTTGGATCAGAATTTCCATCAATATTTTTTTTCTTTTGTTAGTACAGTGCAACCACCAAATTCAGCTGCAGGTGCAAGTATGAGTAACTGCTTGTGGGTCCTCAGCTGCAGGTTTAAATAATGTGGTTAGAGATGAGAATATGAGATCTGCTCCCCTCCATCTCTACATCTCCATTGCTGCATATGTAAGCTATGCCTGAGTAAAAGTGAATGATATCTTGTCCTTGAACTGAACTTAGGTCCAGACAAATGTCAGGTATATACAATACAAAACATAAACATCTATCTGCTTTTGCAAGTAAAGCATACAACAGACATTTATACTCTGGCCCTTATATGAAGAGAGAACATTTTGTTATCTGTATTTAATCCTGTTAGTGAATAAAGGCAAATCTAGGCTATATGTGTAATGGATCAAATTAATAGATATGAAGCCACATTTTCACTAGTACCCTTCAGGATCAAAAATACTCAGTTAAAATGGAGATAGTGTTGGAAATGTACTTTTAGTCCAACAAAAGCCCATTGTGTGAAATTTCCATTGACTTCCTGGGCTTTGGATGATGTCTGTAATAGACATATTAAAGGTATGCTTTCTGTATGCTTGTCTTTTTCAATGTCATTTGTTTGTAACCATCAGGTATATGTTATGTATCTCAGGTAATATTCAAGGATTTGTATGAGTTTTGCAATTTGTAGGCTCTCACCCAAATATTCTGGAAATGAAGCATTGCCCCAGCAGGGAAATGAAGCAGTGATGCACAAAAAATTGTTCATTATAAGCAACTCATAACAGCCCTCATGTAATTAATGCTCTGACAAACAGAGGTAACAACTGATTTTGAGCAGCACATAAACCATACCTAATAACTTACCAGTAAAATAATTTCATGATCCCCTTCCTCTCTGCTTACATGATGGCAAAAGTAGATTTGATGGTGTAAGAAGAAAAAAAAGTTTAAACTAAAACCCCTTAGTAACTCAGTATTTTTTTTCTTTTCCCCCTTAGTTATTATTTCCATTCTTGTTAACAAAAACAACAGTAAAATCATCTAAATAAGCAATAACACTTATCATATGGTTTGTGTGCAGGTGTGAAGTTTGTGGTGGAGGAGGGCTCCTCGGCAGCCATTACTACCAACCATTTGTTTGCCATTGACCCTGACACCACTGCAGATGACTTAGAGTTTGTCTTGGTTTCTCCTCCCCAGTTTGGTTACATTGAAAATATACTGCCTTCTCCTGGGTTTGAGAAGAGCAACATTGGTATAAGTATAGGTAAGTCATAATGACATATGGTAATCAAGCAGATGAAATATAGAGGGCTTGTTGAGGGCTGTGAACTGGGCTCTGGTGAAGTAGAAGCAGGTGTGTGCATTAATATGGGCTTTTTGAGGAAGGCAAGTGCTGGCAAATGAAAAGCAGTGGGACTGTGGGAGGAGTTCAAAGGGAGACTGCAGCTCTGCAAATGTGAAGAATTGGCACTTGAAGTAAACGAGCCAATCCTTGTTTTATGCATTCCAGCTGCAATCTAAGTGGTGATATTGGGCATTAATCTGCTCTCTCTCTTCCTCCTTCACTCTCCCGTGCAGGGCTCCCACACTTCTTTCCACCTATACTTCTGTCAATTAAATGCTGCAGTTGAGAATTTGAAAAGCCTAGATCCTGTTTAGTTTTCAAGGCAGTTACAAAAGTGATAGAGATGGTGGTTGACTTGGGTATTTTCCCTTGCCCACCTTCAAATATTGTAAGGCAGTTTCATTCTCAGCAGAACAGATTGTGGCATGCTCTGTAATGCTACCAGCTTCTACCAATCTCTCCAGCTGTACACCCAGAATTGCTGAGCCTTTTGGTCCCCATTTTCCTTGTCTGTCAGTCAAATATCAATCAATGTAATTACTTTGAACTCAGATCCTTTTCTGCCTGGTAGTTGGGTCTTTTTATTTGGGCCTCCGTTCTGACCTGAGAAGTATGAAGTTGTACTGTCCCACAAGAAGAAGGATGCATTTTTGCTTCAGGGGAAGAGCACACGTCCTGTGGTAATGTGCAGTTTAACTCTTTCAGACAAAAAAAATGACTGAGAACTTACAAAATCTAAGTTAATTGTTCCTTGAAGAAAGAAATTTTTCAGATTTGTTAATTATACACAAGTCCAGAAGGCAGGAAAAGATTATGCTAACTCATAATCTCTTTAAAATCTCTAGCTTCGTTTCAGATGAAGCACCTGAAAGCCCTGAACATAAACTATGTACAAGCCAGGCACATGCGAATGGAACCAACAGCAGACCACTTTGTACTTTATGTCACTGACGGGCTGCATCGCTCAGCAGACACTCCATTTTTCGTGCTGATAAACCCAACCAATGATGAAGTCCCAGAATTCATAGCAAGGAATATTACCGTAAGGAAAGAATGCAAATGCCTGTTGTAGAATTATTTTATAGCAGAAGACACTCTTTAATATAAATTATAACATTGTTCTGACAACTGTTCCTCTGCATTTTTCCCTTACTTTGTGTAGTTCAGCCTAGTTCAGGAAACAGCCCAGTTAAATCCCATGCAAACATGTAGGACAGACCTTCAGTGGGACTAGAGCAGTGCACAGCTCTTTTTGATAACTTGCAGATAAGTAAAAGAAAAAAAGCTCAGGTCTTTAAACAAATGGATCATCTAGAAAGTAGAAGGATCTTCATGCTGCTTCTGGTTTCTCAAGAGCTTTTATAATGTTTTGGTAGTTTTTTATGTTCCTGGCACAGCCTCCCCCCTCTCCAAAGACTGCTTTTAATATAAATAACAATGTGACCACCGTGCTAGGGCAGTATAAGCTTATCTTACTGTAAAGTAAAAAGTGCATGTATGAGTATAAATGTATAATGAGTATAAATGTATATGCAACCATATTTTTATATATACTTATGTATTTAAAGGCCTACTCCTCTGTGCATTCCCTTGCACTAGATATGAAATTTACATACCTAACCGCTTTCCTATTAATTGAGGCAGATACAAACCCCTTATCTAACCTTCTCGTTTCATCACTGTAACCACTTACTACTCTATGTATCTTAAACTGTTTGAAATCAGTAGCTGGTTCAAAAGCTACTGGGAAAGGGGTGGAGGAAACAGAGAGATATACAAAAATACCCTACTTAGGAAACCATGCTAAGATTCTATAATTGCTTTCTATGTAAAAGAATTGGACATTTTTTTCTTTCACGTTCAGGTTCAAGAGGGGGAGATGAAAGAGCTGGATCTCTCTGTTATCAATGCAGTTGATCTGGATGTGCCTCAAGACCATTTGGTATTTGGGGTTGTGCAGAGGCCCTGGTATGGGTTCCTTATTAATGGAGTTCATGGCAATGACATTCTACACTATAAGCAGTTAATTAACCACAACCACCACAGCCATGGATTGCTTGTTCATGACTTTTCCATGGAGCTACTGAAGAATGGTAGGTGCAGCATTCTTCTGACACTGGTCTTTCATTCCTTTAATGAGGCAAGGTGGCACTGTAAGAAACCTTCACCACTTACTTATTCACTTTCCTTATGTGTATTTCCAAGACAATGTTTAGGAATAGAAGTTAACCTATTTAATGCTAATGTTGTCTGTTGATTTTAGGAAATGTTAATAAAATCACCCTGAGAGGCCTACATGTGAGAAAGGGTAGTAATATGACTAGGGAGGCCATCTGCCCTGAAAAAATAAAGGGAATATCATAACATACCAGCAAACAGATTTCAAAATGTTTGACAGCACCTAGAACAGAATCAGAGACACTGATTTAAAAGCACATTAACTGATCATGGGGTTAAATATTGCTCTAAATGGTCACAGAATCATAGAATCATAGAATGGTTTAGGTTGGAAGGGGTCTTTGAACATGACCTAGTCCAACCCCCCTGCCATGGGCAAGGGACATCTTTCACTAGATCAGGTTGCACAAAGCCCCATCCAATCTGATCAGTCAGGTTGCAGTTCAATCCTCAAAACCCGAGCAGAGATTTTTCTTCTCTCTGCCTGGTATGAACCTCCAGAAATATCATGTCCCTACCCCAAATTCCTCAACCTTTCCAAGTCTTGTTTTTGACTCTCTTCCAATTGCCTGGCTTTTCTCTTTTCCTGTCCACAACGGTGACTGCGCCACCTCCAGCCTAGGTCTTCTGACTTCCCATGGTCATAGCCGCAAGGCCAGCTGTCCTCCCCAAGGCTTGTTTAAAGCTCCTAGAGGATTATTTAAGGGGCAGAAAAGTGGTGCCTGGCAGTCTCATCCTTTCTATGGTCTCTGTTAAAATTCATTGGAATGAGGAGAGGAGAAGACATACGTCTTTTTCAGGCTGGCAGAGACCTTTTTGTGAAGGGAGTCACTTCTTACTCAGGTCAGGCTGGTGTCTTTGAGTCAATAGTATGTTGTCATATTTACAAATAGCAGTGGCTCACCAAGCTCATCTTCTGGTAGCTGAAACAGTCTTGTTGTGACCAGGGCATATGAGGAGGGGAGATGTAAGAAGGGTGATGGAAGCAGAATGAAATGATGTGAGAGATATTGCAGGAGTCAGATTTATTTGTTCTTTCCATTTCTCTCTCTCTCTCTCTCTCTCTCCTTTTTCTTCCCCCCACCCCCTAATAGGAATGAAGCTGATGTACATGCATGACAATTCAGAAAACCTCACTGACAGCTTTAAAATCCAGCTCTCAGATGGGAAACATAAAGTCCTCAGAACCATTTCAGTAGAGGTCATTCCAGTTAATGATGAGAAACCAGTGCTAAGCAAGTAAGCCACATGTTCCTGTCTCTGACAGAGGGATGAGTTCAGACAAAATGATCCAAAAGTGATCAAAACAGCAAATTGGTAACTGATGGGGAAAGGATGCCAAAACTAGTCACAGACTAATGTCAATACAGATGTTTCCATGTGGGTCTATCAGCTTGTTTAACAAAAACATTTTTAGTGAAAGAAGGGCATACTTTATAAGGTTGATCAGTATTAAAACAATAGAGAAAAATAGTGGGGGAAAATGCTTGTTTTGTCTTTCACAACTTCAGATGTTTGCCAGAGAGCCCTGATCTTTGCACACGTCTTCTGGCAACTGACCGTCATGGTAGTGATGGCAGTTACTTCGCTTTCCACTTTCCTGGGGCAATCTCCTGTCTAAAACCATGCTCTGAAAGCGGCTCTGGATTTTGGCATGAGAGAATCCAAAAAGTTGATGCCTCTTTCCCTCCTAAGGGAAAGCCTTTCAGCTTAATAATTCTCTTCTTTTCTACTGTAAAACTCTATTGCTCAGCCATAATTCAACTTAAGAAAAGGTACACACTAACTTTCCTTGCTGTTCAAAACTACAAGTCATAAACGAATTCAACGTAGTCAGAAATTGCCAGGCAGACCATTTGCAGATAGGCAGCTGGCTGTGAGAGCACTGAACCTCCTGGACATTTTAGGAAGGAGCTCGTCCCCTGGGATCCCCATTTTTTAGCTGACGACCTGCCACACAGCATCAGGGCCTCTGTCATCCTGGCTGCTTTCCAGCCCCAGGCAGGCAGATGGGGAGCAGGGGGCCCGAAGGCTTTGGCTGTATAGGTCCAAATCTCTAAAGATTGCATTTCAGAAATGACTCACAGCCTGTTAAGCAGGCTGCCACTAAAGTGGGAATTTCTGGTCCCTCAGGATATTTGGCCTACTTCAGATCAGACCTACATTTCCCATTGCAGAGAATTCTGAATATTGTGTTTACCATGTAGAGCTTCCAGCATTAACAAATGTTAGTTTTATAGTTGAAAGGTTATTGACCACATAATGCTAACAAGAAAGTCCATTTCTAATTAGAATATAGGGTATACCCTATTCATATACCATATTCATATAATGTAAGGATAATTATTGGTAATTGCCTATTTGTTCTTCACATGGTAAAGACTGATATGTCATTTTCCACCCTTTATCTCTGAAGGAAGTGATGGAGTGCAAGAAGTCAAGTGTTTTTAGCTTTGCCCAGCTGGATCCGGAAACTGTTGCTGCCATTCCTGGTCATTCCTGTGGTGAACAGTAGCACATAGTGAGCCATCTACTTTCAAAATAGCTGTTTCATTATAAGAAGTTACTGCTTCTTGCCTGTTACTCTCCCACTAAGATACAGTATGCTGCCAGGGTTAAATAGTACTTTAAGGAAATATGTTCAGTTTGGCATTGAAGTGGTTTAGCTGCCACACTCAGTCACCACATATTTGCTGTTGGGTAGGAGCTCCCTTATGCCAACTGCAGTGTTTCACAGGTGAACATCTGACAATACCTGTAAACTTTTTCTCACCTTTTGATCTGGGGACACCTTTCCACCCCAGGGACTTTCAGCTCTCATCTCCATTAGCTGTGGTCAACAGACTGAAGAATCCAGGATGGGATGTTTTTGGCTGGCAAACAGTGGCTCTTATTCACAGTGATTGCCAAAACTTCAGTCTGTCACCTCTTGGATTGTGTCCTGTAGCAAGGAGTGCCCTTGGGGAATGTGACACCCTCACACATTCCCGTTGAACACTTCTCAAGATGAGACATGTGGGTGCTAGAAGGGCTTAGCCAACTAATTGCTAGGCAGAAAAATGATTTGGGATTAGACAGCATTCAGGGTGTAGCTAAACGTGTTTATCTTCACTTATTTTTTTTGCTTGAATCTTCTCTTTCTGGCTCATACAGTCTTTGGGTCAGAAACCTGGTCTTTCTGTTTGCATAGTACCAGCAGGTTTATTGCTGGTACGAGCAAACCATTAAGGTTGCTTGATCTGTCATTAATATGACTTGATATACTTTGTCATATGACTCCTTTTTCTTTGCCTCTCATTGGCAAACACGAAATTACTATGCCTCACATCCGTATCAGTTTGATTATGAAACTTAAGGAAAAAACTCTTCGCTCTTTCTGAGAATAATAGATGTATTTTCCAAAATCACTAAATAATTGTGACAACTTCTTCTTTGGATATCTCTGTTGTCACTCTGCCTTGGAGCAGGCACTTCCAGCTTGGCAAAGGAAAGGGCTGTTATATGAAGAATATGTCTTTAGCAATTCTCGTAAAAATCTATCTGTATTTGGCCTTTGAAATAGCATGGCTTGCACATGCTTAGTTGTGTCCAGCCAGAACTTAGCTGCCTAAGGAGTCTGCCCTTTTCCAACCTGCTCCATGGCCCCATGGCAGATTAGCTTGAACAGGTCCCATTCCTGGGGTGATGGAATATGCTGAATCCCCTCCAACCTCCTTGAATCTTTTGTGTAGTTTAATAATACTGTTTGAGTGCTACATTGTGAACATGTAAGAGAGCTAACAGCAAGTGGATAAAGCAGGGTGTGCAGAGGCAAACTGGAGGATGATTACTAGATGAGAATGGAAACAGAGGAGACACAATCTGACAATCATCCTGGAGCAAGTCTCTGCATGAATTTCAAACTATGTGGGATTTTTATTCCCCAGAGCTGCCTGAAAATTTATTTGTGTCTAATGATGGCCACTTCTGCCAAGTAACAGGTGGCCTTAGCCTACTTTGCTGAATCAAGAACCCAGGAAAATTCTGCAATTGGGAGTATAAAGAAGCAGCCAGTTAGATGAAGGCAAGCAGTGACAGACCAGTTATTTGAAAGACATTGTTTTCTCTAATGAACAATCAGTTCATTAGAAACAGTGCTGCTATGGTCTACAGTTAGTATTGTTGTCTTCTTATAAATTGTATGAAGGTACGCAGAGTAGGGTCCAGGGAAGAAAATAGATGTGGCAAATCCCAGGTTGTGGTAGGCATCTGCTTTGGCTTTTTTTTCACCATTGTAAGGAGAAGCTTGTCTCCCCTGATTGTTTTTTTTTCTGTTTTGAATTCAAATAGGCACCTTCCTTTCATTCCTTCTGCAGTTGTCATTTCTGTCAGCATCTGAGTAATCATATTCCTGGCAGAGAAATTACGTGTTGGAAAGATTACTTTTCTTTTATAGCATCAATACATGACTTTTAATTTTTGCAGGAAGGATGATATAGAGGTGAACATGGGTGAAACTCGAATAATTTCTAGCGCTGTTCTGTCAGCAGAAGATAAAGATACCCCCAGGGAGAGAATTTACTACTTATTTGAAAGAATTCCAGAAAATGGTCAGCTTCAGCTCAAGGTTAGTTTTTGTACTTCAACAAAAAGCAGGCATGCAAAGAACTCTCCTTTTTCAGGGTAGAATGAAGTTCATCTTCCTTTTCTGCCAAATGTCTGTCATGTTTTGAAGTAGACAGCTGTGGCCAGTTTGTTTGTTGAAAGACTGTTTGAACCAAACAATGGTGCTGTCCCAGAGGCTTTGACACTGAAGGCCAGATCCTCAACAGGAGGAGGGGGAGGATGGAATGCATGGAATATCATCTGAGATGATAATGGAGAGAGATGCTGGGACAATCAGCCCACAGAGTGGGAAAAGCAAGTGTCAAAGCTGGGAGGGGGTCGGAGAAATGTCCTTGATCAAAATAAAGTAACAAGTAAGCCATTACTTCACTTACTTCAGGGCTTAGAAAGAATGGAGGGAGATGTGTGTGAAAGAGTGAGTAATAAACCACCATTTAGAAGAAAAGTATGTGGGGAAGGAAAGAAAAAAAGGAAGAAGGTGGAAAGGGTATAGCAAGAGGAAAGGCAGAAAATAAGATTAGAAATGGAAGGAAAGATGACCATCTATTGACCAAAAATAACCCACATGAACAAAGATAGAAAAAATGCCTCTTTTTAATTGCATGCATATATAATAGAACAAAAATCAGTTTCTAAAAGCTGTGAGCCTGGAAAGTATATTGATGCTGGATCCCTGCAAAAATCTGTGGATCATGTGAGACTTGTGAATTAAAGGGGTACCACACACTGGGGTGACAGACAGCTACTAGCTGGAGTCTGGCAGCTTGAGCATATAGGGTACATTCATGTATTTGATTTCTCTGCCCTTGATAACCTTTGCTCCAAAGCTAGTGACACTGTTACTGCAGGCTAAATGTCAAATACACAGATCAGTCCAACATAGGATACTATGCTAACTTCAGAAAAGCAGGAAATCTTATGGGACAATTCACATTTTTCCATCAGAGGGCCTCTGGGGATCTAAATTTCTGTGATTCCTTAAGTTCCCCATAGGTTCATTTCTGATATCCCTTTAGGTATGGTTTCGGATAGAACCAAGAGCAGCTTTGTGAAATCGAGAAACAGAAACATAAGCTGGGTCAGGAACCATCTCATTTTCATCTTGGTGGTGTCTCATTGAGAAGTGTGCAGAAGTGTATTTCCTGGAATAAAAGTGGCAAAACTTATTTACTCCATTTTATTAATGATCACTCTATCTTATCCAGTCTTATAGCTGCTTGGGAACAACTCCAGCTATTCACTGCCCTTCAAAACATACTGTGAGGAAAGAGTCTATAGCTTAGAAGAGAAACCAGGTAGCTGCCACCAACAGTCTGAATAATAGCAAAGAAACACAATTAATTGTGGAGGATGCATGGGAGACTCTCTGTTTAATGAAGGACATTTATTCTTTCTAGGTAGGCCAAGGCTGGATGACTCTCCAAACTGGAATGAAGTGCACTCAGGAAGAACTGGATATGAACCTTGTGAGATATGTCCATACAGGAGCTATAGGGTCCAAGAACAAAGACAGCTTCACATTTTTTCTGTGGGATGGGTACAATAGATCCCCAGCTGTGGAATTCTACATAAATATCAAGGACATGGAAAAGGGTAAAAATCTGCCAGACTTGATGTTTTACAGTGCCTGTTTCTGAAACAAAGTTGATCTGAGTACATGTCCTGATCCTTCCCTGAGTACTATATAGGCCCTTGGCAAGTCTTCTTGCAGATCCCGAAAGTCTGCCTGCTAGGATTTCACTGCTGGACAGAGCCCTGATGTTCCTCCTGGTGAGCACTTGGTCCTGGGATTTGAAAAGGCTCTGCCTAAGGCAATGTGTTGTACCTTGCCTCCGAGGGCTCCCAGCTACTTTTCAAACAGAGCTGAAAATAGCCTTCTGAAACTAGCTTTATGTCTGAATAAATCAAAACAGAGGAAAATGGCAAGAATGTAAAAAGGTAGGCCAAACACTGTTCAAGAACAGCCCTGTCTCTCAAGTTTATGCTTTAGTCTTATGGTCTCTCTTCCTTCATTGCATCCCTGTTAGAAACCTAAATTAGTTCAAGTTAACCTGACACTGCTAAGATTGGAACAAGGGTTCAGAGAGGTTGCACTGTCTCCATCCTTGGCAGTTTTCAAGCCCCAATGGGATAAAGCCCTGAGCAATCTAGTTGTGGCTGATCTCATGGCTGACCTGCTTTGAGCAGAAGGCTGGACTAGAGACATCCTGAAGTCCCTTCCAGCCTGAATTTCCCTATAATCCTACAGCCCTATGATTTTTCTACTAGTGATGGCTTGCACGTGGCTAAACAATGCAGACGAGATCAACTTACTGTTTGAGTGTTGTTTGTCTATCCTGCAGGAGACATTGCTGTTTTCATAAAACCCCTTAGAGTGCCAAAAGGGGACTGGGCGTACATTAAAACTGATGTCCTTCTTGCACTGGATGGTACTGACAAGCCAGAGGAGCTACTTTATGTCATAACCTCCCCACCCCAGTACGGACAAATAGAGTATGTCGGCTATCCTGGCATCCCCATTACAAGCTTCAGTCAAATGGATGTAGCAAGACAGATAGTCTGCTATGTTCACAACACAAAGGCAGCTGTTCCTGAAGATTCATTCAGGTGAGGCAAGCACCCTGCCCCTAGACTTTTCTCCTTGGATTTCTTGGGTATTTAAAAAAACCCCATAACACAAACCAACAAAAAAATCTCCACACAAATAATTAGGAAGAGGCAGAGACTCTGTGGGGATTCTTGATATTTATATAGGAAAGATATTTCTAACATAATACACATAGTTGTGACTGCTTTTGTAATAAATGCATTTTCTAATTGACGCTGAAACTGTAGCCAGAGCCACACTCACTCAATGATACTAGCTTCAATATTATTATAGCACCCAAACATCAATAGCTTTTAAGATTTAAGTGGTGGAGAAGGACTAAGAACATACTTTATGGAATTTTCCTTTGGTTTCTTGCTACAACTGGATGTGGTAAAACTGGTCCATCTGGCTATTAGGTAACTACTTTCTGGTCTATTCTTATTTATCATATTCATTCAGTTTTCTGGTCTATTCTTATTTATCATATTCATTCAGTTCCAGGCTTTCTGAATCCATAAGTTGTTCCTGAACATGCCGAAAACCAGTCCACTTTGATATTCCAACACCAGCTCAGCAATCTGTGTAGATAATTGGATTTTTGGGGTAAACTGGTTTACCTATAGGCCCAGTTCAGCAGCCTAGCAATATCTAAGGTGCCTTTCACCTGGTTATTAGACTAGGTGAACTCCTAAAGTGATTATTTCCTTATTTTGTTCTTAAATGAACCTCCTTTGGCTATAAAGTGGAATGATGTAATGAGTAATGATGTAATCAGGTAAAGACAGAGTAGATGTATTGTTCATCGAACTCCTGGGGACAGTTTTGTAAAGACAGCAAATTCGGGGTGGGGAGAGAAGCTCAAAAATAAGGACAGTATTTCTAAAGGAAGAATGGTAACTTCTTGCTAGAATTGGCAGTTTCCTCTGAAAACAGCTTTTGACAGAAAGTGGACTTTGTGGAAAATGCAAATAAAGGTTTTATTTTTTTTTCATTGTGACTAAGAAAAATGAAGGATTTCGCTCCTAAAAGTTGCAATTCAGAAAAGACCCCTTTTTACACTCTTTTATGAATAGATCCCTGATCTGAATGGCATTTTCTGTGATGCAGGATGAAGATTCAAGGACACATTATGTCATCCTGTTTGAGAGTTTTTTTCAGGGAAGTCCAGCAAGTGAGTCATGGACACATCAGATAAACCTCCCTGTGACAATGGGGCAGTTCAGGTGACATTATCTAGAGATAAGCCAAAAGTAATTTTGGGATTTTCCTCAACTGAAACATTTTTAAATATCCCTTCCACTAAATTCAATATGGTGGAAATTCTAGTTAGGAGATTTGTCTGATCCATTTTCAGTCATAACAGAAAAAGTGAACAAATGTCCTCTGACTTTATGTTTCTTGACTGAGCAACACTATGACCAAAACTAGAATTAGCTTAGACAAGTAAGGTTGTAGTCATGCCAACCCTAGGCTGGGCAGTGTAGGAGTGGCTTGCATCAGTATGACTTCTACACCACACTAATGAAAGCAGACTAAACAATTCTAGGGAAATGGTGCATGTGGATAAAGCCAATGTCTTCTCTTTAGGCTAACAGCTAAGAACGAAACTAGAAGGTCAGCCTTATAAAAGTAAGGTTATGATGTTTTAATAAATATTGATATTCAATAACTATTTTAATCACAATAATTGATGTTCCTTGATGTTATCATTTGGAATATAATTTGGCTTTGTGTAGACATATAAATGCTGTGGCAGAATATTATTATTTAAACAAGGAATGGTTACATTAATTATATGGGTAATTATTGGGGGTGGGGGGGAATTAACTGATCAGATTTTTACTTTCCACTGAAGTACTTCCTTCAGACATAAATTTGCCTGTATTGTTTGGTGCTGCTGGCCTGGAAGAAAGATTTGGCAGTGCTTGCTTGGACAGATGACTTCAAGCGATTAGCAACCTGACATCAGATGCTGGCAGCAGGATACTAAAAGCACATGCTAATGTCGTCCATTCTGACATGCTGGCTAGATTTTGTAATGAGCTGGCACTATTTATGATTCCATTTTTATCTTTTAAATGCCATGACAGATGCTAAGTCCTACAGCCAACTCTGTTGCCGTCAAACTGCAGAAAGCATGAAATGTTGGTAATGGTGAGATCAAACCATGCAATGTGTCCTCCTAACTGTGCCTGAGAGTTGTCCCCTAAATTTCATGAGACTGAGGAGAATATTGTCTGCTGTTGATTTCTAAGTAAAAGATGAAGCAGCCATAAACCAGAAATAAACCAAAGTCTCCCAAAGTGCAGAAAAAAGGACATTTGACACAGGCAGCTTCATCACTTGTGAAATCAAGTGGCATATGACACTTGCATTATAAATTTCAGTCTGATGTATATAGCCAGGAAGTCTGCTCCTATCTGGTATTCTGTAGAAGACTGGACAAATCTTCAGTTTCATAACTGAATTATCTAAGTCTTCCACTTAAATATTGCTTGAGACATCATCCAAGTGATTTTACAGTCATCAAAAGAACCAGAGGAAACTCATTTCTGCTGCAATCTTCTAGACGTTTTGAGACATGATTAAGGTCTTGACTGAAGGTGTTTTGCCTTCTTTTTTTCCCCTTAGCATAGTATTTATCATAATTATTCTAGTTCTGTATTTGATTTCAGCCAGATTACAAATAGCACAACCCTTTTAGCATTGGCACAATAGCATTAGGTCAGTGCAGACAGATGTCTCTAGGTTCCCAGCTGGGAATACCATCCTCACTAAACATATTTCTAACTGCTATATAGTCCCTGGTCTGCCTATGCTCATTCCCATCTGTTTCATGGCACCCTGCCAGCTTACCAGTTGATCACGCCCTAATCATCCAGCATTGGTGAAGGCAGCGAGGAGTTTTAGCCAGATAGTCTGTGTGACACATGACCTACCGAAGGTCACTTACATTGAAGGCACGAAAAAATGGGGCAGGTTCTGACCCAGTAATTATTTAAATATTTCTTTGAGGTCTGCAGTCAAGAGAGCAAGAGGATGCAGATAATCTAAATGTCAACCAGTCCCCATTTCACTTATGTATGGTAGAAGCATGCTAAGTGGAAAGCAGCCAGCCAGGCTGGCCCCCACACTGTCTGGTACTGTCCCATACAAGATCAACCGCATAAGAGTAACTGTATGTGCATTCAAAGCACTGGATGCTGGAGGGTGGGAGAAAAAGGAATGTCAGGGAACATGAATAGTCCGCCACAAACAAATTTCTTTGCAAAGCAGACTCTGTTCTGGCTCACGCAGAACAAACCTGGGTGGAGACTACTCTCCAAGATGCTTTTGCATGAACTATGCAGCATAACCACAGAAACTTCTGTAGAAAGAGAGGTAACTCCTACATATTATATGGTGATGGGCCATGAAGGATTGTGAGACATTTTCAAAGCAATTTTTATTTTCATATACACTTAAAAGTTTTTGTTATCGGCATGACAATGTGCAATGTAATTGCTTTCAGAAAGAATACTTAAGTAATGATCTTGACAATGAAAGCTAGGAAGAATTTTGAATGTTAAAAGATTGGTTTTCTCTTTATTTTTATCCACAACCAAATTTGATAATAAATTTCTGCAGAACATGCTGTCATGTGTATGGCAAAAGCCCATATCCAGCTGGTAGGCTTCCAACAGATTTTCTCTCCAGCCTTGGGCACCTTTCTCTTGTTTAGGAAAGGAAAATTAACTGCAGAGCGTTATCAAATCTTTAGTCTATCTAAAGAAATATTACTGCTTGAAAGAGAACTCCAAGAAACTATGCTGCTATTAATAGAAATTCCTAGCAAGGAATAAGAATTTTGGAGATCTGACCCTTTGATTAATACATGGTATGGACATCTACAGTTTTAAAATTACCCTAGCAACCTGTATAGTTCTGCCCAATATATCCCACAGAACCTTAGCATTTTAATGACACCTTACTTGAGTTTTGTAAAGAAACATAAATCTGTTCCTCTGAATATACAGAAATTTACAGATAGAGTTTGTGCCTAAACAAACCTGCAAAGTGAGATGAGGATGGGTCTGTTTCCAGCTTGCTCTTTTAGATAGTTTTGGGGCTATTGGCTACAAAACCCTTGTAACAGTGAACAGAAAAAAACTCATTGTGCAGGCAGGCCATGCACTTTACACAACTCTTTCGGGAAGTTGTAGACAAAGCCAGCACTTCTGCTGGCAGTTGCCACTGTCAGGTAACTGAGTGAAGATATACTTAAGTATGTGTACAAATGGCTTCAATAAGCCCCCCAGCCAGCCCGTCATTTTAGATCTCCATCTGTAGCTGAGGTAGAAGATAAGATTAGCTCTGTTATGACTGCCGAGACTGATGTATACATCCTCAAAGCCATTCCTCTGGCATCTACTTAGATTCCTGCAGATATACTATAACTTTGCCATATACCTGGACATCTGCATTCATGTTTTTAAGTTATACATCCACCCCACCCACAGTCTGGGTTTGAGCTCAAACCAGCTCTACTACTTTTGCAGTATCAATGCAGGCAAGTTCTGTAGTAAAGGTGTGTATTATCATTTCATTTCAGTACATGGTGAATCAAGAACACATGCTGAAGACTACCTTGCCTCTCTTTGCCAGATTCATCATCAGCAATGGACTGAGGACTAAGCATGGGACACTCATGATCTCCTTGGAGCCAGCTGACCAAGCTTTGCCAACACTATCTAGAAACATGGGGTTAAGATTAGTGGAAGGTGCTATGGCTCTCCTTTCTCCTGACGTCCTGCAGCTTTCAGACCCAGACACTGCCAAAGAAAACCTTACCTTCCTCTTGGCTCAGCTTCCCCAGTACGGTCATCTCTATTATCGAGGGGCTGTGCTACTACAGTACAATTTCACGCAGCAAGATGTGGACAACAGGGATGTTGCATACAAGCACCGAGGTGGGGATTCCCAGATTGACAGATTTACATTTGTTGCAACAGATGGGACTAATCAAGGCTTCATCATGAATGGGAGGGTGCAGAGTGAGCCGGTGGCATTCAGCATTCAGGCAAGTGTGACCACAGGCCTACTTGAAAGAGATATACAGCATGATAAGGTGGACAATGTAGTAATTTTGATGAGAACTGGTACTTGCTGCAGTCTGTGATTTAACTGAGGTATTTCTCAGCTTTCTGTTTTCTGTGAATAATCAGCCTGGAGAATTAACTACTTGCCACAATGCATTACATGGGCAAAGAATTTTATAGAAGGCAGAGAGAAAGACTCTATTTAAGAGAAGAAAGACATCCTGCTTATATAATTACAAGCAAGTATATACTTACATACTTATACTTGCTAAAATGTTTTCCATAGAAATCTCAACCCTAAAGTTGAGCCCAGCTATAGGGAGGTATGAACTTCCTCCTGCTCTGCTTTCCCACTTGGTACCTGACCCACTGATTTCCATGTGAAGGATACTAGGACGGCTGTTGATCTTCATGTCGCGGGAATCTTGAATTACAGCCACTTTGGTCCCACAGCGGGACAGTTCTTCCTTCTGGGAGTCTTTGTAAGGTGCCTGCTCTGATTCTTCCTTTATTAGGATCTTTCTGTTCACTTCCCATTTCCCTCATTTTCAAGTTCTTCCCATTGTGTCTCAAACTCAGATGCCTTTGCTATTTCTTTTACGTATCTATCATCTGGCATGTTTCAGTATGCAAAGCAGGTCTGGTTGTGCTGTATGTCAAAATCCTGTATGTTTCAAAACACTGATACTAACGAAGAGGCTCCTAACTTTTCCTAATGACAAAGTTGAAGTTATATGGTGAGCAAGGGGTGCCATTTCAGCAGAAGATGAGATATAGAAACAGCAAAAACTGTTGTGGTGTGCTAGAAGATTAATGAGAAGTTGTAAAAGGTGGCAGAGATTTGAGGAGATGTATTGGCCAGGTCTACGACTGTGATTATCATAATCCTTAGGTTTCCATGGTTGTTATTGTAAAACAGTGGTGAGAAACCTTGGCTGGCATTTTAATTTGCTATGAAGAAAATTACATTAAAAAGGAGGACTGTGGGGGATGTTGGACATCAGGGCAGACATAAACAGAATTTGTGTTGCCCTCCCCAGTGTGTGCAGTATCCTGCTGCATGTGTCAAGCGACTGGGCAATCTGGGCCTGGAAATCTTCCATAGGAAGTAGTATTTAAGTGGAAATCAGACTTCTGGAGCAGACTGAAAGTTGAAGTGGCTATTGCCACCCTGAGCTGGCTACAGTGCATTTAGCAAAAGTAGGGCAGAGAATATCCTGATACTGTAAAATGAATATACATTTGTCTAACTTTGATTTAGGTGGATCATTTGGACAAAATAGCACCAAAAATTATTCATCTCCATTGCTTCTCTGATGTGGAACTGCTGAAGAATGGCAATTATGGAATCTATATTACTGCCAGGTCCCTGAAGGCATCTGACCCCAATACAAAAGATGACAAAATAATTTTTAAGATTTTACGAGGTCCTCGTTATGGCTACCTGGAAAACATAACAACAGGTGATATTTTCTATAATCTGTGTTTTGGGAAATACTAGGCCAGATTCCAAAACCTACCCTGTTAATGTCTGCTTGACAGAGGAAATAAAAATTTCTTAGCAAATTTGGGCAAGGTCTGAATGTAGCAAGAAAGATTTTACACTAAAACCTGAGTATTATGTTCATCATCAATCCTCAAAGAGTTTGAGATGATTGTTAATGGCTGCCATTGAGAAACTATTTTTTGTTTTTCTCAGGAAAAAAAGATGAATATTGAATTTGGCCATTTGATAAACAGGTCACATGGGAAGAAATTGGCTGGGGCTTATAATAAGCTGGGATGTTGTGTTTAGCTGTAAGACCAGGTTCTGTAAGTTCAAATTTTCTAAGTGTTCAACAAAAAGAAAAGTTGAAAACAGTCTATATGAGCTACATAGTTCTTATTAATAGGCTTCGGATTCACCTGAATGTTTCTTTTTTTTTCCCAGGTGGATTTATTCAGGAAGGTTTTAGCCAAAAGGATTTAAACAGCAAAATCATACTTTATGTCATCAATCCATCTTGTGAAGTGAATTCAGACAGTTTGGAGTTTCAAGTCACAGATGCCAGTGGAAACTCTGCAGTGCCCCAAAGGTAGCTCTGACCCTCAGTGGTGTGCACTGTGTGTGCTGCCCACTAGGGTGAAGGAACCTGTGCTGGGCTTGAAGCCGCATAGATGTGAACACGAAACCACCAATTCTTTTGCTGAAGAGTAGAGAAGGTTTCTTCCCTTCAGGGGGGAAAAATACAAAGGGCTAGATCCAGGTTAGACTAGCTCCAGGTTAGACAGTTCTCAAAGGCCATCAGGGCCTCACAGAAAAACATGGTGAAGTGTACTGTAAGTGGCAGTTGGGCATTTGGAGATCTGAGATACTGGGTGCTGAGGGATTGGACTGTTGCTTCATATACATGGTCCTGCAGCTGGAGGTCACTCTTTCCCGGTGCTGATAGCAACGCTTTTTTCACAAGCTTGAGATCACAATGGTGGGGATGCTCTTAAACAGTAAAAGGTATGAGAGACATACTTCTGCAAAAAAGCGCTGAAATAAGGCAGAGGACACACAGCATCTTCTTTGTCATCCACTGCCAAAATTTATATTAGGCATATTAATAAAATTTCCTTGTGACGTATGATAAGACTAATGTACAAAGATTAGAGACTGGGGTATCACCTGAACTGTGCTTTGACAACAAAGGCCAAAAGTGGGAGTAGCTCTACAGCAGAGGCAACGTTTCTCTGTATTCCTGAAAATAGGGCTGAACATTCGATTGACTTATTTAACCACAAGTAACTGAGAAAAATAACCTCAATAATACTGACAAACCAGGACTCATGGCGAGCTAAAATGAGCAGAGAGGTGGTTCCAGGGGCCAGGCTCCTCTGCAGAGGACTTCCCTGCACGCTGGGGAGAAGAGAGGGAGCCAGCAGAGCTGGAGGCAGCAGGCAGTGTTTCGGCAGTTCCGGGCTGTGCCAAAAGATGTCCCCATCCACAAACACATCGAACACATCCGAGCCAGCCTGAGCACTTCCCAGCTGCGCTGTGCTGGCTTACATGTGCCCTGGTATTAAAAACACCATCAAAACGCTGCCACTCCTTGTGGGAAGGTGTGGGTTCTTGTATATAAATAGCAATGCGTAACATCATAGCTTTACGAAGTGAGCAAAGAGAAGCCACTGTATGGAAAGTAGACGTTTCAGAGAAGCAGGATTTATCTGTTAGCTGCACTGGACCTCTGAATGAAGGGGAATTTGGCTTTTAGGGAAAAAGTAGTATTGGAGTTTGTGTTTTGTTTTGGATTTTTAAAAAAAAAAAAAACCAAAACCCAAACAGTTTATCACCTAGTGGTCACACGTTCAAAATACAAGTTTGATTTGCGTGTTGGTGCTATTAAAATTGAATCACAGCTTTTATATGAATGCTGCTGGTCTACATCTGACACATGCATCCTCTTTAGCAAAAAGAAAGCAAATAAGTTTCTAAATGGGTTGCCCCCACCATGAGTATCAGAGGATATAGGAGGGCAGGAAGGAACTTCCACTGGTGTTAGAGCTAGTCAAACCAAAAATGTCTAGAAGTTCATTTTAGAAAAGTTTGATTTGTTTTGTAAGTAGCACAGCTCATTTTCCTTCTTTCAGCTCTCATTCATTCCTCTCTGACTTTCACTAATTTTTACACCAGCTTTTAAAAAGGTGAGCTCTTTACTGGCTACCCTGCAGCATACAATCCTCCAAGGTTCAGTCACATCCCCTTATAAAAAATTCTAAAATTCAGTGTATGAGATGCCTGGACTCAGCCACTTCTATGGCTGAGGAGCAAAGTACAGAGACTATTAAAGGGGAGTGGGGAGGGCACTCACACAGAGGTGGTGAAGTCCTGGAGTGTGCCCTATACTCTAGAGGGGGACAGGCAGAGGACAGATGAAGTAAGATAGGAAGAAAGGAGGACATGGCAGAGAAAATACTGTGGACTGAGAGTAAAATAAAACTACAGGGATAAAGGGAATGAGGAAGAAACAGCGATAGCTTGTCTTGGCCTATTTGGTGTTACGGACAAACTCTGCTCCTCTCAAAGCTGCTGCAGAACCTCTCTGGTTCTGAAACAATGTTAAAGCTTGGTTTGGGGTAGACCAGGTCTGGATAATCACCTCCCTGCTCCTTCTAATCAGCCAAATCACACAAATGTGTTGATTGGAACCAAAGACTCAGTATGTGTATTGGCTAAATCAGCGGGGGGAAAAGGGGAGAAATGGCTCCTCACTGAACCTCGGAGCAGCAGGGGAGGTGGCTGGCTTTGCTTCACATGGGCTTTCCCTCCTCTCCCTCAGGCTGGAGCTACGGTGGTCTCGGATTGAAATGCAACAGACTGAATATGAAGTGTGTGAGAGTGTGGGAGTTGTGCCTCTGAAAATCACCAGGGCAGGACACTCTGCAGAGTCCGCCTTTATCACAGTGAAGGTAAAGCTAAAAGCCAAGCTCCTAACTAGTAACTGAGTAATAAATAGTTGAGACCATCAATTTCGTCCTCAGGCACAAAAGGTATTTCAGTAATCAGCAGAGGCCATGCAATTTAAACCACAATTACTGGCACGTCCTTGCTAGTACAGATTGTTGAAAAATTTCTGACAAAGCTTTCTGGTTGTTAGAAATGTTGATTAACAAAAACTGGAATGTTTTGGAGCAGTATTTTGGTTCTGATGAACTTTGGTGACAGAGCAGGCAGTTTCCTCTGTCAGTGTGCTCAGAAGCTGGGTTTCCAGGATTTGCCACTTTAAAAGGCAGGCTTTGGGCAACCTAGGGCCTTGGGACTTCTCATTTCCCTGGTTAGGCTGGAGAAGTCCAGAAGCTATGGGAGCTTCAACTCCACAGCCATGGTAGCCTCCCCCATTTCTCCCCCCACTACCCTCAGCCTAGGAAATAGCCCAAGAAACTCCCTATATCTTCAGTAACAGCCTGTTTTATGTCAGAAAAATTAGACTGAAAGCTGCAGGTTATAATTTTGTAAAACAGGTTTTGTGCAACTTGCCTTCACAAATTTTGCCTTTCCGCATAAAAAGGAAATTCCAGGATTTAACCAGTTCCCCTTGCTAGAAAAATACTAAAGGTTTCCCTCACAGTTTCTCAGGTTTATAGCCCTAACTGGAAACACAGTTTTGATTTTTCTTCCACTCAATCAGTAGGAATTTTGCTATTAACTTCATCAGGGGCCATCCTGCCCTATCCTTCAGAGACTCCAGTGGCTCTGCTCTGGTTGTCAGTTGGCTAAAAAGACCAGTGAAACTGATTCCAGCATCAAGAATGCAGCATGGAAGCTGGTGTCCTATGCTGGTCTCCTATGAAAATTCAGGGATTCGCCGGAGTTCCCATGCTTTTATATGTATGAGTTCATGCCTATCCCAACGAGTCTTTGAGGCTGACGGACAGCTCTGCATGGAAGTGCTTCTTCCAAGACCTCACAAAGGGCTAAATGGGCAAACACGATCAGGCTGCTACATCTTTTCCAGGATGCTATGATGTGCCTGCCCAGGAGCCAGGTATGGCTGGGTGCCCAGGCATGGTGAACAGCAGTTTTATCTGATGCTGTTAAGTAGCAATTTGAGAGCGGACGAGGCAAAATTTTAAGATAAGCAAATATTTTTGATTGTAAGATTTAAACCATAAGCAAGAGCGGAATGAAAGTAGCACATCACAAGGTTTATTGTTTAGGCCTTTATCCTTTTTTTTTTTCAACCTAAGAACATGTATGGGTCAGCATGTATTTTTGAAATTCCATGGAGAGGTACACAGTATCTTCAGCACACAGCAGAATGCAGCAGTTCAGTGAAACAGGCCACAGCATGGCATTTACTGTTTGATTTCTTCTCAGGTCAATGAAGTATCTGCTATGCTGGGAAAGGACTTTACTGTGACTCCCTCCAAGCTTGTTCAGTTTGATCCAGGTATGAACCAGTGCACTGAATAATTTTAAAATTAATTCACTGATTTTGAAAGTGTAAACTCTCATTTTCGGAGAGTAAAACTGATTATGTATTTGTAGCTACAGGAGCTGAATAGGATTAAAAACACTTGGGCTCATTTTCCGGAAGTGCAGTGGGTTTCCTTTGTGAATTACTATCCTTATTACTTAGGGTGAGAAGGTGTATAGTCCCTTTACATCAGTTAAAATATCAGAAGTGCTGAAATGATGTCTCCTAATCTCTTCACAGCTAGGCTGGGGACAACTCGCTCTGAGCTGAGCCGTGAGATTCTTTAAAGATTTAAAGATTTGTCCAGGATGCTGGCCAAATTTAGACAAAACTGAGTACAATTTAAGTTATGTAAGGTATCCAAGGCCAGAAAGGTACAAAAGAACCTGATAATTGTCATACCTCATCTCTGCTTGCACTTCAATCATAGCAGCAGTAGACCTTGGCTGAGGCTGTAAATACCAAGAAACGATAGTAACTGTATTATCAAAAGGAGCTTGATTTTTTTTTTTCTGCTGGGGAAGAATCAATAGAAAAAAAATGAAAACGTATGGATGCTGAAAAAAGCTTCCTCTGTTCTGCATAATTCATTATTATTTTGCTTTGGGTATCTCCCTGAGTATAGGGAAAAAACAGTCCAGGTGGAAGTTTCACAATTTACCATTCAGAAATTCAGCTTCATCTGAAAAATTTGGTTTTGCCCATATCAAAAGATTATCTGGGAATGAAAACCCATTTGCTACTGTAATCACTTCCTTTGCATATACAAGACTGAGTTTTTTTGGAACATATCCTGTTGGCATAGTCCAGGATTTATTTGAGTTTAGAAAATGGGGTCTGCACAGGCCTCCCAGGATGTTGCCTGCAATGCCAGCAGAGTTTATCCCAAGACTGTCAGCAGCATGATTTCAATGGCAGAAAGTTACAGTGACTACAAAATATGTCACCCGTGAAAGGCTGAAATGAATGGTATGTATTTGATGGTAAAAATTAGTCCAAGTCTTCACCTGCATTTGAAAAACAGATATGGGGAATATAATAACTCAGTTCCAGCCAAAGTCTGGGGATTTTTACTTTAGCACTGAAGCTTTTTATTTTGAAAAAAAGGCATTGCATGCTGCAGAGATTATGCAGCACTCTATCCCATGGATGAACTCACATATACCCCAGCTTTTCTTGGCTATCCTATAGGAAAACTTGTAGCTTTAAGCTCAGTTAGAGTCACAAATCTGATTATTTTGGAAATGTGCCACTACAGCCTATCCTGAGAAAGCCAAATTTTATGTCAAGGTGTATAATGAGCAACTCCTGGTTAGTTTTCAGACTTGGATAAGGGAGGATACTTGGCAGACAGCATTAAAAAAAATCTGGGTGGGAAGGTGGAAATCTGCCCTAATTTCCAGTGTTGCTGGAACACAGATGAAACCTCTGAAACCAATCATCCATTCTCTGAGATCCCTTATCTAGCATTAGATTGTTTGTTTTAAATTAGAAGATGGAAAAAAGCTTTGAGATACCAGTGTAAAAAGTCCTTCATACTGTGCTGCCCAGGTTCCAGCTCTCTTTCCTCTAAGGTACTATACAGTCAAGCTTACCAGCCTCTGGACTGAAACGGCTGGAAATTGTTGCAAAGAGATTTTTAGTGCAAGGCCCTTTATTAGAATTTTCCTTTTCTGCTGGTCCATGCAGATTCTCCATGCATGGGGCAGTTTGGAGTTACTGCTGTTGTCTTTCTGAATATGGCGGTAAGCCACAGGAAAATTAACTGTGAACGTGGACAGGAGAAATGCACACTGTTCCCCTTGTCTGGTCTGCATCTCAGTTAAGCCAGCTGAGCTCCCTCACACAGTCTTTTTTTTAGGTGGCTCTCTTCAGAAGTCCTTTGCTTAGGCTCAACCTTAGGGAAGGACCTTTCAAATAATTACAATCAAGGCATCAGTTTCTTAGTTCTAAATTCAAGATGTTTGATATGTATTAATTAGTAGTGTTTATTATTTAGTAAGGCTAATAGGTTAGTTTTAGAAGCAAACCTCAACTATGCTAATTGACTGGACTGATTGGCACACTAGACTGCAAACAAATCGTAATAGAAAGGAGCAGAAGAAGAACCCTATCCAAGTTTATGGGTCTGTCTGTACTGATAGCTTCTCTTGGCTAGAGGATTCATACTGGAAGAGAGCAAGGAAATA
Organism: Phalacrocorax aristotelis; assembly: GCF_949628215.1. Lineage (NCBI taxonomy): Eukaryota > Metazoa > Chordata > Aves > Suliformes > Phalacrocoracidae > Phalacrocorax > Phalacrocorax aristotelis. The sequence continues at coordinate 47,190,847 of NC_134311.1, forward strand.
GGGGTTATGTGAAGTGTTGTAAGGATGTCGAGGGGTTTTTTTGACAATGCTGCACACATATCTTTGATAGTCAGTTTGAATGTTAGTACTGACTTTGTGATGCAGAAACAGTTCCCAAGACATTTTTTTTGGTGGCAATGTATATGTTGATATCTGTTGCTGTTCTCCTGCCTCTGACTTTTCCTCAACAAATTCTGTAGCCTTTCGGGTAATAACCAGCCTAGTCCCTTACTGTCGAATGTTTTTTTCTCATTCCCATAATGCAAGCCTGAATTTACCCAATAAAGGCAAGGAACCAAGTAAAAATTTTGTTACCAAGAATAAAATCTGCTTAAAAGGTTGACCTTGAATCTAATATAATTTTTCATCTATTTGCAGGTATTTTAAATAACTGTTTCATCTCTAAAATTAAGCTTTCAAAATAAAAATCACTGAGAATTGCAATGGAATTCTAAACCTATGTATTGTGCTGTCATTTCCCACATCTACAGCAGCTTTTTTATTACAGTGTATGCACTTGAACTGAATCATCACTGCCCAGGAACAAATTCAAACTTAATGCTATTTGGGAGAACAGCAGGAGTCTGGTCAGTTGGTAGGAGCACAATAGCATACACCAGCTACTCCATTCTAGCTGCAGACATGTTAATTAATATATGTCTTTGACACCCTGATTGACTGAAATAGCACTTAAAGAGTAATTAAAATGTTTATTTCTGTTAGGAATGTCAACCAAGACGTGGAATATAGCAATTACCTATGATGGATTAGAGGAAGATGATGAAGTCTTTGAAGTAGTTCTGAACTCCCCTGTGAATGCTGTTCTTGGCACCCGGACAAAAGCTGTAGTGAAAATTTTGGACTCAAAAGGAGGTATTCTCTTTTGATCTTCATCGTTAAGAAGGTGGGACAATCTTGGCTGAGTAGCTAGTTATTTTCAACAAGTTGTTTCTAACACTCACCTTCAGATCAAAATGCTTGATTTCTTTTTAGAGAAAACAGGCTTGATGCTTGCAGACCCTTTATTCTCACACACAATCATATTCATCCTCTCAGGAAACACAGCATGGAGAAAGCAACAAGTACAAAATGAGAAGGGTGCAAGGAAAGAAACCACTTTTCGTAACAACACGAGTTCAGTTCTCATTTGTTAAAGTGGGAAAAAATGGGGGTTTAGGTCCATTAGAATTTTTTTCCCAGTTATTGTTTAACAGTTGTTATACATCTCTGAAAAATATTTATTTTCCTCTCAAGGAAAGAAACCTAACAACTAAACCCAGCTATTAGAAATACATTTTCTAATGCTTGACAAACACAGTCCACAACATTACAGCACACAGCAGTGATCATTACAGACTTCAGGCTTTTATGTCTGCATTATTATTGTGTTTTTCAGTGATCAAATGTGGTGTGCCCAATATCGCACCAAAAAAGAAGAAACTGTAGAAAAATACATATAACTAGGAAAGCAGCTGAGTGCTCTGAAAGCTGAAGAGTGTTTTTTTCTTCTAGTGTTTAGTGAAACAATATTTTAAATACCTGCGTTGCAATGGATTAAGCTTCATTTTAGAAAAATTCCTTTAAAATTTCAGACCTCTTTTCTCTTTAATATTCATTATATAAATCAGGGGTTAATTGACAGAACTAGTTTGTAGGAACAATAGTGTCCTGGATTTTTTAAGAGAAATTTGTTTGGGCACTATCAAAGTATCATCACCATTAGTTAAAGATACCTGTCTATCCATGACCAAAAAAATCAGCATTCCAAACCCCAGTATCTGGATGAAAACAGGTCTTTTCAGCAGATGTTGGTTGAAACTCTGTTCTGTGGGTAAACAGATGCATTACATATAAAAACATACAGATACAGGTAGTAGTTGCAGTCAGAGTCGTGGCAAACCCCACAAATGAGCAAACAGCAAATCAACCACATCAAGTGAAAGAATCATCCAACTTTTAATGACAAGCTGTTTATGTGCCCATGTCAACGTGACCAGTTATCTGCTCATGTAGTTAGAACTGACCTTCTGCCATTTTTTTATGCTTTCAGGTCAGTGCAACTATTCCCATTCTTCTGGCCAAAGCAAGCACGACTTCTGGGGGAGAGGCATGCTGTTTCCAGTATCCTCGGGCTCCTCATCACCTCCCAGGCCTGGCAGTGGTCCCTTGGAAGGGATCCCACCGCCTCCTTCCAAAGGGATGAGAAAGCATGGAGGGGACCCACGGCAGGGACACAGCTTGGCAAATCAGTCACGGACCAGGCTGAGAGTGACTGGAAATGGCAGAATAGTAAGACAGTTCTGTACTGCAGTGATGGACTGATTTGTGAATTCTTTGGGATTTGATATCTCCATTTAGTTGTCATGTTTTTGTAATGATCCTACCTGACCATACAATAACCATAAAGTACCTAAGTTTGCTTTGAGTCAAACCTGAGAGCTATTTAAAAATACATGGGGCGGGGTGGGGGGGGGGAAGATATTAAAAATAAATCCTGATTTTGAATATCCATGTATCCAAGAGAGGAATCAGAACAGAGTTAGGGGAGGAAACATACATCAAGCAACTTCAGCAATTATGCAGCTTCTAATCTTGTCTTATGTCTTCAGCTAGAAGAAAGAAGTCACTGGAGCCAGGTCAATGTATAGAAGCTGTGCATCTGCTTCTTAAGTTGTAATGCTGAAAATAGTGTTAGCTTAAACAGGGAACAGTTACTTAAAACTCGCCCATTGCTTTTCCTGCTTAAGCTACATTGGTTTAACTAGGTGGTTTAGTAACATTCCGCTATTGTGATCTTACAAGTTAATGGAATCTCTTTATAAATGCACTTGTAATGTGTGATTTTTAAGGGCTGTTCTCAGATGTGATCAATTTCCTTTCTGAAAGAGAAAGAATGAAACCCAAGATACGTTACACGTGATTTGTAACCTAGATCTTCTTGTAAATCTTGCATAAAGTCTTTTTGTTTCTACAATGCATGAATATGCCTATCTCATTCTGCTATTCTACATTTCAGATTCATCCTTCATCTGTATTTAGAAATGGAACCGATGTGGTTTTCAAAGTAAGAGTGTTATGAGTATTGCTCAGACATTTCTGTGATTTCTTTCCGATTCTGTTCTTTGCAGGCTTTATCACTGTTAATAATTCAGTGACAAATTATGACCAAAACTTTATTTTTTTAATATGTCTTTCTTTTCCTTTGGTGTCAGTTCCCCTTGATTTGCAACAATTTGTATTATAATGCCTTTTTTTTGGGTGGAGTTTATTTAAGAGTTGCTTGTATGTGCTAACCCTCTCTTTCCCCTCTCCTCTTCTACTTGTGTGTATGTGTAATACTGTAAAACAAAGTATCATGGAATGGTATCACTCAAAATAGAGGATGACACCCCATCAGCTAAAGCAAACAAGAAGGCTCAAGTGCCAGTAATTAACCAAGCACAGCCACAGATAAATGTCGTCTCCTCTACGAAGACAGAAATCCCACAAGCTGATAAGGCAGAACTGGCATCTGAACCAAGCTCAAGACATCAGGTATGAAACCTTTTGTTTCACAGGCATTTTCACCATCTGTTTCCAGTCACTCTGTTTTCCAAAATGATTTAACACCTCTGAAATCTGCAGCCTAACCCTTCCCACTCCAACACTGAGTTTAACCAATACACAGATGAACTCAGCCCTTGAAGAGTTTTCATGTCATAAAGTTTTAATAATACCTGTTTAGTCTGTTTCATGTAGCTTGTTTGTTTTGTGTTATTATTATATTCCTTCAAATGTTCAAATGACATTTCTTTTTCCAGGACTTCTACTCTTTTCCAAAGGCCTGTACACCAGATTTAAAGGGGCTTTTGCATTATGAAGAAAGCACTCAAAAGTTATTTCAGTGTGATGGGACAATATGGAAATTCTGGAATTCCCAAAGCAAGGTAAAAATGTCACTATGAGTATGCATCCTAATCAGAGCATGGAGTCTATGATGACTGCGATTCTCAAGCAAAGGATCTTCCTGTAACAACTATTGGCTTGTACAGGGAATAAAAGAGTTGTCCAGAGTCAAGTTTGCTGTCACCAGAAAAAAAGATTTCCAGAGACATCATGAGGGTTTGATTGCTGGGGTTGCCTTTGTTCTCTGTCATCCACAGGTGCACCGGGACAAACCATGTGAGCACTGATATCTTGGTGCTTGTGGGGATGTGGGTGTGAGACAGTCGGTGAATGAAGTCTGTGAAAGAATGAGTGGGAGTTAGTAAAATTAGCTCACTTAGGTATTCTGTAAACATACACCCCCTCCACCATGTAAGATGTCATGCTGCATTTGTTGCACTGCATTCCCTACACAGACTTCAGGAGACATAAAATGATGCCCAAATGAATGGGGGGCTCTTAAGAGGGTTTTCAGAACTAAAAACCTCATGTCATTTTTAAAGCTATTCATTATAAATTGTAGACTCCTCTGGCAGGCCTTTATTTCTTTACATCTTTTAAGCAATGCTGTAGCTTTATTGGTACACACCAAAGTTCATGTTCAATTTAATTGTGGGGGGGCCATAAGCAGCACCTCCAGCCTTCATCCTGATTATTAGTGCACAGACCTAGATCACTGTAAGCATGAGTCTGTTTTGCCTTTTCCTTTTTTATTTTAGGAGGTAAGCACAAAGAAATGTCCCTCTGGATGGAGTCATCACGAGGGCTGCTGTTATTTCCTGGTAGTGAATCACAAGGTCACCTGGAACACTGCTGCTCGGGCTTGCAGAGAACAGTAAGTGACTTCTCTAAGTGAATGTGTTTGCTGTGCGCTGCTGTTGCCCTGAGCTGAATACTGCTTTCGAGGCTAAGTTCATTCAGATAAGCCTCACTTCGGTTGTGCTGCACAGCTCCCCTGAAAATAGAACAAGCCTTAGATTCAGACTCAGTGGAGAATAGAAATATTATTAATCTCATGATGTTTCAGGTGGTGATGTTACTTTATTCTCAACACGAATTCCCAAAGTTGTCCATCTGCAGTGAGGATACTTTCCTAATGGAAGAGTTAGTCTGGGAGAAGAGAAATACAGCAGAGACTCAGTCTTTCATCCTCTCTGACCCACCACTTCTTGGGTCTACCTTCACTTGATATAGCAACAGCACAATGTTGCCAGTTCCTGAGTGCCTCACCATAATTCTTCTGAAGATGCAGCTCTTCAGATTCTGTAACTACTTGAAAACTTTAATGTTCAATTTAACAGTAAATTTCTGACATTTAAGGCTAAATAAAAGCTAATAATAATAAAAATCATTCTCAAAGTAGGATACAAATAGAAAATGCACCAGTCTTTCTCTTTGGAGGTCTGTTTTGTGGTGTTGGTTTTAGGCGTGATAGCTTAGGACTGGAACAAATGCTAGCCATGGTAACATGGACCTTGCTCTGGGATCACGCATATTCTGTACTCTGTGTTGAATTCTGAGCACCAGGTTGAAGACCAAGCTGAACAGTAGGAGGGGCTTTAACAGACTTCTCCATTACTCCATGAAATAAAAATTGAAACAGGGAAGAGTTGAAGATGAAAGAAACAGAATATATTCAATACGTGGTTGAAGGACATGCAGGAAATATGGAACATGGACAAGCATGCATAACAAACCTCAATTCATTCCATTCAGTTATGCCAGATTATGTTGTCTCGGTAACACACAAATGGGAAATCTTAGTTCTAATGTCCCCCAGCTAATGGAAGTTGCTCTTTCCTAAAATGTAAATGTTACCTGTTCTTGTGAGATCACCAAAAATTTCACATTGTTAATTGGTTTACTTAAAATTTCAGCTCCTGGAAGGGTTTTCTATCACCTGCTTTTATTTTGTTACTTATCCAAACAAAGCTGTAAGTTGTGAATATTCTAAGAATGTGCTTCTGGTGACCCATATTATTTGTAGGTGGGAACTTCTTGCTGAAGGCTATAGCATGCAATGTAGAAGTTAAACTGGGTAACAGTAAATTAATGACAGTGTGTGTTAAACACTGGCACAAAAAGTCAAGGCATATCACTGAATCCACAAACGAAATGAACACTTGGTCAGTTTTAATTCAATTAATGTCAGACTACCACAGACTAAGGAAGCTTTATCCTTGTAAATGGAGTACTCCTGGCCTCCATCTGGAACTGATTTACAAGAGTACTATCCCAGGCATATACTTAGAAGTATACAGAAGGTAACTTGATAAATTTTATTTTTGTGTTTTTGCTCAGCTCCACACCAGCAATCACCACCACCACCAATTGTGGTACTGTTGTTATTAATACTTCTACTGTTGACATCTAAATAGCTGATATTTCCAAGAAGCAAACAAAATAAGCATGGGGGTCAATCGTTTTTTAATAGATCAAACAAACATTAGGCATTAAATGAAAAGGTTAGAATTGACTTTCAGTAAATCAGCCAATTTCACTGAAAAATAAGAATAATTTTTATTACTACAAAAATGGCATTATTTTAAATGTCTATTCAATTTTCTGGCTACACTTTTTCTATTTTACAGAACAGGAAAAAAGCACAAGCATTGTTAAAGTTGTTTCAGTAACAGTCTCCACCTAACCAGCCTCCTAACCTCTTAGAGAAAGGACTGTTATCCTGAGATGATAGACTTGAGATCAATCTATTCTATCAAAGCAATACCATCAATTTATTGCAGAAGCAGTTGCTGTCTGGATATAACTATAAGTACACTGGCTTATGCAAACCTACTTGGGCTTTTAGTGAGCTTTGACATACATTGCATCCATTTGTTGCAGGTGGCATACCAACCTTTTCTTCAGTTTGCATGTGCAGGGATAGAAGCAGACACAAAAATGTGCTTGTCTTGACACAAGTTTCTATGAGCCACGGTGATAGTGTGGGTGGAAAAAATCTCAGCTATTTGCTGTGAAAATCTGGCACCATTTCTAACCCTTCTCTAATACATTGATGAGAAAGATGGTTGAAGAATCCATTTCTCTAGCTTTGTTTTGTATGCATGAAGAGGTCCTTGGCAACACGAAGAGAAGCATCTGGGGGATATTACGGCTGACTGATCCCACAGCAGCCTGATTTAGTAGCAATTTCAGTGATCTATGTTACAGTTCTTGTTTATCCCATAGGAACATGTCCTCCCCAAGGGTCAGCGCAGCCAGGCTCACTTGCATGTGAGATGGTTTCACTGCTGTCACTGAAGACACTCTTAACTGGACATACAGAACCCACAGTTGTATCCTTTGCTCTGTTAGTCAAATTATACCTTCATCTTCTTGAACATTTAATTAGAGCCTAAATATAGTCAGATTTCAGATCCTTTACTGCCAGCTTTGTAAGGCAGGGGCTGTTATTTTTTTTGGTGGTAGTATATCAGCAGTGTGTGGCCTCAGTCCTTGAGAATCACAAGTGGAATCACAACTAAGATAATAGGTTAGATCCTTCATCGTGGCTCACCGTTGCCTAGTGCAAAGCAGGATGGATTCTGCTTGCCTAAGGCTGTGTTAGCTCTGTAAATGATTGGTTTAACTTACATTTATGCTAGTGACTCCAGCTTATGTACCTAGAGTAATTTTAAAGATTCAGAGTGTCTTGTCTAACTTTCAATTGCTACTGTGGAAGTGCAGGGCTCCTGTAAACTCTGCATCATGTCTGCCAGCCTCATCTGCATGTTTCAAATACTGTAGGGCACAATAAGCCACACTACACACCTATTCCAAGGCACCAGGATTTCTCCCTATGTGATAAAATGAAAGCCTGGGATAAGCAGAGCGTCTCAATCACTGACCTCTTTTTACTGTTGTATAAGACATGGATTTACTGCAGCAGTTCAAATTAAGTGTCCTTCTGTGCTGTGGAGACCTTCATAGCTTGTTAAGTGTGTTTTTGCTGAAGTTAAATTTATCAGAATGGTACAAAGCTCCTTTAGATGTATTGGATAATTTAATGTTAAATTGGCAAAGTCTTTGTGCTAAGTGTTTCACATATAATACTTCAAGGTCAACAGCTACCCAAAATATTTCCTTAGTTGGGCAACTGCTTTAAGATGATGGATGCTCTTGACTTGATAACAAAAATTTTAAAGCGCACAGGAATAATTTCAAATGGACTTATTTAGCACAGAAATCAGTGATGTGTGGGGTTTTGGTTTTTTCAATAAGGCATTATGACCCCTTCTCTGGACTAATTTAAATTAGGAAGCGTTAGATTTACATAACTCCATAAATAACATTACCTTGTCATTTCCTGTGTCTGGCACTCTGCCTAGAGGTACAGTTAATAATATTATCGTAAGTGGTATGTTCCTGCAGGACTGTTCCCATTTCCCTACAATATATCAAAACCCCTGACTAGGTGTAACAAGTAGAACAGTTCTCTCTTCAGTCATGTATGTTTCTAAGGCTGTATTTAGAAAGTGATCCTACGGAGAAAAGATTGGATAATGTTATAATTATTGCAGTGCTTTCCTTTCATGGTGCTGAAATCTCTCCCTGGTACTTGGATTGAAGTAAAAGCCTGAAGCAGTTACTGCTCAGACCACCCTCATATGCCATAAATGATACAGCACTTACTGATACACACTGATACTTTTTGTTTTCACATTTGCTAAAACAATTGAAACCACAGGAGTAAGCTATGCTTACTGGAAGTAAACGACTTAGCTCCGGTGCTTCGATTGTCCTTAAGCAGAAGCCAGATAAAATGCTGTATTTTTGTTCTTGCTTAGCTAGTAGTAATACCACAGAGACTGCTGCCCAAATCTCTTCTTAGCGCCAGGTTTGGTCACAGACCAACCACAATCACTGTGAGGGGGAATGGCATCCTGCTGCTGAATCAGTTACGCTGGGAAGACACCCTGAATTAACGGAGCCTGCTTTCCTGGACCTTTTGTCTGAGGACGAAGATGGAATACAAAACTTTCCAAGAGCTTTTTTCAGTGTAACAGCTTTGTTCTTGGTTTACTGCAGATTCAGTGCCTGGTAGATGTGCTCAGAGGTGCGGAAGCATGTCACACTGGGGGCACACAGGCACCAACACTGTGCACAAAACCTTACCATGATGAGAAACACAGTCAAAGCCTCTGCTAGGAGCCCCACTAGGTGAAGTTTTGGGACCCTGAACCATGAGTGGGTGCACAATCCTGATCCCTACCAGGCAGTTGCTAACCACTTTGTGCTGGGACAGTCTGCGGTTTGTAAAGTTATGATCAATGTTTCTGAGGCCATCCTGCCACACTTCTACCTCAGGAGAGGTACAGAGATGTCAACAAGATATTTTACACTTTGTTCTCTGGTGGCCTCTGAACTTGGGGGGCCCTTGATGGGACCTACATTACTGTGCACTGCTTGGTCTAGGACAGCCATGGTTACATAGAGTGTGAGGGCTAACACTCCACTGTCATGCCCAGATAAAGGAATGGTCCAGATTTTGTGCAACAGGGATTGTGCAGAATATTGCGGGGTACTACTTTGAATTCCTCCTGATATAAAATTTGCCTGCTTCCTTATGTTGTGTGGCATTATGGTATGGCTTCCACAGGATCAGTACTGTTAGAAGAGATACAAGGCAATGAACAGGAAGGGAGCTCCAGGCATGGGTCTCTAACTGGATAGCAGGATTGGTGGTGGGCTTGCACACCAAGATCTGTTCATGGTTTCCATAGTGAATTCAAGTCTGCCATGCCACCCTTGAGGTCTGATTGTTGTCCCTGCTCTTAAAGAAGACCGTCTTCACCTTTTTTTGAGAAATACTGATCTTCTGTTTCTGTTATCTGGCAACAGTCATGAAATTAGCAAAATCGTCATAATGACATCGATTTATTCTGCTGCTAGAAAAGTTTTGGGATCTCTTAAAACATGTTTTGATGAGCAGTGTAATTTGCTTGGGCCCTATCAAGACTCATCCAGGATACTCTGGGAGACTGAAGGGGTTGGCATCACTGTTAGGATGAATAGCAGTTAGAAATATGGGACAACAGAAATGACAGAGGCTCAGCATTGGAGGGGAAGCAACAGCAGGTGTAACAGGTAAAACAGTGACTTGATATCAAGGCAGGCAAAAAGGTGGATATATAAGAAAGTGGAGTCACTGATGGCTTACAGTTCCTGGCAAATGTGAAGGACGCCATTTGTCTCTTAATGCTTTGGGATTTAGCCTGATCTCTAAATGGCTTAAGAGCAGCCTGCTGGTGCTTGCATGCTTGGTGCTAGCCAGACAACTTCACAGTGGCAAGGCCACTCAGTGGCTAGGGTTTGCAAGTACTCTTTTGGGGTTGGCATACTTTAAGAGCTTCATACACAGAGCAGAGCTTATGCATTGGCTTTGTTCTGAAATAGTCTGGTTAGTACACACCACAACTGCTCTCTCACCTGAACTAAATGCATAGTCATTGCAGACAACCCAACATTACCTTTCAGAACCACACTACCACTCTAAGCTGGCCCCCAAATTACATGCACATCACTCTGTTTTGAAACATAGCCAAGATTTTAGCTGTGTTATTCAAAGATTTAGTTTTGTTAGAACACGATTTTACAAAGATATAGTCTGCTCTAATACCAAATGAGTGAAGCTGTATCTTTTAGTGGAATGGATTTTAGTGTGGGCAGATTATTTTAATGAAAGGAATGTATCAATGATTGTGTCAATGGTTTAAAACACAGTTAGTGAGTATGAGGTACACATTTCCTGTATACAATTCTTTCAGTTGCCCTGCTGATTTAATTTTTCTGTTAGAAAAATCAGACTAGGACTTCGGTTCCTCTGCAAGTAATCCTGAATTTTAAGACTTTATTTTCATGTAATTATTTTTTCATGGCAGTAAGTAGTGGTTTTGCTGTGAAACATTAGTTGCATGCTTTATACTAGAATCAGTGCTCCTTGTTGATGAGTCAATGGGAGATGTCTGTCACTCTGTAGAATGCTAATTACTCTGTCCTCTCTCCTTGAGCCTAGGTACCTGGGGAGTCTAGCAAGTGTGGCTAATGAACAACACATGCAGTGGCTGTGGGACTTCAGTGGGAGGAAGCCCTTTTGGATAGGCAAGTATATCAGCTGCAGTTCCTGTGCACCTTAGAAAGCAGAAACTGCTGCAGGATTTCCAGCCCAGTCTTCAAATGTGGCATTGTCCTCAATTTTCTGCTGCTTTTATTATTTCAGAGCAAGGCATTAAACTGAAAGCTGTAATTTACCTGGCTAATTTTATAAGTCTCTATCAAAAAGAAAATTTTATCATGTTGCCTATTGCTGTGTTGTTTTTGCCTTGAAACCTTTCCCATTTTAGTACCAGCTGGGAAAATATGTGCTGGTGGAGCTTCTACTCTTTTGTTTATCTCACCTTTCTTTTGACTGTGATTTCATTTAAGTCTAATTTATCGGGTTTTAACTTTACTTTAAATAATTATTCATGTTATTGCTAATTTAATGGTGTATCAGAAATCTTGCGAATTAATTAGATAATCAGCTAAAGAAGATTTCATCACATCATTTTAGATTTGGCTGGCTATTTCTTATTATGCACCTTTCATTTAATGAGAAATGGAAAGAACTCAGATAGGCCCTCTCTGTACCACCTGATCCCTTTCTGTGAACAACAGCCTTAGCTCATGGACTAGTGCTATTGCTTTCTTCTAACCCATCTTGTTTCTGATATCCTGTCCTAAATGTTTTAGTTTCTTTCTTCCAATTGTGAACTGCTATTTTCAGCTTTTAGTAATTTTCTGAGGTAGATTTACTAGCTATACTAAATTAACTTTTAAAACTACAGTAGTTTGGGATCATGTTTAAAGGTATTATGATTCTGTTAATCTGAGAGTAATAAACTCCTCTGATAAGAATAAAGACCGTTGTGTCAGTTTTCTGATCTTGTTCTCTTCTAGTGAGGGAGACAGGTCATGTCTGAAAATATGCCACCATGCTGGTTTTAGTAACTCAGAGGCTAAGTGAAAAGATGTGGTTTAGTTTGTATTAATTAACACAGACTAATTTTACAACTGTTAATTTCAACAGTGTAAACAAGGTCTACAAAGGTCTGCAGAATTTTATTTTCAGAAAGAATCTGAAGGCATCTGAGGCTGCCCAGACTTGAATACAACATTCTGCTTGGCATCTTAAGTTTCAAAAGAGAAACACGGGAGGTGACAGACATGCAAAGGATGGAAAAAGAAAATATTTTAGATAAGCAATAATGAGGAAAACTATATTTTCCCTTATTCAGATGGCACTAATTACCTTATGAAATATTAAATTGTATTTTACTTGTATTCTTCCAGATGGGTTTTTTCTCTCAGCACAATATTGTATGCATTTTTAGCAAAGGGATAGACCAACATGCTTCTGTTGGCATCAGGCTCCGGATATGCTAAACATCACTGATTTGGTCATACTGATTTCACACAGGCTTGAATGACCAAGTCAGTCCTGGACACTGGGAGTGGAATGGAGGAGAACCTGTAACCTACATAAACTGGAGAAGAGGCTCCTACCACTTTACAAAGAGACGAAGAAATTGTGTATTTGTGCAGAAGCGAGGAAAATGGCAAGCAACTGACTGCAGGAAGGTCAAACGGAACAGCTATATATGTTCAAGAAAGCTGTAAAAAATGGAGGATCCCTGTGAAAGCATGTGGATATTCATGTTGTTTCGGTTTTATTTCTCTGCAGACATGTGAGGGTATGCAGTTAGAAAACTGTCCTAATTATCAGCAAGGTTTATTTTATATGCTACCAGACTCTAATCAAGGAACAAAGGCCAGTGGCAAAGATTAAGTTCAGGTTAAGGTCGTGAACTCTCACCAAAGACTTTGACCTGTCACTCATACGTATTTTTACAGTAAAAAGCTAGGCCTGAAGGCTTTCGTCAGATTTCTGTGAAAAAAAAATTTTGTTTTTTTTAAGACAGTATCACATCAGTTGATTTTTCAATTTTAAGGAGGGGTTGTGAATTGGCTGATGCTTTAATTTGTTTACAATAAAAACTGTAGTTTTACCCTGCAGTCACAAAAAGAGGAAGACTGCTTGGGGTGGAAATACGGGCAGATTCTCCTGGCTAAAACAGGTTCTCTTGGTGATGAGGGGAGGGGCATTGGGTCAGGAGACTGGGGCTTCTTTGGTGGATGCCCAGGTATATTACAGGGCAAGATCTACTGACAAAGTACCAACAGAAGCAAAGCCTTGTATTTCTTTTTCTACCTCCCAAGGCCAGCTTCAGATCCTAGTGGATCTGCTCACACAGAACTGCATGTTGTTTCACATTCATAACCAAAATTGTTCAATGGTTTTTGGAGTTGCAAGATGGTCCTGTAATTTTTAGTGTAATTATATAACAGGGCCTCTGGAAATTTAATGCTATATCAAAGGATGACTTACACAAAAATAAAATTAATACTGAAGCTTAATCCTAGAATATTATCTTGGGATATTCAGTGATACATGAACATCAATAGGATATATATGTGTGTATAAACCAATGTAATCGTGAGACATGTTTTGTAGTAAAGCAGCTATGGCTTTTGAAAAGTATTAATCTAAGTCCTTGTTAGGGATTTGAGGTTTTTAAAAATCATAATAAAACATCCAGATTTAGTTCTCAGAACAGCTTAAAAATCAGCTTTTAATAGGAAAAAAAAGCAGCTGCCCATAACTTAATTTTAACATATTTTAAATATATGCAGTTTCAGCATTACCATTTTGTAAAATTATAGTAAATTTATATTTGACCTGCCGAAAATCTTGCTTTAGGACCTTCTTACTGCCATCCTTAAAATTAAAAAAGGAAACAGATTATAAGCTTCCTAAAAAAAAATTAAAGCTTCTCTCAAACCCTTCCTCTGACCATGATGAGCGTGTGACAGTTGGTGTGGCAGCGAGCCGGGTAAGTTTGCCCTGTACTTTACAAACTGTCATCTCTCCCATTTACCTGCCTGCTGCAGCAGGTCATTCTTCCCTTGTCCCCTATCAGCTTGTCTATTCAGTCAGCTTCTGGATCAATTGCATCTGTACACTATTTGCACCAGAGGTGCAAAACCTCCTTCTGGAGTTCCTCACAGCAGTTTCTCAGCCCTGTGAGGAACAGATGCATCAGAATCACCTCTCCTCTCGACTGAGGAATGCTCTTCCATGGGCTATTTATCGCTCCTCCTTATTTTTGGCATGCATGGGTTATTCATCTTTCCTCCTTGCCTGTAGCATGTTAAAGGAATATCCATGTGAGTAACTGGACAGTCTTTATATATAGGACAGAATCTTTCTGAAAAGATTGATGCAGATAAGCACAAGTACATTGCAAAATTGGAGAACAATACTCATGAGGACAGAACCTCATCACCCTTATGGTTGGTATCAACAGATACAGACAAAAATATCTCCATGATTTGTATTTTTGTTATGGTAATCTTTATGCCAAGCTTCTAGACACTTTTGCTAGACACTAACACTTTTGCTTAAGATGCTTTCTAGATCAACATAGCTAGGCTTATTGTTTCAAGAATTCCCCAAGCCAAGTACCTCTGAGTACCAACCTAGCCCTGTTTTTATTTCTGAGAGTTTTCACTGTAAAAAAAGTTAGGATTTAAAAAAGCACTCTTGGGATCCCCTGCTGTTTTGTTCTGGAATTCCAGGGAAATTGACTAAGAGTTTGGTTAGACATAAACTTTTATTTCTTTAGGGCCTTCTTTTTATAAAAACTGCTGAGTTTAATGGTGCTATCTTGACAGAACCTCTTGAGATTATTTCAATACCTCTCCTAATTATTCAATAAATTAATGACATTAACAGGGAGGAAATTTTGACCAAGGTGCTTGTTACTTCATCAGTAACTAATAAATGACTCATGCCTAGTTGGAGACAACAGTGATCTGAGAGGCTTGCTTTTGTGAGAAGAGAGGAGAATTTCCCTTTTCTGTATTTCATATTAATTACTTTAAAGTGACTGAAGAGTATGAAGATTTCAATACACAACAGATTGCTGGTTGTGCAAACTGCGTGTGTTTACTGGTTTCACTAGCTCTAATACAATACAGTAGTGAAGCTGAAATTCTGACATTGCAGTGCAGGGATATTTCTGCCCTGAAAGGCTGCTGAATTGTTATTCAACACAATGAACTGTTCCAAACATTTATTCATAAATTTTAATTTGGCTGTCCTTAAAACCTAAGTATGTTTTCACAGATATTTACTGCTTTTATTAGAACACTGGGATCCAAAGAATATGACATACTCAAATCAGGGAAAGCACAAATAAATCGTTTTCTCTATTGCCATAGGCAGTTGTTTTCTCTAAGAGGCTTAGTAAAGAAAGGGCCTAAAATCCTGAGAAGTCATTGGGAATTTTTCCATTCTTCAATATTTTTGAATTATACTCTGAGTAAACTGAGAGAAAAATCAGTTTTCAGAGGAGCAGCATCAGCAGGGGAATTTCAAAAGGCTGAAACTAAGAACAAGGAGCATATAAATTCTGGTGTCCACCTATGAATGCCAGACTTTCTGAATGAACAGAGGATTTATTTCACCAGAAGTATCCATATGCCTTTTAAGAGCAACAGAACCAAGATGCAGCAGCTCAGTGAAAAGAACTCAGTTGTTAGCCTAGATTTCTATAAAGGGATGGGCAACATGAGCTCTTTGTGTGCCTGTTTCTTTTAACTACCTTCTCTACCTGTAAAGTGTCTTTTAAATCTGTTGATCAATTTCAAACAAATTTGACAGAGAAGTAGTTTACTCAAAGATAATAATTATGAAAGAAATTGATAGGTGACTGGCCACGGGAGCACTTCATCCAAACCAAAATATTCTGAAACAAATATTTGTGTTATTATTAACTTCACAGAGGTCAAGTTTTTAATCTGGGGAAAAAAAAAAATCAGAAAAGTTTTCCAGATCTCTTTAGTATACAGTGAAACTTACTGAATGCCTTCAAGTCTTTATTCACTCATTCTAAAATGATAACAACAGCTTTGAGAGACTTATATATATAATTCAGTGATTCTATATTATTTACATCACAAGACTGGTGCTATTGTAATTCTTGTATTGAGAACACTATACATATTATTATGTTTAACTTTGTAATGTGTGTTAATACAAACTGAAACATTTTGGTGATTACATAATTCTTCAGTTTCATAATCTTACAAAAGCTTTTTTTCTAGTGATAAAAACCATAGTGTCAGGCATAGTAGAAATGTACTTATAGTTAAGCATAATATACCTACTGTTTACACCACACAGTCTCTGAATTCTGTTTATTCTTATGCATGAGCCTGTTCCTGAATTAATTAAGCACATTTGGATCGTCAGCAAGCCATTTTTAAAAGAGAACATGCTGTTTATTTTGAGAAGTAAATTTAAGAAAAGTTTCAGGTTGGCAAACAGATATACAAGAGGAAGAATGAATTAAAGAAAGACTGTCAGTCCATCAAATTGAGTTTTAATATGATTATTAATTTAAAGGAGAATGAGAAATAAAAGGTCATATTCTGTCAGTAACCTCAGTCATCTTCATGGAACAGATGCGATGTCAGTTGTCCTCACTTATTACCCTTTAAGAAGCTATGCCGCTTGTAATATGGAGAACTCTGCTACTCTAATTCCATTGCTTAATTACTATCCTCTACATCGCTACACAAGCAGTATAAGGTTAGAAGACAAGAACACAACAGGGTTTGTTTGTTTAATTTCATAGTGTTGAGGTAATGTATTTTTTCAGTCAGTAGTCCTAATGAATAGGAACCTGTATCCGAAGTACTGGATATAAGTGCAGTAAGCAAAAGAATATGATTTTACACATACAGATGAAAATTTCAAATAAGTCTAAATATACTTTACTTTAATAAAAGAAACCTTATTTTCTTCCTAAGATTATGCTACAAACATTTTCTTGGCATTGTCAAACTCTTCTCTCAAATAATTCATGGCAATCTGAGAAAGATGTGTCTTCCCAAAGACTGAAATGTCTCTTTGCCCAGACTCTCTCCCCCAGCTCACTGCCCCACAGCTTAACAAGCTGAAGCAATCAACCACATAACCAACATAGCTCCTCAGGCTGGGTTTGGAATTGAGTACACTCTCAGTTAGGTACTACATATGTGCCAGTACCATTCTGGAGATGCTTCAGAGGGTGGACAGCTGTCCCAAATCTAACAGCCTGAGCATCATAACAGAGAGAAAGCCATCCACTGCATCATGTGTACATACCTCCAGCCATGAGAACATTGGCCAGTACGCATGAAAAGACACTTCGCCTGGCTGGACACACACGTGAACATTTTCAAGTGCGAGCATCTAGATTTTGGCAGCAGTTTGAAACTTAAGACTCCAGTTCTGTTGCTACAGCACAGAGGAAAGAAACAGAGAAATGTGAACAGGAGGGTATAAATGAGTGAAGAAAGAAACAATGCAATAAAGGACTTGAAACTGAATAGCAAAGGGGGGAATTAATGAGGTACAGTATCAAAGATAGAAGGTACAAAACTAAACAGATTTATTGCTTCTTCTTTCATATCATACCTTGCATGATCCCTTTTGGTTTCATAACTAGAACTTTCCCATAAGGCATGTGAGTGATCTGATTCCCTGAAACTCAGTAAAACAAAGACCACAGATGGCTTTCTTTGATAAGTACAATAATTGGAGAACAAACCGCATAGCGCTAATTCATTAGTTCTGAGGTCTTCAGATGGGGTCTGTAAAAGATATATCTGGATACAAGTTTGTCTACATAGGATGTGTTTTGCAAATGGTAGGATATTGAATCAGGCTATAATATATAAAATCCACTTTAATGATTTAATCACCAATCGTGCTATGATGAAACTATTTATCTCAACAGAAGGCAAGTAATTCAAGCACTGCCTAAGAATTATTTTTAGGCATCAACTGGCAGTGTAACTAATTACTCAGTTTATGTCCATAATGACTGAATAAACTATGGCTCTGAAACAAATGAATAATACTACTTTGCATTTGCATAGCGCTTGTCATCTATAGACCTGACAGTTTTAAAAGGATGGGCAAAAATTCATGGTGACTATTTCTGGTTCAAAACAGAATGACCCGAATAAATTGCTACTATGAAGGCAAATCAAATCCTGCTTGAAAGACACCACTGCATTTAGCCACAAGATTTACCAACCAACATACAGTGAAAACATGTGCTATGCTTCTATGAAAGGGTAATCAGGCAGGAAAACAAGTTTTTATAAAAGATACAGCATTGCTTATTGTAGAAATCTGAGATTAGCTGTATTTGGCACATAATAATAATGTGCCTGGTCCAATCTCTGTTTTCAATTATTAGCCTATGCAGTTGATGTCACCACAAAAAGACTTACAAGTACTTACTATTTTTAACTTCAGAATGATTCTCCAAACTCGCTGTCTGAGCTGGGATGCCTTCCTGCAATGCAGGCAGGCTCCTGGCTGAGCTGAGCGGCTGAGGATAGATCTGCTACCTGTGCACGGTTATACAGGCAGGTGACTCCAACACACATTTAGACTATGTGTAAATATAGAATAAACTGTGCCCAGATGTACCAGGTCCCACTTCTTACCAGCTTTGTCTCTTGGAAAGCAGACACATCTTACGATCATAGGCATGGAGAACCAGATCGGGCATGCTGCGCCTGGCCCTCAGCAGATCTTAGGTAAAACCACCCAAGAAAACCCAGGAACTAGAACTGGCTTGACCTAGAGGAGGAGAGAGCTCTGTTTTCTGCCTTTAGGTTGTGGAGTGACTTGCTGACACTGCTTTGCCTCTTTCCCACCCTTCTGTAAATAGTATTTTGTGCTTTTACATCCAAAGTCCTCTGAGACAGGCCTTTTTTCTTGCTCTATGTTACAGGACAGAATGGATCCTGATGTTCAACACATATTTTTTTTCAGTGCCGTTGCACTGCAAATATAACACTAGCAGCTTAACTTCTCTATATACATGGCAATACTAAGGTTTTTATACATTTCTTGTTAATATTTGCACTGCACCAGTAACCCAGACCAGTTCAGTTGATATAGAAGTGTCTGTGCAGCCCAATCATTCCAGTACTATCATTTACTTAATTTTTATTTCTGCATTGACAGAGGCATCCTTAAATCACTTGCACCATATTTGCAGCTTTCAATATGATTTATTCTTTGTGAAGAGCTGCAGAAAGAACCCTCTGTAAACAGCAGTAATAACATTATTTTGCTCATATTCTTGCTACAAAGAAGAAAACCCTCTGGCAGAAATTAAGATGCTATCTGGGCACCAAACCATGCTTCAGCCACATCAGATAAGAAGGGCAGAACACACCTTCACACATAGACATATGTTTCTTTCAGGACAGATCAGAGTAAAATCTAACTGAGACTTAAAAGTCTTTTTTCTTTTACCTTGAAAGTGGTGGCATTTTTAAAGCAAGCTTTGAAGTGAGGTAAATTGGGCATTTCAGGTGCTCAGTTTTCAATTTTGTAAACATACATAAAGCTAAATACAGACTTTACAGAAGCAAGACCACAGCTGGAAGTTTTAAACAAAAAGAGCTGGTATGTCACTGGTCTAGACTTAGAGAAAAGGTACTTCCTGGCAAAGGAAGTGAAAAATAGCTGAAACAGATAAAAGTAAACAGAAAAAACACCTTGCGTTGCCATAATCTGAAGGAATAATCTTTAAATTGTTTAAGTTAATGTTATATTTTTAAATTCTGAAGCAAAGAGCTGCAAAAATTTACGTTGATTCAGTCAAATCTCATGTTTGAAAGACATTGCCAAATGCATCAGGCCCTTGTGTGTCAATATAATACACTATAATACATAGGTCTGATTATCAGCTCAGTTTTTTAAATCTCTAAGAATTGAAATAAAGAGGAAAAAAGCAGCAAAGCTTAAAATATAATGTCCTTATTTTTGCTGAATAATTTTGAATTACTAAAACCAACATGCACCTGATACAAGGAATTTTACTTCCAAAAGTCAACTGTTTCAGTTCAACATGTTGGCCAATAAAGATAGGATGTGAAGATTCAAACTGCATTTCTAGGCTAGTAAATTAACTATTTACCATCAGATTAATGCTCTTGACTCATTATTCTCCATCCTAATGCTACACATGCTTGTGTAAATACGATGCAAGGACTTTTTGCAGGCATACCTCAGAGTTGATCTTGCTGCAGGTGCCAGTATTTTATCTGATTTTACTCCCGATAATTGAGAGAGAATCTGCTCTCCCAGGACATACCTGACACTTCAGGAAGGCACAAAACCAGTGGTGGAATTAAATCGTTCTTGTCTGAAATTACAAGCAATAAAGCTTGTGCTTGACAGCTGTGCTTCCCTTACCAACATCATTCCAGTAAGGTCAAATCACATATACACTCTAATATTGGTGTGTGAACCCCATTCTTGCTGGAGCTCTGTGCACTTCTGTCTCAGGGTAGATTTCAAGAGCAGAACAAATTTTAACTCAAGTATATTATGCAGAAAGGAAAAGCCTTAGATCTCCACTAACATGCTAAATTTATAAGTCAGTGCCTCACAAGGATGTTGCTAAGTATCTAGTTTACTTCAATTTTCAGGCAATAAACTAATTCCCCAGAAATGAAAGTCAGATAACTCCATACATCTAGTACAAACCACCTAAGTTTTAAAGACTCACAGATTAGCTACAAAATTAAGAGTCTACTGAGAGAATGTTTCTGGTAGAAACATGAGTGTGTAGAGATTAGAGTACCTAAATGGCAAATTATCTGAAGCAGAATTTCCTTTTAGAGTTTTCAGATTAGGATCAACATTTGTGGTGTTTATTGGAAGTATCTTTTCCTTCTCTCAAAACTTTCCTCTGTATGATGTTCATCAGATTTCTTTTTTTCTTACATGTTGCATAGCATGATAATTATAAAAAAGACACCTCCAGTTTAGGGTCTAGTAGTCTTTAGATATTTCTGTTGAGATGTTGATGTCTGGAATCACAAAATATGTTAGTTCTAACATGTTTTGCTTTAATCCTTTTGTTTACCAACTTTATATGATGCCATAGTAGCTTTGGTGCCTGAACAGGGCGTAGCAGTGTTAGTTAAGGTTTGAGAATCTGGGGCACAGAGTTTCTTCACCCTGGGACCTTATATTCTGGGCTAGCGATATGTCTGCACTCAGGCAGCTGCAAACCTGCTGTGAAGGAGGTGAAGCAAGGGCTAGTGCTCCCTGCCAGATTCTTCTGGGTGTGTGAGCCCCAGTCTGCCAGTTTGCAGTGGTGCTGCTGCTGGCCTTGTGTCATATCCCAAATCTGAAACACCACAATTAGACCTAACTTTTGAAAACATGGGCTGATTTGTTGTCTCCAGATCCAGCTTCATGTTTTAGCAAACTTTAGTCAGCTTGCCTTTTCCTGTTGTGATGAAATAACACTCCCTGTTTTCACAGTCTCTGGCTTTGTGGAATGGAAAGTCAAAATAAACAATGAAGACCACATTGAACATGCTAATACACAACCTCAAACATTTCTTTAATGCCTAGGCCTAAGCTAGACAGCTTATCCAAACTTCTCCTCCTGTTGACTCCTTCTGTCCCCCACGCCATCCTGGGTTACTAGATTTTAGATAGGAACTTCTAATACACATAATCCAGATTGAAAGCAGAGTTTCATTAGCACAAACTCCCCTATCATAATTGTAATCTACAGTAAATGAATG
Source organism: Phalacrocorax aristotelis (assembly GCF_949628215.1). Taxonomy (NCBI): domain Eukaryota; kingdom Metazoa; phylum Chordata; class Aves; order Suliformes; family Phalacrocoracidae; genus Phalacrocorax; species Phalacrocorax aristotelis. The sequence continues at coordinate 47,212,492 of NC_134311.1, forward strand.
TAATTAGCCACACCAGGGTCTCCCCTGAGCCTTCCCCTCCTCTGCATACAGACAGTACCCATAAGCTGACACCAGGGTCTTGTATAAAGCTAGCACACTGCATTCACTGCAATAGCAGCAGTTCTACAGGGTTGCCCTTTACAGGATCATGTCACTGCTTCTCCTTCAGATCTTAGTGCTCTCATGTCTTGGAGCCACAGAGCCAGAGGGAGATTCTCCACAAAGGAAAAGCAGGAGGCCATTTCAGCACCTTTTCTATCTGGACAAAAATCTGCTTGAAAGTCAGAGTTTTCATGAGCTGGTTGGGGAAAACCTAGAAGGTGTTGAGGAAACCCTGGGAGGACCAAGCTTTTTTGTAGCAATTCCACAGACGGCATCTGAAAGTGAGAAGCAAGAGGAGAAAAAAATGTCCAGATTCATCCTTCCTAATGCAGAACTCCATGCAGACCAAGACCTGAGAACCTGGGCAGCACCTAAAGAGATCCCTCTTCTGGAAAACTTCTCTCCATCCCACTATTCCAGCAAAAGGGAGGCTGAACCTCCCTATAGGAAAGATGCCAAGAAATTTTGGGACCACTTCATGTTAAAAAAAAATTCAGCATCTGAAGAGGTTGTCCTGCCAATTAAGACCAATGAAATGCACCAAGAAAACTGCAGAACCCTGCCTTTTTCCCAGGTAAGAAAAAGGTGTCCAAGATTAATAAACATGTCCTTTCCCTGCGCTTCTTGTAATCGGCACTTAAAGACACATGGGTTAGTTCATTTGCCAAGCCACAGGGCCACTTCAGAATGCTCACACATGATAAGCAGCAGAAAAACACTGCTGAAAAAGCCTGAAAAAGCTTTAGCCTGATGAGGCAAACTGCTAAACTGCAGCACTGGAAGCCACACTTTCAATTTGCAGAGAGTTATTTATCCTTTTTATGCAAAGATGTTCTGACCTAGCCTGAGCAAACAGGGTAGTGGTGAGTAATTATCTATTCAATGAATATATATCTAAACAGTTTGTGTACATGAATTAACTACATATGTATGTACATATACACATATGCATGTATACAAAAAGAGTCCTAATGCAAGTATTTACAGGAGAAGCTGATTGTTTTCTTACAGCTAACCAAGGATTCTTTTCTGCTGTATTAATTGGAAGACTGACGCATACATCTACTTCTGTGCTAAGAATGCTGAGAACTGGTAAATTGTCTCATACACAGACAAAGCCATTCTGTGGCTTCAGGACAAGGAAATAGTATAGCAAATAGTGCTTTATTCCTCATAAGGCAACATCTATTCTCAGTGTTTCTATAATCAGAGTCTGTCAAGGACCATTTTTTTTCACATCCCTCAGTAAATTTATTTCACTGGCAGACACATGTAAGTATAGATGTGGCCTAGAAACTTGTACCATCTTACTTTTTGTGCCATCTAATATGGCAAGCTTTCTCCAGGTTGGCTGAAGTTATGCCAATATAAAATTGCTAACTTCAGCCTAGCTTTTTATGGCTGGGGAGTTGACGTAGGCTCTCCTGATGCAAGGAATTGTAATTCTTGCAAACAGAGAGATTACAGAACTTCCACTGAACTTTCAAGGTTTTGATTTAAAAAAAAAAGCTAAAGAACATTATGCCTCTTCCACATGGAGACAAATCTTCAAGATTACAGTTGAGTCTAGCTTGTGGTTTGTATATAAGAACGTTGGGCCAAAATAATGTTTTAAGTCCTGCGAAGTGGGTAAGACTGCTTAACCATGTCAGAAGTGTAGAACTCAAAGAGCAATTAAAAGGTAAATATGACAAGCTCACTTACTGGATTTTCCCCTATCAGCTCACAAAGGCTGTTACTGAAGCAGATTTTGCCTTTGTTATTCAGTCTAAGAATTTACAACAGGAGTGCTAAAGTTTGCTTTTAAAAGCTCTTATGTTTTACTGCTTGCTTGACAAAAAATAAACATGTTTATAGTAAAAGTTCTGAGAAGAAAAAAAATACAGTATTTTGTGGGGTGAGGGGGTTTGCCTTCATGGCTTCTAGCAAAGTCCGTGGGCCATTCACACACCAAGAACTTCAAACTGCTTTCTGTTTCAGGGTGTTACTCATGAGAGCTGTGAGAAGGTGATGGTACAGAATAATCTGTGCTTTGGAAAATGTAGTTCCTTTCATGTTCCTGGTCCAGAAGATCGTCTTTATACTTTTTGTTCTCATTGCTTGCCCAGCAAGTTCTCCATGAAGCGCCTGGACCTCAACTGCACCGGTTCTGTTCCAGTGGTCAAAGAAGTCATGATTGTAGAAGAGTGTAAATGTGAGACTCAGAAGATTAAAGACCCTGTTATTGGGTCTCTACAGTCAGACTTGCATGCAAATGTACATAGGCACAATTAACCTGTGTAAAATACTTCTTATCTCCTTGACCGTATGAATTTGCCAGTGAAAAAAAAACACAGAACTAAAGCTTTCATCACACTGGTACACAAAAATATTGAAGATGTGGACTTTCTACTTGAACTGCTCCTCTGCTTCAACAATAATGACCTAAAATGTAACAGATGTTTCCTTGCAGCTGTTAAGCCCAGTAATCTCATCTCCATTTCTTTATATGTAGAGTTCTTACTTTAACAAGGAAAACTTTTAAAATTTTTTCCACCCTTCCTATCACTGTTTATAGGTTGCTAGTAAACAACAGCTGAAGATCTAGCATGATTTATCTGTGCAAAACCCTAATGTCTTGGCTGGTTTACATTGCCTTTGCTTGCAGGGACTGACAATACAGCTATATTGACAACACAGGTGAGGCTTTAGCCTCTTCCTTGCAAACAGGTCTGCTTTTACATCAAGATAGTGGCTGGAGAGTGTAACATACAAATGGACATAAGGCAGATAGAGGGCTGTAACTAGTTAAGGTCATTCTGATTGCTCCCAGCTGGAGTTCAGTTCCCCATGAAACCTAATATACCTCACAACTAATATCCTTTGCAACCACTATCTAAGTGTATTTTGCCATAGAAACCACTTATTCTCCTTCTACATGCCTGCATTGTGTCTGCGTGTTTTTTTATTGAAAGTGTTACATAGTAGAAGGAGGAAAAAAATTTTTTTAAATTCTATACTCCTACAGAAAACATCATAAATTAATGGATTGTAATTATTATTATTTAAATGCGCTGTGGAAAGACAATGCATGTTTTCTAGTCTGATGAATTTTAACATGTCAGTGACACCCAGTTTAAGTAATGTTCTCAACACCTAAACTAAAGCAGAAAAGGGGTTTGTGTGATAGAAAATCTGCAGAAGTATTTTATCAGCATGGTAATACCTGTATAGCTTTATAGGAACAGCCAAGAAAACTCGCTGGGTCTAGTGCTAGCCAGCACAGTACCAGTGGCTGTTAGCCGAACTGCTGGCTTCTCTGCTGTCTCCAGCTGCTTCTCCCTGGATTTGTCTTGCAGACCTGGCACACCAGACAGTGAACAGCTTCCAGCAACTAGACTTCAGCCTACTTCTAATGCAGCTCCTTTCAGTCCTCTGGGAATCTGTTCCACTGTTATTGCCAAACTCTCAGACCGGGGCCCCCGTTGTTAAAATATCCACAGCTCCTTCTTGGGGTATTGGAAATCAGTGTTGATATACTTACTGGTCAATTCAAGGGTTGGGTAAATGATTCCTTATATTTGAACTGCACTGTGGTCTGAAGTGTCTTAATATCCTGTCAAGAATATATGTTCAGCATGGCTTTCGAGTGCAAGGCCCACGTTTAATATTTACTGAAAATTGCATCTGAATGATACTCTGTTACTGGATCTGAACTGCTGCATTAGCTGTTCACTTCTGCAGATCACTTGCAGTGAGGGAACTGAAGATTAGTATGTAGTTATCTTTCATTATACATAAACGTGTTTGTACATAACAAAAATTGAATACCAAAAGTGAACAAGGCCTTCTCTCTATCCTTTTACACTAAGGACTGATGTGCAAACTGTGTCTGGCTGTCTGCATACTATATTATGATATACGATGTCAAATAAGAAGTTTTCAAGGTCTTACCATCCCTGTATTGAATGCAATAAATGAATTACCTATTTTAACTTACTATTTATTTATTTACTAACTTACTATTTATTTACTATTTATTTATTTACTATTTATTTATAATGCTGATTGATATCCACAGGATGCTAGGGCAATGAACTAGCACACAGATTCAGAAATTTACCTTCACATGTTAGGCCAAATTGTGCATGAATGGGCTCAGGTTATGACCAAAGAAAGACAGCTTTTCTTACAGGCAAAGTAGCACCAGCTAACAACTGTATAGTTTCAGAGAACAAGGTAATTTTTTATGGCTCATGCTTTTTTCAGTAAGGATACCTCCTCACTGGACATGTCCAATTGCACAGTCAGCCCTAACAACCGGTGCTTGGTTAAAGCATGCTGTATGCAAGTAGAAAAGCCAAGAAGGAACTCCCTGCTTGGGTTCAAACCTCAGCACCTTATCAAACCTTTGTGACTTATTCTGTGGGATTATTAGTGTTCATTTTTAATCAAGCCTAAGGAAGAAACGCACTCAAAGCATCCAAGTTCCCAACTTTTTTCTTTTTATTCCCAACTTCATTTTTAAATCTGAACAAGATAAATCTTCTGAAGCTTCTAACCACTGATATTTTCAAGCCCTGTGAATTTATAAGACTGTCTGCATTTTCTTTTTTCCTGAAATGCAAGTATCTTTTAGGCCTGATAGTTGCAGAGGACCCCTTGAAGGTAGGACCTACAGATACTCCTAGTAAGATCGCATGTCAATTAAAAAGAAAAATCTTCCAGTTTTGTAATTATGATATGACTGACTGCTGAACTCAGACTTTTGCACATAAGGATGGCAGAACTGAAGCTATATTGTGGACTGTAAAGTATTCAGCCTAATTTTTAAAGCTTCTGTGTGCTGAAGATTATTGCAGTCAAAGCAAGCTATTAAAGAGTTTGCAGGACCAGACTCTTAGTGTGAATTTGCACAGCTTAAAAGTAGGTGAAAAGAGGTAATGACAGCTGTAGTAATCGCTAATTAGATTAGTGCTGTAGGTTGTTTTGGATGAATGTTTAATTACCCCAGCAATGACTGGTTGCATGTAATTAGCACAGTATTCTGCAAAAATCAAGAATGTGTTAATTGGATCAGATTTCTCAGCCTTTAAAAATTCTGTATTAGGGATAAGTTGTGCACAGGGGCTAACAGGATTTTGCTCTCTCAACACAACTATGATGGCCTCTACTAGTATAATGAAGTAGGTCAGAAAGGTGAGGGGTGTGATCCATATCACTGTATGGATGCTTCTAGTAGTAATGCCATTATAGCAGCAAACCTGCATGACTTTAATTCAGTTGTGTCCATTCAGAAGCTTTTCCAGTGTAACTATGTTTACAGTGGAAGTGCTGTTCACGTGACCTCTTCCATTTCAGAGCAAGACTAAGCCATAGTTGCAGAGCTCTCTAAAAATTCAGCTCAATCCCAAGCGGAGTTTGTACACTTCTGTCATTTTATTTGACCTGATACTGACTTACTGCCTCTCTTCCAAATGGGTGTGCTTTACCTTGAAAATGATTGAAGAGAAGTGCTGTTTATTCTAGTTGCTTAAGCAAAATAAATCTTCTGTACAGGCTGTTCTCTTAAATAAGGATTTTATGCAACAAGCTTTAATGCCTCTACATCACATGCTAGAGTTACATCAAACTCTTATGGAATTCTGCACAACCATATATTCCAGGGAAAAGTCTCTGAAGTTGCACTCAGTACTTCATGCTGTGCTTGGTACTTTGTTCACCATTTATAAAATATTCATGGCAAACCTCATGGCTGTCAGCTAAACAGCTTTAGCAGGTTTTACTGACAGGTGGTGAAATCTCTTGTGGTACTTTCTCCTAAATGTACCAGCTCCTTCGTGCAGCAGCAAGGTGGTGAGATTCCCTACTCAGAGAGAAGCTCCCTGCCAGTCTGTACCACTGCATAATCACATCATGTCTGGGATGCATCCAGGAGTGTGTACTGTGCAGCATGGTGCATGTGAAGAGGTGCGTGGTTGAGGCTACCTCAGGTCCTTGATGAGGCAGCTTGCCAGTGGAAACAGGAAACATTGATAGTGAATTGTAAATATTCTGCATTTTCTATTTTGCTAAACCTAACTCTTTAAATATCTGGTATGCAGCCACCAACTTCAGCTCCCCTGAAATCTCTCCCTGACAGCTGTGCACCCTCTCTCTGCTCAGATGAGAAAGAACAGCGATGAGAAGACTCTGCAGATGGCCCACTGAAATATTGATAAAAATGTTAATTGTCCACACTGAGAACAAAATCATCCTGTTTACAGTGCCTCATGCTCCATGGCACCAGCAAAATGCAGTTCAACAAGACAAATTAAAAATGGACCAAAAGCTAAAAGGAATAATAATGGTAAGAAAAGTCAGCCTATGTTTCTCTAAGGCCTTTTCTGAGGCTTTTTTGTTTTGCTGGTTTAGGGTATTTCTATTACCAGCCATTTAATTTGACATTCTGCTGATGGCTGCAGCCTGCAGTCGGGGTGTTCAAACAGAGCAGGCATGTGCCTAAGCTGCCTTTCTAAACAAGGCAGTACCTCAGCTTAACACCAAGCTGAAGCTGGTTCCAACTCACCTCACACTGCAATGGACACGGAAGCACTCAAGCAGTCTGCGGCCCTGCCTGGACTTCAGACAGCAACTCCTGGAGGGAGAGGGGCATTAGAAAGCCTAATGCTAGGACATCTGCAGCTGGCTGTTAACCAGGCAACGCTCCTCACACCACTGAAATGTCTTGGATGAAAATTAACTCCCTAAATAGACTCCTGCCTGGTCTAGCTTAGCCCCCATGTAACACAGCTGGGCTGGACGATCAGTAGATTGCATCATGACTACTACTGAGGCAGACAGATTGGAAAACATATCTTGCCTTTTATTTTTCTGATGATTAAGTCAGAGAGAAAACGGAGCCTGAAAGATATTTTCCTTTACTTTAACATCTCATCCTCAGTATGGGTCTTTGTGACTGACAAAACTTCTGGGCCAAGCCAGTTTTTGTTTCAGCACAGCATGTCATTAACACAGATCTCCATCTTCATGACATGGATCTTCATGACATGAAGGATTTTGCTTATATTTTAGAATTAACAAGTGTCTCCTGTGTACATCAGCAAGGTTTATTTAGGAAGTGAGCAGTGTAACAGTGCTGCCGAAAAGTGGTAGTAGCAAACTGCACTATTTAGAAGGACCCTGGAAGGTGAGTACTGTTGAGAAGGCTGATTTCCCAGCCCAGGAGACATCTGTGCACAGACAGTGCCCCTTCTGCACATTGATCAAGGGGCATAACTGGGCTCAAACAGAACCCTGGAAAACAAGCCTCATGAAGCAAGAAGCTTCTAAGCACCAAGAATCACGGGAGCTACAGTGCATACCTCTCTCTTGCATGTTCTCTCCATAACAGAGCATCAGCTGTTACTGCACATGGCTTGATTTTAGCATGCTGATTTAATATTTTCAGAGTGCCAATAAAATTTATATGATGACAGCTGGTGGCTCCTGTGGTAATTTATAAACAGCAACAGCAACACAACACAGACATCAAAAATTCCAAGAGGAATTCTGTGCTATTGTGCAATATTCAGCACTGAAGAACATGGCTATTTTTCTGATTTTGCAGACTTTTAATAATCTTTGTATAATACCTCCATATTGGACTTTATGTATGCAAAGTTAGTACTTCCCCTAGGTATGCTTTTTCCTTCAGAATGGAGTTCACCACAAAGACTCATTATCTGTCTATCTGGATTTGATACTCTAGCAAAAGTGTGAGGTAATTGCTATAGTCTGGGCCTTTGCAAGTTCATCTGGGAAGTCCAGCACATGATTGCTTGCTTTTCTTCCTGCACTGTGCTTCGCCAAAAGAAATATTAACAAATGGGAACTGCTGTACTGCTGACTGAGCCAGAACAGACTTCTGCCCTTGTTCCACAACCTGTGTTTACTCCGCACGTTCACGAGTAGCAAAGAGTAAAATACAATCTGTCTGACAAGATTGCAGACCTAATGACAGGCCATTACCAGTGTGCCACTACAGAAATGCAAGTACCTGGTATTTGACTAGAAGATGACATTATTGACTTATTCTTTTTTATACTACAAGAAACATCCATTGATCACACTATCACTCTTTGTTTATCTTTCCATTTTATTTCCCAAGCCCTTGGTTTCTTTTCCACTCCCTGGTTGTTGGGGATTTATCTACGTTTACATTAATTCTTCGAATACATCTACATTTATTCTTCGAATCAGTGACAAGTTTGCCCAGCTTATTACGTCTTTTACATATATGCATAAATTCATGTGTGAGATTTGTCACAGAATAGAGGTAGGGCTGTTTTTTTATTATGACAACCTTTCCAGTGATTCTTTTCCCACCCTTTTTTAATAGCCTGATTAATATGTATGTTATTTTCAGTGTCACCTGTTCCTAGGGACATATGTATGCTTTTCCTGAAGAAGTGCTACCTTCTGGTTTACCTGGAACATACTTCATTCTCTTTCCAGACAACCTCCGGTTCCTGCTAAGATAGTTTCAGGTCAGAGCAACTTTAGCTTGAAATGTTAACAGTTGCCCTGTACAACAGAAGGCTGCGGACACCGAAAAATAAATCAGGACAAGGTCCAAAATTCTCGACAAAAGCTTGAAATTCACTGAAACACTAAACTGACTTTTTGGGTACTCTCTTTTCAGAATAATCATATTATGATTGAGTTTTAAGAAGAATGTCATCAATAATAAAGAAGAGTTTTCTGTATCGGTGATGATCACAGTACTACTCTTCACCCATTTCATCCATCATGGTGTAAGAAAAATGCTCCAGGGCAAGAGCCCATCAATTTACAGTGGGAACCATGCCACTCAGACAGATGGGGATAGCTTTAGGTAGCCAAAAGATCACGTATGTGCATCAGCAATGGGTGCTCAAGGCATGATTCCCAGCTGGGAACTCTGAAAATGCTGTCCGTTACAAGCTGCCTGTGGCTTTTAGCCACTGCTAATCCCCCGCAGGGCAGAATTATCTATTAAAAACAGATTGGCTTCCATGGCCATGCATGGGCCCTCTGTGAACAAGGGGCGCAGCACAGCAGGGGACACAAGTGCCACAGAAATAACGCAACCAGCCTGTGCTGCCAGAGGAGAGAGACTAGGACGCGAAGTATAGAACTACAAGAGTAATTTTTTATTCAGGTGCATAAGGTCTCCCGTTCAAATCAGGGCACATGGAATATGGTTTTACAAATGGTTCTTACACCTTTCAAGTGTTCAGACAGAACATTTGGCCACTCACTGCTTAACACATGCAGAGTACTCTTTTGAAAACCAAATGTAATTCTATTTTGCCATCATTCACCTGCTTCTTTCTTGACCTAGGAGCCCCTGGAGTTGGTATTGCTACAATTACTTACCTATGATGCCAGATAATGAGAGGGTTTCACAGGTGTTGGAGGGCATGGGATGCTGGCATTATCTTGATAGTCCAGGGTATCACTTCTTCTTCGTGGATGGCTATCAGATTCCAAGAAATAACAGGTCCTTTTCTTCAAGGGACTGTCCTCCTCCTTGCAGTGAGCTGGGGACCTTCTGTTACACTGACTTAACCAAGATTACGCAGTATACAAGGTAAAATATGCATCTGTCAAGAAAGCTAATACGATTTCATTCTATCAAGAAAGTCCATACAATTTCATACCATAAAGACTAACTGGTACAATAGTTAGGGAATGAGGTTATCCTAACAGGAGCCTGGAAACCAAGGCGGAGGCTGTGTCTGCAGCACAAACATTCCATCAGAAACTGTGAAGGGATGCTACAGGTATGAAGGACAGAGAGGAGTTCATCCTGACTACTCTCTGAGTTTGGTAGCAGGCCTGCGCCAGCAAGCTCCAGCACCGGAGACAAACGGCCGCATGCCCAAAGGCAGATTGGGCACAGAGGTTTCTGACAGACTCCCGCTGGGCAGGGAAGACCCTCCCTCCAAGATGCCTCCTCCCACCTGCGTGGGGAAGGCATAGTGTGAAAACTGCATAGCCCCATGGTGCAGGTAGCTCTAATGCTATGAGGCATGATGAAGGGAAGGGGAGGGGGAAAGGAGAAAGGGGAATGATGAAAGCGGAAAAGATGAAAGCGGAAAAGGGAAAGGAGAAAGGGGAAAGAAAAGGGACGGGGAAGGGAAAGAAGGGGGGAAGGGGAAAGAAAGGGGAAGGCGAAAGAAAGGGGAAGGGGAAAGGGAAAAAGAAAGGGAAAAGGGAAGGGGGAAGAAAGGGAAACGGGGAAGAACGGGGAAGGGTCAAGAGAAGAAAGGAAGGGGAAGGGGAAAATGGCCCCAGTCTCCGGCCCCGCCCCGCCGCCGGCGTGCTCTCCGCGCGCATGCGCGGCTCCATCGGCGAAAGCGGAAGGTGAGGGGGTTGGGGCGCGTGCGGGAGGGAGGGGGCCTGCTACGCGCGGCCGAGGAGGCCCCCGAGGTTGCTATGGAGAGCGGGGAAGAAGGGGGCGCGTGACCGCCGCCCCTCCCTTCTCCTCCGGGCCTCGCCCAACGGTTGGTTCCGCCTCGTGCCGCCGGTGGGGAGGGGGGGCGGAAGCCGTGAGGGGCGTCCCGGCGGATCGGAGGGACGGAGGCGGCCGCCCATCGGGGCGTGTGTGGCCGGGTGCCGGGAGGCTGGCGGCTAGCGGCTTTCCCCGGGGTGACTTGGGGGGCTCCATATCACCAGGCTCGGGCGGCAGCTTTGCCTGGGTGAGATCTGCATTACGAGGCTTGGGTCTCTGGTTCACCTGTGTAACTCCAGCTTCAGGAATGCTCTTTTCTGTATAGAGAGCTGGGGGAGGGATATCCTTGAGAGAAACTCAGCCTTTAGGTGTATCTCCGTATCTACGAAATAAATACTGTTGTCATTTTCATGATGCTCCACAGTGCTGCTTTTTTTGCTAAACGATGAGGAGGGCATTTGCTGCTTTTGAGGTGGCAATGGATGAGGAGCGTGGCTTTTGGTGGCTGTGTGCTGTGGCAGCACACCACAAGGAAACAGAATGCCCTCTGACCTTTCTCAGTTTCACACTTTCATTTTCCAGCTCCAGTACGTAGTAAAATGAAATTGTAGATCTTCATTGCCTTCGTGCTGAGGATCCAAACCTGCTTCTATAATGTATATTATCTGTTCAGAAGTGGAAGTTTGGTCAGCAGCGGGTGAAGATAGTTTTCAAGAGACATATGATCAGTGAGGATATAGTGTATACACATTAATATCAAGCCACATCCAAGGCCAAGCCCGTGTGGCATCTTTCATAAATGCAGTAGATGTTTACAGGTATGCTTGCAAGATCCCATCTGTAAGAAAGAATTGGGTGGGAACGTCTTGCATGCCTTAACCAGCCTGTTAGCAGCCACCTAGCAACGGTGGAGGGACAAGATCTCTACTGACAACCATCCATTGTATAAACATGTGCAATGATAGGTACGTGGGGTTTTGTCACAGCACAAATATGCTGCTGCTTGTATTAACTGGTTATTCACATACTAGTTTTGTTAAACAGAAGAGCTGCAGGAGGCAGAGTGGTAATTCTGTTCTGACAATAATATCATATAAGTCACTTCTTTCAAATGTAGTTGGAAATAGTCTAGTTGTTTGGTTCAAGTCCACTTATTTTTTTTTCCTGGTGAAGTGTATTTTTAGCTTTATTTCAGTAATTTTTGGCAGTAATTATTGAGATTTCACGAAAGTCACAGATGTGAAACCACAGCTGGATCCACAAATTGACAGCAGCTGTTGATTGTTATGGCCTTGGCTTGGCTATCACAAATACTGTAGCAGATATATCTCTCATGTTTCTACTCTCTGTTCCTTTTTCTGTCTGAATTGTTTAGAATACAGCCTTTTTAGAAAGTGGTGTTTTTCTTACTCTAGAATTGTGTTTTATAAAGCATTGTAGTGTTCAGTTTGCATGGGGTCTTAAAATTATCTTTCACAGTGAACAATACTGCGAATTGTTGATCGGTGTCATTCTGGACTTGTTTAAGCAGTTGTGAAAAAAGTTCTAGAAGTCAGATTTCACAAATTTTACTTTTCTTACCTAAGTAGAAATCCAGGGCTAAAGTGAGGCAGAATGTGTAGGATCTTGGTTTCTAGTTATGTATTGATGCAACAGCCATAAACATGGAAGGAGTAGGATGTCACCAGAGCTACTTGTCATACTTCTTAGGATGAGAAATTGAGTAGTGGTCATATTGGGTTTATTTATAAAACAGTTTTTAAAGTATGTTTTGGGACAGTCGTGATGTAAAATTATATACTTTTTTTTGAAGTTTACCTATTAAAGCAATCTTTATTTCATGTTAACATTTCTGGTTAATGAAAAGCTTTCTTGTTTCTTGGAAGTCACTTTCTGCCTGCCTGACCCATTCTGTGGTCTCATTATTCAGAGGACATCACATCAGAAGTTATATTGGAGAAGAAGTTATACTGAACTGGGCAGAAAGAAAAGGGTTAGGGAAAAACGCTGTCCAGGCATCCCACAGTAAAAGTACTTTTTGGAAAGGCAAGAACAATTCTTGATCATGTAGGAAAGACTCAGTCATGTTTTGGTAAGTCTGAAGCTTTTCACAGCCACAGGTACTCTTTGCTTTCAAATGCTTTGTGTTTGAGATGTTTATTTAGAAAAAATGGCTATAAATTAGGGTAAGAGGGAAGAAAACCATAAAACCTCCAATATTAGTGTTATATATTTATCCAAAATTATTTAGTTGGAAAATTTTTAGGCATTGCATGTATGAATACTGAGTGTATATGGATATAAATCACTTAATTGTTTGTTTTAAACTTATTTGTTGTAAACCTGCTCATAGACATTTTCCCCCTACGTATTGTAGTTCTTGTCAGAAATGATGCATCCTAAAGAATAGTCATTTGAGATCTGTCTTTCTTTACTTTGACATTGTATTTGAAAGAGTAAATACAGGATTTTTAAAAAAAGTACGTTTAAGAAAAGAAGACTGTAAATTCACCTGTCTGTGAGTTTAATTGGAACCTCTTACTTTCTGCCTAATCATCAGAATATGCATGTGTTAGGCTTTCTTTATTCCCTCTTCCTACCCTTACCTATTTATATATGGTCCATAAACCAAGAGGGAGAGGGGCAAAAGCTCACTTGGCTGGAGGAAGTCAATATATTAACATTGCTTATGCAGTATTACTGACAAAAGTATAATGAAAAATATAGAACTTAATTTATCATTGTAATAGAGATGCAGGAAGTGTGTCATAATTTAAAGTAACTGAAATACACTGGCAGTAGTGCATTTTTATATAGACTGAATGCTCCTGTCTTTTAAAATCCATATTAAAATTGTGAAACGGCCTGAAACTGAAACTAAAGGAACGCCAGTTAGAATCAGCATGTCAGTTCAGACATGAGAGACAAAGGATCTGGATGTCTCTGAGCAGGATGAGAGGAAGCTCTGCTCACTGAGGTGAGGTGTGAAGAACGGAAGGTAACCTATTATATGCTGCCTTTCAAACCAGTGATGCCGATTGTTTGAGTACCATACTCTCTTCTGTCTCTTTCAGAAAAGATACAGAAGGTGATGATGAGAAATCTCCCTTTCTTGAGAATGGGGTCTTTTTTTGCATAGTTCCAACTTAACTGTGGAACTTGCTATCAAAGGTATGTTGTTGTGGGGGGGAAGATGGTGGGGCTGTTGTGTTTTGTTTTGGTAGGTTTTGGTTTGTTTTTTTGATTATAAAAGTGAATAATATCATGCAGGCAGAAGTTAGACATTGAGTTATAAAAACTTGGGATATATTTCCATTACAGGCATTCTTACTGTTTTCTTCAGGATTTCTCTCATTGCTTATTGCTCATATATTCTACCTAGTAGGTCAAGTGTTTCAGTACTTACATCTCTGTTTTGTTTGTTGAGCTGTTATTTCCCCTTCTGAAGGAAGTGCTGTGAAGTCATGGAATTTGCTGTTCTGGTAAGATGGAAAACAGATGGATTACTCAGCGGTCAGCAGTGTTTCTAGCTGCCTCTAGTTTTTTTGGCCTCTGTGTTTCTGTCAGTCTGCATGACCTCCCCTTTGTAAATCTGTGCCGACCCCATCCAGTCCCCTTCTTGTTCTTCCTGTGTTTGGAAATGGTTTCCAGGATTATTTGCTCCACCTTCCCAGGGATCAGGGTGGGGCTAACAGGCCTGGATCCTCCTCCTTGCCCTTGAAAACAGGGTTGACACTTGCTTTCTTGAGTCCTCTGGAACCTCACCCATCAGCTTAAAACTTTCAAACATAGAGAGTGGCCTCTCAATGACAGGGCCAGTTCTCTCAGCGCTCATGGTAGCATCTTGTCAAGTCCCATGGAAATGTTATGTACAGTCTGTTTGAAGGTTTTGTAATCTAATCCTCCCTCAGTCAGAGTTAAGTCTTTCTTCCTCCAGACTTTCCCACTTGTCTCAGGGGCCTGGGATTCCAGAAAGCAGGTCTTACCTTTAAAGAGCAAGGTAAAGAAGGTACTTTGACCCTTTTGTATACTTTCACCAGGTACCCTGCCCCGTTCAGCAGCAGGCCCACACTTCCCTTAGCCTCCTTTACACTGTTTGTGTACCTGTACCAGGCTTCCTTTTCACCTTCATATATCTCACCAGACTCTACTCCAGGTGGACTTTGGCTTTCCTAACCCCACCCCAGTACACTCAAGAGGTGTTTCTTTGTCAAGTGTGTGCACACACTTGATGTGGTCCCACGTCACCTCTGTTTTGTTGATGATAAGATCTCTGTTGTCCACATCACCCTGCATCCTTTGCTTGCAAACCCTGGCCACCGTTTCCTCACTCAATTGTAGGTCACCACCTTCGTCTCTCATCGTTCCTAGTCTAAGCCTTCCCTTAGCAGCTTGACTAGCCTGTTGGCAAAGATGCTTTTACCCCACATAGTGTCAGGTGGATGCTGCCCCTGTTCTGCATACTTCTTGAACCTCCTAGGAGGTCCTATGGATGTAAAAGATGAGTGACAGCTTTTGACACAAGCTGCATGACTACTTGTTGGTCCGTAGGATTTGCCTACTCCTCTTCAAATCCTTCCCCTTTACCAGCAGGATGAAGGAGACACCACCTGATCCCCAGATCCTGGCCCTCATACTCCAAATCATGTAGTTATGCTTGATAATGCTCCCAGTCTCCCCATGCCATATCTGTGGCGTCCATGTGGAAGAGCAGTTGCAGGTAATAGCCTAAGGGCAAGACTACTACCCGCCTCAGTAATAGCCTATCCATGGTATCCAGGACCCAAGCCCCTGTCAGGCAGCAAACCTTGCCAGGTGACAGGTTGGGCTGGCAGAGGTGCCTCTGTCCCTGCAGCAGGGAGTTGCCCACCACTGTTCTTGCCCCGTCCTGCCTGTACTGCCACAGGACTTGGGCACAGCCAGTTTGGAAGCTTCGCTGGACAGAGCTCCCTGTCTTTGCTGCCAGGGCTCAAAACTTGCTCTGTAGATCGGAGCTGTAAGCGGAGCAGAACCATCCTCCTGGTGCTGGAGCTTGCAAGCTTCCAGGCTTTGCCAGACTTGCCATCTCCATGCCCAGCCTGACAAGTTAAGGCTTTGCCTGCTTCTCCTCTGTGCAGTGGGAGTTCCTGTAGCTCTAGGGTCTTGGACGGGGTCTGGTCCATCACCTTTTGAGCATCCCTGATGTGCTGTTTGCTCGCCTCCTCCCACAGCTTCTCTGCTTGATGAGACAGATCCTCTATCAGTGCATGGTTAAAAGGATATAAAATGTTTTTTAGTTCCAAACCTGCTGGTTGCCAAAGCTAACTTACAACAGAGGCCTGTGAATAACTGGCAAATTCAGGAGTATAATACTGGATTTATATGTCTAGTGGCTGTACATATGTGTGTAGTATATTAATACTGTGTATGCAGCAGACTATGTTGCATGCATGCTACATATAGTAAAATTTAAAAAGTATAGTAAATATAGGCCTAAGTAGTTTTTATGATTAACATGATTGTAAAAAGTTTTAAGGGCACAGTAGCTCCCTGAAGCCCAGAAATCAGGGAAGCTAATGGGTAGAAGAGTAGTTTGGGCTTTTTGTGTGTGTTTAAATATTCAGATATGTATATGAAGGCAGCCTGACAAAAAAGTAACAGTAGTAATCCTTCCCTTGAACATTCTGCTGAATAGTGCTTACAGCTTCGTGCTGTGTTTTCATGAAAATCAGTTTCTCAAGGACTGAAGGTCATACTGTAGGACTTGGTGGGGTTTCTTCAGTGTAAAACAAAAAGAACCAGCACATTAAATTATCAGAATGGAAACCTTGATGTTTTAAGTGTGATTAATAGTGAGAAAACTTACTGTTGTATGGTAACTCTTAATGATCCACATGAAAGATGTTAGGGTAGTGTGGTTCCTTTCTCTGTTGGTTTGCTATAAATGCCATGAAGAAGGCTTTTTAAGCAGGGAAATATGACAGATTCCTAGGGAAGCTTGTGACTATTTTATCATACAAGCTTTTAAAAAATAGTCTTGAAATATAGTTGGGAGACACTGATAGGTAGGTGGGATGAATCCTTGTATAACATAAATCATTGTACAAATCATTGTATTTCTTACTTGCTTTGCAACGTTTTTATTTTGATGGGAAAATTCTTTTTTTTAATGTTTATGTCCTTTGCTTGCTGACAGTTGCTTGCTTTACCTGTTACTTAATAGTTTTCCCAGCTACTTGTTTTACTTGCATCCTGATGATAAATGTTACTTTTTAGCGAGATATAACTAGTAAATGGAATCATAAAATATTTCTCTTCCTGGTACTTGAACTGTGTGTGTGAAGTGTCCATAAGTTTTCATTAGTTCCTTAGATCAACAGCTAACAGGATGGGGGGGTATTCCTATTTGAATGTATGTGGAACCATGTAGGTTGCATGACACTAGTTAACTTACTCTTTTTTTTATTTATCTGTCTAGGATAATTATTTTTCCCCTGGGTTGTGACAGATTATCACCTGTTTGTGTTCAATGGGACGACGAATCCACTTTGTGGTTGACCCTCAGGGTTGGTGCTGCATGGGCTTGATTATCTTTGTCTGGCTGTATAATACAATCTGCATTCCAAAAGTCATCCTTTTTCCTCATTATGAAGAGGGACATATTTCACTTGTAGCAATTTTGTGTAAGTCAATTTAACTTAGCCCTTTTTTCTACTAGTACAAATAGTATCTTTGGACAGTAGCTAACATATATGAGAAAGGTCAGAAAATAAAGAATAAGTTGAAGGATAAAGATAGAAGATAAGAGTACTGGGATGCGTCCTACATTTTTGTGTTCTGAGAAGTCGAGGCACTTCATTTCAAAGGTATTATGGTAACACTTGTTTGTGTGGGGGCTGGGGAAAAGCATTAGTATGGCTTTCAGATCCTGTAGCTACAACTTGTTGACAGAATTTCTGGCCCACAACTCCTAGTGCTTGTCAGAATTTGGGGTGGTAGTACTGATGGTTGACAAACTGAGTTTTGTTAGTTTTGTCATATGTCCCTGGATGGGTCAGCTAATATGAGCTATCCTAATAGGTTTTGCTGGGAAAAAGTGTTGAATTGTAATTGGAACCAACTTCAGAGTGAAGATGGACTATTGGGAATGTCCTTTCCCAGAGAGGCTTTGAGTTGTAGAATGGTTGGTGCTTATTTGATAAGACAGTGGAGGAACTTCTTCAATACAGTAGTAAGGTCATAGTGGCATCCCGCTGGTGCTATCCAAACGGTGTTCACTGCTACCTTCTCCTCTCCTTTTTTAAGACTGGGGATTACTAAATATTGTAGACTGTGTAGGACCAAAAATATATCTGGAATTGAATAGAAGGCTGAGTAATTTCCAGCTCGGTGCTGGAGCATCTGTATTTTTGATGCAGTGTATGTTTTGTACACCTGAAAAAGACTAACAAATGCTTATTTATTTTTTTCAGGTTATTACTTCTGCTCGTTGTTTTGTATAGTTTCATTACTAAGAGCCTCAGTAGCTGATCCAGGAAAGCTACCTGAAAACCCAAAGATACCAATCACAGGTACATTAAGTTGTTTCTGTATAGTTGAATAAAAGTTATTTTCATGTCCTCAAAATAATTAGGAATCAATTTGATTTTGAGAGATCTGATGGAAACCATAAGCTGTCTCTGCTGAAGCCTATATTGTTAATGAAATTAAAACCGGTGTGTCACTGTTTTTAACTGGTAAATTTCTAGCACTTTCCCTTGTGTAGACTCAAAATTTCTCTTTCAAAACTTGTATACCATCAGAAGTTTAGTAGAAGTTATGTAGAAATTTCTGATACGAAATTTTTCCATGGGAGGAATTTTTTTACATTCTAGGCTTTCAAACATACTTACATGTACTTCCAACATGATAATATTCAACAAAAATGTTTAGAGGTGGTTAGTCATTATAATTCTACAGCTTTTTTCTATGTAAATTTATTATATGTTGAAAGTGGTGGTAGAAGGTACTCTTTATGCTGGATTTTACCTGTGTATTTTTTACACTTTTTAAAGTGGCTTACATTTGTTGGGCTGTTAACCAAACAAATGTGATGCTAATTACGTTGCATTGCTATAGGGTAGCAACTTCACATATGAGAATTACCTTCTGTGCTTGTGAATTTATCTCACAATTCCTGTATGGTATCTGATGCTCCAGAAATTGGAGGAAATTTGAAACCTTAATAATCCTCCACAGAGAAAGCCAATATTTTTATGAACTGTTTGATGCTATTTAGGTGCTTGTCTAATGCATAGAGCTTTTACATAGCAGTTTGGAATGGAGTAGGGCTACTAAACAGCATGAGATCTGTCACGTTAACAGAAAATACCTTTTGAATGTAGAAAATATATCAAATGTGGTGAGGGGTGAATATTTCAGTCTTGTCTTGCAACCTGGTGGATGCCAGGAGTAACATGTTGTTCTCTCTTTCTGATGTTAGTGAGAGTCTAGGGTGGTGTGTTTGGAAACAAGATCTGTTTAGCCTCAGCACTGAAGTTATGCTGTGCACAAACTGGGCAGCAGATAGTAGGAAGGGATGAATCACCCTGGCATGCAGATATGAAACAATGATTGTAGACAGTCTCATGTCAGTGTTGTTTCTGCTCCTGGTAACTGAGCCTTATGACTCAGTAAAACCAAAGGTGGCTCAGACTTGGGTTCTGCAGTCACAGTTTTTGCTGCAGGAAGAACAACATGGATTCTGCAACCTGAGCTGGAGAATGGAGACGCTCATTACAGACTGAATGTTCATTTACCTGCAAAACACTAGGACCAGTACAAGTTCCTTTTGTGCACAAATGTTTCTTTCTCTTTTAAGGGACCCCTTTGAATAGCTCTCCAGCTTCTTCGTGCTCCATTCATTTCACATGGCAGTGATACTTCACAGATGCTTCTGAAGATGAAACACTTAGGCTTGACTGTGACATTGATATTATGATTTGGTGTGTGCTCTATTGGGTTTTGTACTTTCTAACATAGCACTTCAGTTCTCTGGTATTCTTTAGGTTGACAGGAAGATACATTTTTGCGTGGTATAAATTGTATTAAAAAATGAGATTGGGGTATTTCTTAACTCTGCTGGTAGCTACCCTATTAGGGAGTGACACCGTTGTGACACTCAATTTATGGGAACAGACTGTAAATCAGTATCCATCTGGCATTATTACTAGTTTAATGATCTCAGATATTGGGCTTCTATATTTCCAGTGTCCAAATGTTATTTTGCAGCAAGAAAGACAAGATTAGAGCTGCCTTCACATGGCTCAGAAGAGCTAAATTTAACTTTTTTTTGTTTACATAGGGGCAATACTTTACTGTATAAAATTTCAGAATGCCCTACTGTAAAAACTAAGCTGGGATTTAAGAAATTTCTCTGCATCAAAAAAGTTCTATTTAGGTAGAAACAACCAGTCAAAGTATTTACAATTCCCGGTCACGCACCTATTTTCCTTAAAGACAGAAAATATTTGCTTTTGTTAATGGAAGTGTTACAGTGTCGGTGTGACTTGTGTCCCATGTGAAGATGAACTTTCTGAATATATCATTTGAATTCTCATTTTCAGAGGCTTCCTCTGATTTGGGTAGTGCAATTTGAGATAAATAATAGCTAAGCTGAGCAATAGTAGCTCCTGATAGTTTCAGCTACTCAGTATCCCTGGAGATCAGCTTAAAGAGTCTGTCATTGGGCATCCAAAAATAGTGTGTATTTTTAAATACAAGCCTGTCTGTTCTTAGGTTGCCTTATGTGTAAGATTGCATATTGTGAGATGCATATCTTAAAATGCTTTGAGACGGAAGATGCTCCTGAAGTCTTCATTGTATGTTTTTAGCTAACTAGCTTTGACAAATATAGAGTAGCAGTATTTCCTCAGGAGGTTTTGGAATGACAGGGAGATTGTACAATGGTTCTGTCTAGCAGATAGGTTTTTTCACAGTGGATGTGTAAGAAAATAATTGAATTATGGTCTTCCTTGTTCGAGTGACAGCTTTTGTGCTATAGTAATTAGTCCTTAGAAATATATAGCAGGAGAGAGGATTTTGGAGAAGAAAACTGGCACTGAGTGGCAGTAATATCTTCCAATCTCTTCCAGTTTAATTAAGGTGACAGTGGAAAAAAGTTTTGTATATGCTGCTTACCCTTCTCAGATCATAGTGAGAGTTTTTTTCTCTTTGAATCACTAGCATATCGATTTACCATGAGCGTGCTGTACTGAGTTTAAATCTCTCTAACATGTATTTACATTCTCACCTAGAACGAGAATATTGGGAATTATGTAACAAATGCAATATGATGAGACCAAAGCGTTCACACCATTGCAGTCGTTGTGGACACTGCGTGAGGAGGATGGATCACCATTGTCCATGGTAAGACCAGGACATTTGTTCTAACAATCTATTGTTGTTTTAGTCAGTCATTCAAAGTTCATGGTCTTGACTATTGCTCATTTGTCATATTTGTTTCCCAGTAGTGCTTAATCATTTAGGCATTTAGAGCAGGGAAAGAACAGCTTTGAGACTTTCTTATGTCTGCAAGTAAAACTGACAGTAAGAATTGTTGCAATGTAATGTTTTATCATTGTAAAATGCCACATAATTTCAGAAAATTCATGTTTCGTGTAAATAATTAGAATTTTTGCTCCTGAAACTGATCTCAACGTAATTAATTTGTACATTGCAGATTTATTTCATTTGTTGCAATATAGTTTCTGGTGCTGGAAACAATATTTTCTTTGAAGGAAATTAAACAATATTTATGATTCTTGGTTTGAAACAAAATTACAATTTCAGCGTAAGAGGGAATGCTCTTCATAATAAATAGATCATGGTTTCAGACAGGTTTTAATTTTCAGTTTACGGAATGGCTGTGCTGAATAGAAAATGTTATTGACTCATACCATGCCCCACTTGTCATATTCTCTCTAATTTTGTGTGAAATTACTTATTTTAGCGTTCTCTAACTAATTTCAGTCAAAATGAACTAAATGGCTAAAATTCTCTATTTAAACAGATTGTATCTTAAAATGAAAATAAACATTTCTGTCAGTAGTTCTGAGATACCATTTCCAGCAAGACAGCAACCATGGACTGCAGTGGACAGAGCTGACATTACGATCCTCCGACACTGATTTAGCCATTTTTCAAACTATCCTTTTTGTCAATCGCTACTTCAGAAAATAGTGCCAGTATAATGCTTTTGTCATTATGGCATAGCTTGGTACTGATGTCTGTGCCAATGCTTGTATGAAATTGCATCCTGACCACATTTTTTGCATCAGTGTAACTTCTGTGAAGCAGACTAGATGTAGATTTCAAAGGTTTTGAATCTTGTACTTACGATTTCTAGAATCCTTGTGATGCCTTTATTTGTTTATGCTGGAATATGCAGAAGGAGTTTCTCGGTAGAGATGGCTGTTCTGTCTTCTGTGTCTTAGGCACCTTCCTAAGTCATTCTTATCTGTCATTGGGGTACCCTGTGATCACATGTATTTCAAACCATTCATCTGCATTTCCAGAGTTTAGAGTCTATATGGTTTTCAACAAGTGAAATGTGTTAAGTAGCAGAAGATAATACTTACTACTGTGAAATTTTGCAGACTTCTAAAAAATAATTTTGTTACTTGACTGTTACTTAGAATTGTAGGAGTATCTTTGCTATATATGGAGAAACAGAGAAATGTGTCTCCTGTTCTAAGCAGTGATCTCATTAATGCAACCTACACTTTGACAGTGTAAAGAAACCACTCTTTACAGTAACTGCCATTGCTAACATACAAACCCCCACTTTGATTAAGAATTAGTTAGTAGTGCTTATGTTTGCTCCACAAATAATCGTAACTTCTCTTATTCACAATGTCATAACTGCAGTGTTGCATTCTTCATATCTCTGTCTTTATATATACACTTTGTTTCTCTGCAGGATTAATAATTGTGTTGGTGAAGACAATCATTGGCTGTTTTTACAGCTGTGTTTCTACACTCAGATCCTTAGTTCCTATACGCTGATACTTGATTTTTGCCATTACTACTACTTTTTGCCTCTGAAAAAAGAAAACTGGGTAAGAATCTGTTTTCTCTATGAAGTAAATAAATAGCTAGTACTGCAACGTAATTTATTTTGGTATCTAGTTAATGCACATTTCTGCTGGTTCAATTGTTGCTAGTGAAGAGAGTTCATCTAGATGTATGTTGTCAAGTGGGCAAACTGATTTGTGGTAAGTAACAAAATATTCTGAAAGGGTATATGATTTCTGTGTGTTAAAAACACAATGTTAGTTTTCTTAGAAATCTGGGACTGGAGGACAGAACCAGTTAGGTTCCTTTGGAAGTGATTAGTGAATACTGGGAAGAAGCAAGATAAATGCTTTAGGTGTATTCAAATTTCTTTTTACTTTCTCCAAAGTAAATTTATGCAGAGTATATATCTACCCTAAGTCCCTACTAAAAATGCTGATATTGCAAAAAAATGAGGAGGAAAAAAAAAAACCAAAACATACGATAGTTTTGAAAGGAGAAAAATGTACGTTGGTTTTGAAGCCATATTTTGCGTTGCTTTGAAAAGGTCATGAGCATTAAGGGAGGATTAAGTTCAGTTTGTTTTACTTCAATTCTATGCCATTATCATATTTCAGCATCTTGTCATCAGCAAAATGCAGTTAACACACAAAGAGAATGGACTTATGGATTGGAGTAGAGTAAAAAATCATGGAATTTCTTCCATTATGGAATTGAAGTTGTAAAGTCTCTGTGTCTGGTGCTCATTTATGTCTCTTATCTGTAATGCTCAGAATATTCAAGAGGTTTGCTTAAAAGTTGCTGAATGCTTGAAAGAGCTAGAACATCAAAGCTGATACTCTTTCTTTTGAAGAATATGTTATGAGATCTTGCATATAAAGAAACATAAAAACTTCTACCCAAAATCTGAAATGGACTTGTATTGATACTGCACTGTAACAAATAGATGTGCACTAAAGAGAAAAACCTAAACAAGTTTGAAACATACTCAAAATCAGATAACATTCCAGTGAAGACACTTAAGACCATCCCAGAAATTGGTAGTATACTTTAAATTTTGTTGAGATTTTTTTCCAAGTATTGAAATGCTGCAGACTTCTTTTTATTCTTTTTATTTTATTTTTATTCTTTTTATTTTACTCTCTGCTGGTGATGTGGCACCCATCTTTCAAGGCTGCTGGAGGCTGGCCTTTGGTTATGAGTAAGGCAAGTCCTGTTCTACATTTTGTTAAACAACTTGATTTTGTTATATTATTTTGTATCCTAAATGGTATAAAATAAGAATATTAAACTTCCTGAACAATTCTACTTCTGGAAAGAACGGGGCATAGCCTTCCAAGCTTCTAATTTGGACCCATATCAGTCTGCAGTGGATGTGATCACAGAATCACAGAATGGTAGGGGTTGGAAGGGACCTCTGGAGATCATCTTGTCCAACCCCCCTGCTTGAGCAGGTACGCCTAGAGCAAGGGGGCACAGGACTGCATCCAGGCGGGTTTTGAATGTCTCCAGGGAAGGAGACTCTACAACCTCCCTGGGCAGCCTGTTCCACTGCTCTGTCACCCTCACAGTAAGGAAGTTTTTTTAATGTTTAGGTGGAACTTCCTGTGTTCCAACTTGTGCCCATTGCCCCTTGTCATGTCATTGGGCACTATTGAGAAGAGTCTGGTCCCATTGTCCTGATACTTGCCCTTCAGATATTTGTAAGTGTTGGTAAGATCCCCCCTCAGTCTTCTCTTCTCCAGGCTGAACAAACCCAGGTCTGTCAGCCTTTCCTCATAAGGGAGATTGTCTGGCCCCCTAATCATCTTGGTAGTTCTCAGCTGGACTTGCTCAAGCAGTTCCCTGCCCTTCTTAAACTGCAGGGCCTAAAACTGGACACAGTACTCCCAAATGTGGTCTCACTAGGGTGGAATAGAGGGGGAAGATAACCTCTCTTGACCTGCTGGCCACACTTCTTTTAATGCACCCCAGGATACCGTTGGCCTTCTTGGCCACAAGGGCAGAGTGCTGGCTCACAGTCAACTTGCTGTACACCTGCACTTCCAAGTCCTTCTCAACAGAACCACTTTCCAGTAGTTCAGCCCCCAACCTATACTGGTGCATGGGGTTGTTCCTCCCCAGGTGCAGAACCCTACTCTTGCTCTTGTTGGATTTCATCAGGTTCCCCTTGACTCAGCTCTCCAGCCTGTCCAGGTCTTGTTGGATGGCAGCACAGCCTTCTGGTATATCAGCCACTCCTCCCAGCTTGGTATCATCAGCGAACTTGCTGAGGGTATGCTCTGTCCCTTTGTCCAGGTCATTGATGAGTATACTGAACAGGACTGGACCCAGCATAGACCCCTGGGGAACACCTCTAGTTACAGGCTTCCAATCAGACTCTGCCCCGTTGATCACAACCCTCTGAGCTCTGTTGCTGAGCCAGTTTTCAATCCACCTCACTGTCCACTCATCCAACCTACCCTTCCTTAGCTTGTCTGTGAGGAAGTATGGGAGACAGTGTTGGACGCCTTACTGAAGTCAGGATAGACAACTTCCACTGCTTTCCTTTCATCTATCCAGCCAGTCGCACCATCGTAGAAGGCTATCAGGTTATTCAAGCATAATCTTCCCTTGGTGAATTCATGTTGACTATTTCTGATAACCTTCTTTTCCTCTACATGCCTGGAGATGACCTCCAGGACGAGCTGCTCCATCACCTTTCAGGGGATGGAGGTGAGGCTGACTGGCCTATAGTTTCCCAGGTCCTCCTTGCCATTTTTGAAGATTGGAGTGACATTTCCTTTCCTCCAGTCCTTGGGCACCTCTCCTGTCCAAAGGTGATGGAGAGTGGCTTGGCAAGAACATCTGCCAGCTCCCTCAGAACTTTTGGGTTCATCCCATCAGGACCCATGGATTTGTGAGGATCCAGTTTGCATAGGTGATCTCTGACCCACTCCTCCTCAACCAAGGGGAAGTCCTCCTTTCTCCAGATTTTCTCTCTTGCCTCTGGGGGATGAGATGCCTGAGGGTCAGTCTTAGCAGTAAAGACTGAAGCTAAGAAGGCATTCAATAACTCTGCCTTCTTTGCATCCTGTCACCAGGGCACCCACCTAATTCATCAGCGGGCCCACAGTTTCCCCTGTCTTCCTTTTACTGCTGATGTATTTGAAGAAGCCCTTCTTGTTATCCTTGACATCCCTTGGCAGGTATAGTTCCAAGTGGGCCTGGCCTTCCTCATGGCACCTCTGCAAACCCTGACAACATTCCCATATTCCTCCCTAGTGGCCAGTCCCTTTTTCCACATGCTGTGAACCTCCCTCTTCCATTTCAGTTTCTCTAGAAGCTCTTTGCTCATCCCTGTGGGTCTCCTGGCTCCGTTTGACTTCTCCCTCCTAGGGATGCACTGATCTTGAGCTTGGAGGAAGTGGTACTTGAATACTGACCAGCTCTCTTGGACCCCCCTGCCTTCTAGAGCCCTAGCCCATGGGATTCCTCCTATCAGGTCTCTGAAGAGGCTAAAGTCAGCCCTCTTGAAGTCCAAGGCTGTAATTCTACTTGTTGCCCTGCTTCTACCACGCAGTGTCCTGAACTCCTACCATCTCATGGTCATTGCAGCCAAGGCTACCCCCAGCTCTCACATCCTCAACCACTCCTTCCTTGTTCGTTAGGATAAGGTCAAGCAGCACATCTCATCTCGTTGGCTCCTCCACCACCTGCATCAAAAAGTTGTCCTCGAGCTCTGTAGGAACCACCTGGATTATGTGTGCCTCACCATGTTGCTTTTCCAGCAAGTATCAGGGTGGTTGAAGTCCCCCATGAGAACCAGGGCCTGTGATTGAGAGGCTACTTCCAGTTGTCTGTAGAAGGCTTCATTGACTTCCTCTTCTTGATCAGGTGGCCTGTAGCAAACACCCACAACAGTGTCGCCCATATTTGCCTGCCCCTTAATTTTTACCCATAAGCTCTTGACTTGTTCTTCCTCCACCCCTAGGCAGAACTCGATGCATTCCAGTTGCTCCCTCACATAAAAAGCAGCTCCCCCATGTTGCCTTGCTGGTCTGTCTTTCCTGAAAAGCCTGTGGCCATCCATGACAGCATTCTAGTCATGTGAGCTATCCTACCACGTCTCTGTGACTGCAGTCAGATCATGGCCCTGTGACCACACACAGACCTCTAGTTCCTCCTATTTATTCCCCATGCTGTGTGCATTGGTATACAGGCATTTCAGAAAGGTGCTTCAGCACGCAGGTATCCCTGGAGGAGTGCACAAGCATTCACCGTAGCCATGCACACCCTTGAGGTGGGTGGTTACCTGATTGTCATCTTGTGAGGCAGCTAATACACCTTTGTCATTGCTCTAGTTGGCCTGGCTTATTTCCCCATCACAATGGCATTAGTATTGCCACTTTGGACCCCACCCCTGAGTCCCTCAGTTTAGAGCCCTCCTCACCAAGCTGGCTAGCCTGCTGCCAAAGACTCCCTTGCCCCTTCCATACAGGTGGATTCCATCCCTTCCTAACAGGCTATGGTTGCTGAGGAATGTCCCATTGCCATAAAAGCCAAAACCCTCACGTCAACATAATTTGCCCATTTCTAGTGATGTTCCTAGGAAAGTGTATGTGGAGATGATGTGTCAAAAGAGAGCTGAAAGTATAGGAGGACTGTACTCTCTGCATCATCCAGAGCTGATAAAAGTGTTATGTTCAAGTTGAGAGATAACAACTTGTTATTATATTGAATGTACCAAATTTGAGGAGTTTTACAAATCTCTCTTAAAATAAATTTTCTAAAGGAATTTTGTTTTTCAATTATTTTTCATCAATATGAATATTTCCATTTAAGTGGTTTAAGGGACTCTAGAAAATATGGAAAAGAGAAGAATTTGCTGTCTGCTTGGAGCATCTTTCCATAGACACTGCCCTGTAAACTGAGACAGCCCTGTAAAATGTGTCTTTTAAAATGGAGTACTCACATTTTTTACTGTGTTTCCAGTTGCATATGAGCTCTTTGTATTCACCTTGTTTTACAGGCATTGTGAGAATTGAGGGAGCTATTTTGATTTGTTGTACCTGTATTCAAGTTAAAAGTGCTGGGAAATTGCAGTCTTTCTGTATTAGTGAAGAAATCTGTCACCCAAGTAAAATTTCTTATGGATATGTTACATTTTAGGTTTTGGAAAGTTAATGTTTTTGAAAGGTAACTAAATGTAGACTTTACAAAGCTACTGGAACTAGAAGCAAACTTCTTTTTAATTTATAAACTAAGTTAACCAAGTATATTTCTGGACAGAGTAATCTTATACTTTCTGTATTCTGAAGGGTTTGCAGATTTCAAGCACAAAGGCTTCTCAATTTTACTGATCTGGATACTGGATTGGGTATTGCAGTGCTTCCAGGAGGAGTGTTATTTTCCAAAGACAAAACCTCTGTATGAAATTGGCAGTGCATCTGTAATAGTGTAATTTCATGGTAGAAATTTTCCTTTTTATTGTGAGAGTCCCTGGAACTTACTTTAAGAAATTACACTGTGTTCAGATAACAAACCCATGTTCTGTTTGTTAGCCTTGCTTTTTAAAAGCAGAATGGAAGGGGAACAAATTACTTGCTTGGAGATGGTCTGTGCAAGAGAGGAAAAGGGAAATCATGTTTACTTCAAACAGTTTACAACCTCTAAAGAGGTAGTAATAGCTATTAATAGTAACACTTCAAAAAATGAATATGTATAAAACTTGGTTCTTGATGGTTTACCTGGGTTAATTTCAAGACTTTTTGGAGCAAGGCCTACTTTCAATATCCACCCTTTAGAAGATGTGACAGGTTAGGAGGCAGAATACATATGCAATAATTATTTTAACCCAGTTCAATGTAGTTGCTCAAAAAGTGGATCAGGTTTCCATGTTTGCCTACCTA